>NW_016107322.1:7000227-7035646 GCF_001604975.1 Cebus imitator
CGGAAGGGGAGGACAACGATATGGTAGTACCGGGAAGGGAAGGCCACGGTCCCTTTAAATGACACGGGAGGGGAGGACAACGATATGGTAGTACCAGGAAGGGAAGGCCACGGTCCCTTTAAATGACACGGAAGGAGAGGACAACGATATGGTAGTACCGGAAGGGAAGGCCACGGTCCCTTTAAATGACACGGAAGGGGAAAAGGAAGTATGGGTGGTCCCTGGCTTGGGCTCTACCCCCACGGACCTAGGTGAGACAGGCACGCCTGCTTCTGTGCCCAAATGTTGCATTTTCCAAGAGCACCCTGGCATGCCACGCCCCCATCCTGGGCCTATAAAACCCGGAGACCCTAGAGGGCAGGCACACAGGCAGCTGGATGTGGAGAGGAGCACGTTGGCGGGAAAAGACACAAGTGGCTGACGGGGACAAGACGGTGAGAGCAGCACGCTGGCTGGGGACACACGAGCAGACACCGGCAGGCCACCACAGGCCACCCGCCAGCCAGACGAGGCAGGCGGAGGAGAGCCAGGGCTGCTGAGCGGCCCAGCGCCAGCGGAAGACCATCTCCCTCTGACTCCATCAGCTGAAAGTTACTTCCACTCAACACAACTCGACACTCGTTCTCCAAGCCCGCCTGTGAGCCGATTCTTCCGCTACTCCAAGGTAAGAACTCGGGAAACACCCCTCTGTCCTTGTGACAAGGTAGAGGGTCTAATCGAGCTCCTTAACATAAGCGACTCATAGACAAAGAGCAGCTGGTAACAGCCGGTTGGGGCTTTGTGAGCTGTAAACATCCACCCCTAGGCCATGGAGTCAGAGCCGCAGCCCACGGGTCTGTAAGTTCCCCTGGAGGTTTGAGCAGTGGGGCACTAAAGAAGCGAGCCACACCCCCATCACATGCCCTGAGATGGGGACAAGGGAACTTTTCAGGTTTCAACAAAGAAAGGTTCGTACTGCACGCACTCAACTGCACACTGAGCAGAGATTAGCAAGGAAACTTACCTTTCCTGGCTTTGTCAAGAGATCCTGAGATCTCAGCTACAGCCTGCAGAGTGACTGGGAGTCCCAGCTATCCCACCTTCCTTGCTGAAGAGTTGAGGAGGGAAAACTATTCTATTCACTTAGGTTCCTGGCCTGGAGGCCTGAAGACTAAACTGACAAAAGACAGATTAGCAAGAGAAACAAAAAGTAAAGTTTACTTATGTATGCCTATGGGAGCACACAAGATAAGTGGCCTCAGTAAACAGATAAAGTTAGGGGCTTCTATGCCTAATTTAAAAGAAAAAGTGAAAGAGAGAGAAAAGGCTTTGATGAGAAGAGCATCCATGTTTCTTTAGAAAAGACATATAGATTCTTAGGGAAACAACTGGGAGAAATTGTGATATTGTTTATGCAGGTGCGAGCAGTCTTTTTTTCACCTTCCTCATGGTATCAAACTCCTTCAGAGGGAATATTCACCATAATTGAATCCTTCTGAAAGTTTCTACTTCTAGGTAGTTAAGGAGAATTAAGAAAAAGGCTTCACAGGTGGATATCCTGGATCTCTCCGCCACAATCCCATTACAGCTGTTACCTATTTTCACTTCCAGGTTTGCTGTTCTACATAAGACATATTTCCTGAAAATCTCATAACTAATGACAACAATACTTTATGTATTAAATATTGTATAGACTATGTATTATTTAAGCCTTAGAGTAGTTGAACTAATTAGGTGTTTTAGTTATATTTATTTATTTTTAACACATTACATGCTGTAGGGAATGTGTGAAAATAACCAGAAAATCTGGCTTACATTTCAGTTTCTCATGAAGCCGTGTAATCATGAGTCTCTTCTTTGAAGGTATTTTTTTTTTAATTTCTTGGTGAAATGAGAATAATAATCCTCTTGTAGGACTGATGAGATATAATGAGTTACAAAAGATGGAAGAGCTCAGTAGACTGCTTGGTGCATAGTGGGCATCGGGTACATTTCAGCTGAACCTAAATCTAGTTGAATCCAACTTCCCATGATGGCAACAAACTAACCTGCTTATATTTTCTCTAGTGTCCATTTGATCCTTGTCTTACTTGTCACATAGTTTTAATCATAGCAGGGATGCACTAATGTATGCTACCTTTTTGTTCAGCCAACATTTATCCCTTTTAAGGTCACTATGCCATGCTGTCACTAAAAATCAGTCAAGTGGAATCACACAGTCATTTACAAGCGCTAGATAGTAGTTTGGCAAGGTGGAAGCTTATACTTTTAGGTCATAAATTAATGGCTAAGTTAATCTTCCTTTTTTAATTAAGAAAAGTCAACCAAGCATAAATGTTGATTAAATATATGATGGTACCAAAAGCTGCATATAGGTAATATATGTTACACAAATTACTCAGCCTGTATCTCTCCAAGAAGAGTAAAGAAGAAATCAAGGTGATTATCTAAAATATATAGGCATAAAATCTAATAAACAAATTTTTACCTCAAGTACATCGGTGAATTTTTTGCATGAATTATCCATTTAATTCCTTCAATAATCCACTTAGCTCTTAGAAGTTTTATCTAAATCCTCTTACTGTCAGTCATTAAAAATTATTTAATGCTTTTCCCTTCACTATTCTACACATGTGTATATTGAGACAATAAATGTCAAAGTGACTACTAAGCTCCTTGTTGGAGATACTGAGAATAAAAGCAAAATATGAGAATAAAATTTCAAACTGCTCACATTATTTTGGTTGGGAATTTTCCTGTTGCTCTTGATCAATATTTCTTAGTCTTGGGCAAAACTTTAGAGAACCAGCATCCTAAATTATTTCTGTAGGTGTAAATTCATCTGCTGTTCCTCAAAATAAGTTATTTTTAGAGAAAAATCAATGTTGAATTTGCAATTTTATAAGTTTTAAAGGCAGGTTAAATTCAGTGACAAAAATGTTGTTTCTCATTTATAATCTCTATCCATTTCAATTCTGGTATCTGTGAACCTCTGGAAATCTTTGCTTTTTTTTCTCTCACCTTCCTGCTGATCTTACAGTCATAGAGGAAAAGGATATTATGTTTATTGTCTAAGTGCTAAACATAAATTAAATAATTTAATGGGCTCAGGCCTAAAAAAAAGAAATAGACTTCCCAAAAGAAGGGAGTCATATTGTTTCTCACAGAACAAAATAGCTTGCACTCTATTCATTTGGTATTCTACTCCATTTGGTAAGTGCTCTTTTCCTCTTGCTTTCAGTTTATGTTCAAACATCTAAATGCATTTATCAGATTGCCTTTAGAGACTGCCTGTGAGGATAGGGATTTGCATTCATTTTCAACGATCACAGCATCTTGGTGTAGCAAACATTCACACTGCTACGAAAAGCAGCAGTCTATACTTAAAGTATACAAGTGTCACTTGAAATCGAAGCTCTTAAATAAGAGGGAGGCCATCTGGTCTTATTCCTTGTGCTCCTTATCTCCTACAGTGTGAAAACATGCTGAAAATTTCCTTAGTAAATAACCAAACAACTATGAAGTATAATAAAATGTACTCACTAATGCACCCACCATTGATTTAAAAAAAAATGTAAAGCAACCTTAGAGTACTATAGTTTAGTTTAGAATTATCAATTATGCAACGTAAAGTTGAAAGAGTTTTGAAAAGTATGAATAAGTTTGAGTAAGGGTTAAGTGAACAATATCTTCAGAGGTCTTTTGCAGAGTTGCTAATAGTATACAATGGTTTAAAGGTACGCAATTCTGACTTATTCTTTACTTGAAAGTGGAATAAACTTGGCTCCTCTCAAGCCAGTCCCAATCAGATCATACTAATGAAGGCTTTTTTGTACTTTCAGTTTTTTGTCAAGGACACTACTTTCCCAGATACTTATGTGACTTATTTCTTCATTTAAGTTTTTTTAAGTTCCCACTCAGATAACACCTAGATAAAATAGAATCCTCACTGCCCCAGAGCACAGTTTTGTTCTCACCCTCCCTGTTGCTATTTTCTCTTTAGATCTTACTACTCATTTGACATATTGTGTATTTATTTGTTTGTCTCTGATATTTCACTAGAATGCAAATGTTATGAAAGCAGGAAATTCACTGGTTTTGTTCATCTTTTTCCAGTGCCTACAATAGTTGCTGGAATATAGAAGGTGTACAATAAATATGGGTGGAGTGAGGGACAAATGGGATTTGCTTGATTCTGCTGCAAAAAACTAAGGAAAAGACATAAAGGAACAAATACCTAGGAGAATGTTAACACAACAAAAGGGTCATTTCTTTTCATTTGGACACCTCAAATCCATTTGTTGTTGTTGTTGTTTTTCTGGCTGGATTTGAAATGTGGGCATTCAGCTGTATACTGACTAATGAGATAGAGATACGCGTTTAGCCCAGCAATATTCATACATTCTATATGCACTCATTTTTCTCTAGTGACATTTTAATATATTTTGGTGAAGATATTCCCAATGTAATGAAGATATGTTGAGTGATCATTGAAAGTGATGAGTCTTTTTTTCCATTATCAAAGACAAATACAGGTGTGTAATGTATGCAGAGAATTGGAAGGAGGGAAAAAAATGAGGGAATCCAAAATAGTGAAAAGAAATTAAAGCTCTCCAATAATTGAAAGAAAGGCCAAAATGAAAACATAAATCTCCAGACTCTGCAAGGATTTATGCTGATGTGGAGTGTGTGGACCAATGGCTTTCAGGATGTGATTCATTTTGAAAAAAATATCATTTCCATTGCCAAGTAGAGTTCGTGGTTTAGTGAAAATTTCATCTTCAGTCTAATACATCAGCCAAATTCTGGCCCTATATATTCTGATGTGAGGAATGAACTATTTCTAGTTTATTTGTTAGATTCCAAGCATAATATTCAGGAGAGTTAGTCACACCCCAGCTAAGGTAAGATCTTGTTATAGCTGTGTTAGTCCTTATTCTAGGCACTGAAATTTCCTTGTAACACTATGTGAAAAAGCGTAAGAAACATTTAATAAAACAATGCTTTGGCTCTGCCAAAATGACCAAGAAAGACAACAACTCATGTATAACATAGTCTTCATGGTCAGACCAAAAGATACGTGATTGTCAGTTATTTTCAGCAGAGGCTCATAGACCAACAAAGCAGGGAAGAATCTGAACACGGGTTGGACTTTAAAGAACAAGTATCATTGATCAATTTTTAAAAAATGATCATAGGCTGGGCATGGTGGCTCATACCTGTAATCCCAGCACTTTGGGAGGTAGAGGTAGGAGGATTGCTTGAGTCCACAAGTCTGAGACCAGCCTGGGCAATATAGTAAAACCTCATTTCTACAAAAATTTTAAAAATTAGCTGAGCATGGTGGCAGATGCCTGTAGTCCCAACTACTTGGGATGCTGAGGTGGGAGAATTGCTTGAGCGTGGGTGGTGGAGGTTGTACTGAGCTGAGATCACTCCACTGCCTGCCAGTCTGGGAGACAGAGAAAGACCTTATTTCAAACAAACAAACAAACGAAAAGATTATAATGCAGTAAATTGAATTAGAAGATATCTTCTAATACTGGCTATGCTGTAAAAATCAGAGCAAGTAGTTTACACAGTTTCTACTCAAGGGTATTTATGATTAAAATAAATCCAGCTATTTTATTAGAGGATGAGGAAGCTATCTGAATAGTTAAGTTAGGCAGTAGTAGCTAATGCAACAAATATACAAGGTAGGTCATTCTACATTGGTAGGTCTGCTATATGTTGGGTTCTATGTAGTATAAAGTAAAATTTTACTTCAGTCTTTTTCCAAAATTCAGGGATTGTTCTGTTTAATCCAGTAACTAGTGAGTTGGTGTCCAATTCTTCTGGTTGGAGTAAGTGAATATTCATAGAATATTCATGTAGAAGTGAAAACATGGAGGCCATAGAATAGGTGTAAAGTATATATGCAGATCTGCATTGTGGTGGTTCTTGTTGTTCTGATATTTAGATCAGCAGTGAGACTGCTTGGTACCATTCCAGAGGACAACAGCCACTTAGCTGGTCTTCTGTTGAAAAACTATCTATTTGATCATTTGGAGGATGAGACTAAAAGCTGCAAAGTTGAGTCAGCAGTCTTTTCAAAACTCAGCAGGTGAAGCTGTCATACTCAAGAAAAATGTATTTTTTACTTTTAATTAGATGGATATAAATCCTAAAATCACCTTCTTGAGAGATCATCTATATGTGTGTCTATCTACAATTCTTTCAATTATTGTTTTAGATTTAACCAGACTTTGTTTGTTTATTTATTTACGGGAAGGGATATATATACAAATTGACACAGGAAAATTCCACTTGTTTCACCTTCTAGCCAATATTTTCATCTGCTGTTGTCTGAATTCTCCCAAAGTGGTTAACTTCAAAATGCAGACTTAAAGCATGAAAAAAACAAACAGTGATCTGAAATAAAATACACATTTGAAAAGCTTATTATTTTACCCTATCAGATGGTAAAATGTTTGCCCTGATATTTAGAATAAGTTTTCTAATATGATATTTAATCAGTGTACTATCTTATTTTGGGTTAAAATTAATATAATTATGCTATTTATTTGGAATGAAATCGACAGAATTAAGAATAGAAGACCAAATATAATTAGGTCCCAGTGAACTCCCAACATAATTTTCTCTAATAGTCGCGCATGAAAAGAAAAACCAAAGCAATATAAATGCTTGTTTTCCTGAAACACCATCTGTGATTTTGTTTGAATTAAGCTGAGTGCTCTAAAGGTTATGGATACTGTGTAGTAATTAGTACCACTATGGGGAATGTTCTTACTTGTATGTGTTGGATTTCCCCAGTTTTACAATGATATAATTCCAAGTTGGTTCTTCATCAGAGATGTAACTAAATTTCTTTCTTGTTCTAAAATATAGGCAACATATATTGTGTTATCAATTTGCTTGGTTCTGGAATGTAAATAAAATGGAAGCTTTTTTGCATATTTTCTAGATAATTGTTGTCTTCTATATACCACATATATAGAGACTTTAAAGAAAGTGGTTATTAAACTGTTATTAAATAGCTATGAATTCTATTAATTTCTCTAGCTGAGGGAAATGTTTTCTTCTTAATTATAAGAGAATTAGATTCCCTTCCCGAAAGAGAGGCCAACAAATGTCAAATATTTTTATATACTGTATAAATATAAATGAATCTTTGCATATCATTTCCCTCCCTGTAGAGCAAGGCTAAAATACTGTTTTGGAACAGTTGTGCAGAAATAATTAATTGCATGGCATGTGGTTATGGATATTTTATATAGAGACTATATCTCTCAGTTTACAATTGAAATGACAAATTTAAGATTCATATTTCTCAAGTATTGTTCTTATACTATTAAAAATTATACTTGAAATAATCAAAAGTAAAGTACATGGTGTTTATGTGAGACCAAAGCAAGTCAAAATTAGCGCTTTCACCCTGACTATGAATTTCAATAAGGTAGAGAGTATTTGCAGACTCACAAGACTCTGTAGGGTAGAACAGAGATCCAGCCATGAACTTCATCAGATTCAGTGCTGTGTCATTGGGCTCTCTGGTCAGTGTCAGAGATTGCCACCTGGCCAATTCATCTATTGGCAATAATGATAATAACATTAAGCATATACACAGTATGTACTGAGTACTTTACATAAATTAACTCATTTAATTATGACAACAAACTCCTTATGGTGGTTACCATTATTATCTCCATTTGACAGGCGAGGAAATTGAAGAAAGTCCTGAGGAACTAAGTGGCATATCCACACGCAGGCAACCTGGCCTTAAGATAAGTCTGTGCTCCTAGGCCCTACCCAGAAAAGCAGCCAGCAGTTGAGACTTGCCTTGTGATTGCCTTAAAAGGCAAACTTCATAAAGAAAGACCAGTGCACAAGTAAAGGCTTGGGCTCTGTAATGATAATGGTAACCCCTCAGATGGAACTTGCTGTCTCTCAGGCACTTTACATATAGCAATTTATTTAGTCTTCGTAACACCCCTAGGAGATAAATACTGTTTTTATTTTTATTTTACAGTTGTGGAAATTGACACATAAAGAGATTAAGTAACTTGCCTATAAATGTTAGAATGACAAAGGCTGGCTTTGAACTCAGGCAGTCGCATGCTGGAATCCTCATTCTTTGCCATTATGGGATACTGTGTCATATTTTGAAAACTAAAGATCTTAAGTAATATATTAAGATTTGGGAGAAAGAAGAGGAAATATAGAAAATGCCTTTGAAAATTAAAATTCAATACATGAGAAAAATATATCAAAAAGTATCAGTGACAGTAATAAATGAGAATGCTATAATTTAGTCTATGTTTGTATTCCTGTTTTAGTTATTATTTGTTATGGGTTGCATCGGGTCCACACTTTCTCCCTAATTTCTATGTCAAAGTCCTGTCCTCTGTTGCTTTAGATTATGACCTCATTTGGAGCTAGGGGCTTTACAGAGATAATTATGGTAAAGTGAGGTCCTGTGGGTGGGACTGACTGGTGTCCTTACAAAACTAGGAAATTTGGTCATAGGCAGGTGTAGAAGGAAGGCGACATGAAGAGACGTAAGTAGGAGAAAGCCATCTATAAGTCAAAGACAGTGGCTTGGAGCAGATCTTTCCCTCACAGCACTCGGAAGGAACCAACCTTGCTGATGTTATTTCAGACTTCCAGCCTCCAGAAACTGAAAGACAACACATTTCTGTTCTTTAAGCCATCCAGTTTATGTATGGTACTTTATTGTGGCAACCCTAGCAAATGAATATGGTGTTCTTGGATGAAAATTAGCAGAAAATAATTTCAAACAGCTTAGCCAAAACATCTGACTGAATTGAGGAATACTGGGACACCTCATAGATTTTTAAAAGTTTGAGTAACCAAACGTTAGTATACAGAAATTGGAGAACATCAGGTTCTCAGGACACAACCTCAAGTCTCTCTCATTCTCTCTCTGTCTAACAGGCTCTCTCATTCTTCTCTTTCTCTTGCAGATGGTTTGATATGGTTTAGCTCTCTGTCCCCACCCAAATCTCATGTTGAATTGTAATCCCTAGTGTTGGGGGAGGGACCTGGCGGGAGGTGATTGGATCATGGGGACAGATTTCTCCCTTGCTTTTCTTGTGATAGTGAGTGCTCATGAGATCTTGTTGTTTAATGGTGTGCAACAGTTGCCCCTTAGTTCTCTCTCTCTTTTTGCCATGTGAAGATGTGCTTGCTTCCCCTTCACCTTCTGCTATGATTGTAAATTTCTTAAGGCCTCCCCAGCCATGCTTTCTGTACAACATGTGGAACCGTGAGTCATTTAAACCTCGTTTCTTTATAAAGTACCCAGTCTTAGGTTGTTCTTTATAGCAGTGTGAGAATGGACCAATACACAATCTTTCTTCAGTGTTTTACTCATGACTACTTCAAAGGGTATGGGTCCTCACAAACTATCTAGCACTTACAAACAAGTTTAAAACTCAGTTCTAAACTCACAGGAGACAGGATCTGATAGGCTTGACTTAGGTCAAGTTCTATCCCTATTCCAGCCAGCTATGGCCAGAGAAATAGGGCCATGTAAGGCAAACATGAATCTAGAAACAGGATCATATTATGACTTTTATGGGCCCTCAGCACTTTTGTCTTCATAGATCCCAACCTCATACCCCCACACACAAACACCTAAAATTATGTTTTATGATTACATTAATAATTAAGATGCTATTATATAGTAAAACATTTTCTTTAACATGAAAGACTTTTTTCATGTAAAATAACTTAAGACATTTTCATGAGCCTCTAAAAGTATTGTGGATCCTAGGCATTGGGCCACCTGTGCCTAATGTGGCTTTTTGGTGAAGTAGACTGTTTAGAAAAAGAGGGAATCTATATGGATAGCAACATATTCCTGTTTATTTACCCTTTCGTAAAGCCTTTTCTTCCCACTCTCTATGAAACATCTGTAACTTGTTTTGTTGAGGATTATACAAGTAATACCAATACCAGAGATGATATTTTTCCTTGTCTGTTCCTCCATCTAAATGCCTTTTATATTTATAACTTTAAGTTGTTGACTTCTACCTCCTTTTTGCCATATGGAGACAAAAGTATAGAATGACTTAAATATTTACTAGGGAAAAGGCTTGGTATAACATATTTAAATCCTGAACTAAGTATGTTTACTTACACTGGAGTATTTTTCAAATCCTTCTCCAATACACAGTGTTATATTTTACCACTTGTATCTATGATAACTTGTCACTGAATCATATGCAACATTAATCTATTTTCATAAATAAAATAAACCAAGAAGTCTGCTATATTTTCTGGGAAATACATGTATCTCGCTTTTAAGATGTTATTTAATTGTGGGTCAAATTGAGCAATGGTGTGGAGGTATATTTTCTGTCCTATGGACATGGAAGAGACGTCTAAGACATATTCAGCTTCCCTATTGTGTGCCATTTTTGAGTCTTTTTATCTGTGCCAACAATAGTGATATGAATGAAATAAAGGCAGGATGACAGCTCTGTAACTATTTAGTGAGTTTGGACCAGTGAATTGACTGAGTATGAGCAGTAGACTTAAGTGACTGTTTTATGGAGCTTTCAAGTGGGATTGCCATCACATGACTTGAAATACCAAGTGAAACACACCTTTTGGAGAACAATCGCAGTTTTTACAGACTTGTGGGTTATAGAAATAGCAGAAGTAGCAATAGTTTTACAAGAAATTGGGTGGCTTAGTTTGAGATATCAAATCAAACTAAGACTTTCCAAAATGGCATTGCAACCACTCATAGTGGCTATTGGTTTCTTAGTGCCATTTGAAGCTGTGCACACAAATGTGTACTATATTCACCCTGAGAACTGCTACCTTTAACAGCGAAGGATCACCTGCTATATCATTCAAATAGGTATGATATGGAGCAGAATTATTACTGTTGAGGACTCTTTCAATCTGGAAACATGATAGGTATAATGTTTCATTTTACGTGTCAACTTGACTAGGCCACAGGGTATGTAGATGTTAGGTCAAACATTATTTTTGGTGTGTCCGTGAGGGTGTTTTTGGATGAGACTGACATTTGAATTGGTGGACTGAGTAAAGCACACTGCTTTACACAACGTTGGTGGCTCCAACCCAATCAACGGAAGGTCTGAATAGAACAAAGTCTGACCTTCCAAGGAGTAAGAGGGAACTCTTTATGTCTGACTGTTTTGTGCTGTGATATTGATCCTTTCTATTCTTCAGACTTGAAGTGAAACATTGGCTCTTCTTGGGTTTAGAGCCTGTAACATGTAATATTGGCTTTCCTGGTTCTCAGGCCTGGGGACTCAGACTGGAACTTAACCTTGAATCTCCTGGATCTTTACTTATCTGACTGCAGATCTTGGGACCTGGCAACTTCCATAATCTCTGGGCCAATTCCTTATAATACATAAATGTATCAATTTGTGCAAACATCTTGTTGGTTCTGTTTTTCTATAGATCCCTAACTAATATAACAGATACACTCGAAGCAAAGCTTAGTCTAAGTTTCTGCTTTCTAACACATAAAATATTTATCTTTCATAATTTGGCCCAAGTGAACATAACACAGTGTAGGCTTTCGAAAGGATTTATTACCTGGAAAAAAAGTGAAATATTAGAGTCACAACTTCCATGATTAGGAACCATTTCAGAACAGAAGTCTTTGTTCCAGCATGGCCATTCTATTTTGAAACTGGATTAGCTTTGAACTTCCAAACAGGGAGCAGTAGCACACTTCTGTGTGGTGACTGGATTACCATGAAAAGTTGAACATTACATAGCAGAGGGAGGCATGTGAGGAGGGGCGCATGTGCCCTGAGGGCCTCCACTGGAAGTGGTAACTTCCCTTGTCAGTCCTCTAGAGGTGGGTATAGTGCAGCCACCCAGGCACCATTGCGTGGCTCTCCACCCCACAGAGATGAAACTGTTAATCAACGTGAAGCCGGCCCTGAAACTGAATAAAAGGCAGGCTGATATTGCAGTGACTCCCAAAGCGTCCTGTCCTCTGTGTACAAGGACAGCTCCTGGATCTTCCTGGGAGGGGTTTGTGATGAACTGACTGAAGTGATGTCATCTGCGTAGCCTCTCAGTAAGGGGAAATACGTTAACATTAATCTTGCACAGGACAGGAAGATAATAACGTGTCTAAAAGATTCTGCTTTACCTGCTATGAAGACCAGAGGAGCACAATTTTGGTTGTTAACAATTTTAATGGAATCAACATCAAGAGAAGAACTATTTGAGTTGATCAAGGATGAAATTACCAACTTCCTGCCTCGCTCTCTGGCCTGACCCAGAGGACTTGGGTGATGCCATGAGAGAGCTCTAAAGAAGGGTTATGGGGCCCAGACTCCCTCACCTAGTTCATCTGAAGGCTCCAGTGATTAAGCACTCTCACCAACAGCACAGCTGAGAAAAGCAGAAAAAAAAACAAAAACAAACCAAAAAACTAGAAAGAAAAAAACCCACCAAAGAGAAGACCATCATTTGAGTTAAAGACAAGGAGGGACAGAGAAGTTACCATCCATGCTGCCTGCCAGAGACCAGATGTAAAAAAAAATGAGGACATACAAAGTTGCAGTAAACACACCAAGGTGGAATGAGAGTCCGGATAGGGGCTGACATCCTAACCAGGTTGTCCTCTGTCCAGGACAGCAGCTGCAGACCACAGCTTCCTGAGCACAGGAGGACCTAGTGAAGGGGATGAGAGGAAGGAGAGTCAGGGTTCTGAGCCCAGAGCTTTGGCGGCTTTGGCGGTGGCAGGATGAGGAAAGAAGAGAAGAGCAAGGATAGGTTTGCTCAAGAAAATGTTTCAGTTGATTTGAAAGCATAGCCACACAAATTCTCCAACCCCAGGGCCCATAGGCCAGACCAGGCTGCAGCCTGCTAAAATCCTCAGATTTTGAAACAAAGTGTGATATTTAAGATGCAATAGGATGGAACTTGTGATTTTATAATTTCTGTAAATAATCTGGGGCAGAATTTCCTTAAATTGAAACCTTTTTTTTTTTTTTAATATGACTACTTAAAAATTTACAATAGTTGAAATTTCATTAAAGAGTTTATATGGCATCTTTTACAAACTCTCTGAAATTTTGATGCCTAAGATTTTCATTTCTTTCTTTTTCTTTCTTTCCTTTCTTTTTTTGAGATGGAGTCTCTCTGTCACCTAGGCTGGAGCATAGTGGCGTGATCTCAGCTCACTGCAACCTCCTCCACCTCCTGGGTTCAAGCGATTCTTATGCCTCAGCCTCCCTGAGTAGCTGGGATTACAGGCACCCTGCCACCACGCCCAGCTAATTTTTGTATTTTTAGTAGAGACGGGGTTTCACCATGTTGGCCAGGCTGGTCTCAAACTCCTGACCTCAGGTGATCTGCCTGCCTTGGCCTCCCAAAGTGCTGGGATTACAGGTGTGAGCCATCACGCCAGACCTAAGATTTTAAGAGCAGTGACCTATGTTCACATGTAGTCACTCCCCTCCTATAGTATTCTGTGTAAATATTACTATTTTCAATGTAATAGGCCATGTAAAAGGTGGGAAGTACTGGACTAGATAATCTCTACAGTTTTTTATTTAGTTCTAAGCTTCTTAGACCACGATGGGAGAATTTCAGCCAGCATAGTGGGAAAATACTGCTATCACATAGTTTAAGTAATGACTAAAACATATTTTGGCTCCTGCTCCTGTATTATTTTATAGATCAATAATAATAAAAGGTTTGTTATTTTTGTTTTTTCCACTGTAACTTTTGCTAAAGTCAAAGGCAAAGTTGATTTTTATGGAAAGTCGTATCCATTGAGATACATGACAAATCATGGCAGATTAAAAAGAGAGTATCTGTGACTGGGTGTGGTGGCTCATGCCTGTAATGCCAGCATTTTGGGAGGAAAAGGTGGGTGGTTTGCTTGAGGTCAGGAGTTCAAGGCCAGCCTGCTAGCATGGTGGAACCCCGTCGCTACTAAAATACAAAAATTAGCTGGGCCTGGTGGCTGGCACTTGTCATCCTAGCTACTCGAGAGGTTGAGGCAGGAGAGTTGCTTGAATCTGGGAGATGAAGGTTGCAGTGAGCTGAGATCACACCATTGCACTCCAGCCTGGGTAAGAGAGTGAGACTCCTTTTCAAATATAAAAAATAAAAACAGAGTATCTCTGACAACACATTCATTCTATTCTCTATATATCTCTATATAGAGAGATATATGTACATATATATATATATATAATATATATAAAATCTAAGAAAGTGTAATATTTTATTCTCTCTCACAGGGTGTTTTATGTGCCAGTGATCTTGGGATATGTAAAGTGATATAGAATAATTGGAAATGCAAAGTGTTTCCTGGATCCTGTTAGTATTTGATGTTTGATTGATGAGCATTTCATTCCCATTTGCAATTTCACATTCTGCATATAGACAGAACTGCATATAAGAGCTTGTAAAGGTTGCTATTTAGGATAGAAACTTAAACTAACCTTTTGGAAATTGCCTTTTCATTTTAAATAAGAAAAAAGTCACCAAATTATAATATCTTTAATGATTTGAATATATCGTGACTTTGGGCCAATCATTCTTTGTACAGGAAATCTTTTTGGCCTAAAAATTGTCTTAAAAATCTACTAATTTTGCTCTAGTCTATGTGAAAGTTACCAGTAATATAAACAATGAGACTATTGCTAATCAGCATTTACTGATCAATGAAAGTAGGCATTTACTATAGATTTGAAAGATCTTTTCTTTTGAATTATAATTTGTTCAAAAACAGAAGATTGTAATTTGTTAACCAAAAGCAGAAAAACATTTTATTTACTTATTAGAACTTAACTGTTTTTATTTTCCCACATTTACTTTTAGTCTATGTATATTTTGCATAGTTGCAGGTTTTTTATTTATTTACTTGTTCATTCATTCAAGAAATATTTTTTTAAGTTTCTACTCAGTACCAGGTTCTATAATATAGTTGGTAATACAAAACAAATATGCTGACCACACGTTATAGATGGTGAAAAAGATGCACATGTAAACCTTTCACTTAGAAGAATGTAAACAGTGCTTTCAAATTTATAAAAAGAAACACAGGAGAGTCAATGGGGCAAATGAGGTGAAAAACAGACCAGACAGGGCTTCTGATAGGTCTTGGAATCTAGAGGATGCAAGTAGTTCCGTGTGAGAAAGAGCACAGGGTATGGTGCAAAACAATGAAAAACGAGGCTGTTGAGAAAAAAAGGGGTGTGAGAAAGTTCTTGTATGCTGTACAAAGTATTTGAGCATTTCTTAGTTTGAAGGAGTCAATGATTTTAAGGAGAAAGTGACATGATCAGAAATAGATATTTGAAAAGCACATAGTGGGAAGGTGGAGGAGAACTAGGCTGGGGAGGAACTGGACGCAGAGAGACGAGGAGGGTGGTAATTGCAGTAGTTTAAGGAAGAGATTATGAGGGTCTGAACTAAGACAACCTGGTGCAGGAGATAGATAGAAACTCAGGATTTAAACAGGTATTTAGGAGATAATTTTAGGAGGAAAGAGAAGATCCTCAAATTTCTGACTCAAGAATACAAGAAAAGGAGCAGAGTAAGATGTGATTTTGGGGTGAGGGAGAGGGAAAGGAGTGGTAGGAAGTGAGGGAATAGAGAGTGGTGGCAGAAATGGTGGAGTTTATTTTGTCTTTTGTTGAAGCCACCCAAACTAAGCTGAGAGTGGCATAGAATTGAACAATTAAGAGATTATTGGTGATCAGAGTATTAGCATTTCACAAAAAGGGGGAGAGAGAACAAACCGCACTGAGAAGTGAGCAAACCAAAACAGCAACTTCAAAGATTGTCTTTGGCTTATTTCATATAACAATATATACCTTTCCATAATTTTAACAGCTATTTAATATGCCACATAATGAATATAATGCAATTTAGCAAACAGGTAGAATTATTTTTCTCTTAGAATAGTAATGTATCGAGCGTGTTTATACATATGTATATTTTGATGCTTTTGTTTATTAGTTTCTTTGGAAATTTTCTCAGGAACACATCACTGGGTGAAAGAATATGAATGTTTCTACTTTTTTTTTTTCCAAGCCATTTACCATCATTTATGCACATGGTACTATGGAATAGATTCAGTCATTTATGCATATGGTACTAGTGAACAGAATTTGGTGAGTGAAATAAAATGACAGAATTCTGAACTGAAATTCCTAGCCTTGGTGAATATGACTAGATATACAATTTATTTGGTCTGAGGCTAATTGTTTTTCTCTAATGTCATCCATTTGAAACAAAGATAGTTCTAGAGTTAGACTTCCAGCAAAAGTTATTTCTTGATTTCATAATGCTATTGCTTGAGTGACACACTTATATTTCCTGTTATGTAGAATTCTAGTAGAAGAAAGCAAAATACTCATTTAATCAAATCTTGGGAAACTTAAATTTTATCCTTGCTTCTGTTAGATGAAACTGAAATTGACTGTAACATTTGAAACTTCATTTGTGAAGTCCCTTGTGGTTTCCTAGATGGCTTCACAGTTGAGTTGCCTCTGACTGGAAAAGCAAGCAGGTTCTATTTCTGATGCTTTTTATTTACATGGAGGACACCATTTATTGTCTAAAATGTGGGACATTAAATAACTTCAGTGTCTAAATTGAAGATAAGACATGAGTTAAATAATATTTGTTATCAAAGATGCTTACTTTATAAAAATACATAATTTTGGGTGAGTCATGACATAAAATTTGTGGTGAAATAATTAAGTTGACTTGACAAGTATAATGTTAATTTTACCGTCTTCTCTGTTCCCTAGTGTTTTTGCTTTTCAGTTTGTACAAGAAGAAGACACATGATGTGCGTTTGGCTCATGTGCCTGAATATGGCTTCACAGGGAAGACTTGATAGAGCCGAGGCTATTGCTTTTTAGAGACCTTTGATTTTGAGCCGCTGCCTTAACAGTCTTCATCTCGTTACATCACATGAGATATACCTCTGGAATAGGAAGAGAAAAAAGACATGACTAAGCAATAATTTTTGACTAAAACTTAAAATTGCAAAACCAAAACCAGAGATAGATGTCCCTGAAGTTGTAATTTTATAGTATGTGAGACACACAATTTTCTTATCTTAGTTTTAAGGCATTCCTCTGGACCTCAGGATTTTTGTTTAGTTTCATTCACATAATCAAACTTTTTTTTTTTTTTTTTTTTTTTTTTTTTTTTTTTTTTTTTGCCATAGACTAATGCATTTTGGTGTAATAATCTGAGCCTTTATCCAGATGGCATCTCAAAGGACTCATGTACAAAAATAGATTTCAGGGCTAAATATTTTAAAAGATAATTCAGTGCTTCCTTTATTCTCCCACCCCTAGATAAAAATGAATAGCCTCCATTCCAACTCTTAATGTAATATAAGGGATAAATGATGCTTGTTTATTTAATTGTGCTTAACCAGAGTACTAGGCTGGAGTCAAACCACAGATTTATTTGTGAGATGTGGCAAGATGTAGCTTTTAGCCTGTAATACGCACGTCATCCTGGGAACATAGCTGATGACAGCATCAACACCTTTCAGGAATTCTGGAGGTGCCTTTGAGTTTAGAAATTCATAGGTTCTCTAAAAGCAACAGTAGCATACTAAATTAACACATAACGTTTCAAGCTACATTTACATAATTGCAGTAGTTATGATTAATACAAATTATATTAATTGCCTGTTTTACTCCTTGTAGCTGATTGGCTGAATTTACCAGTTTGGTATGTTCAACAAATGATCTAAATTACCTTTTCATTTCAGTTAAGAAACGAGTCAGAGCGACTACACTTTGATTTGTTGAGAGGCAGAAATTCTCCCTAAATGAGAATGTCCTTGGCCTTCTAATCTAAAACCTAAATAGAACTATAATATATATTTTGATGTTTCATCTTACTCGAGATTTTTATTCTTTAACTGAAGACCAGCCTTTGACCATAAATACATAGAAGATAAAACTACATTAAGCTTAGGAATTTGGCGTTCTCAATCCATAAGAACTTTATATTTTGCCTTATAAACAAATTTTCAAAGAATAGCCTGTAATAACTGTGATAATGGAAACCAGTACAGGCAATATGTGGGATACAACTCTGCAAAGTTACCAAAATGCCCTCTAGTTCAACACAAGGGCTAAGGAATATTTCAGGGACGTGGCCTTTCTTTGGGGGCTTGGTCACTCTAGTGAGATGAATTTTGAAAAGGATAGGCATAGAGAATCCCCCTCTGCCAGGGTTTGCCTTTGGGGTCTGCTTAAAGTTATGTTTGCTAGTAGAAAGCTTGAGTAACCAGATATGTTTTATTATGCTGTGTCATATTTAAATTCTGATAAGATTGACATCTTTAAATAAGCTTGAACACAGATTGGATTTGTACTGGGAGCTGGGTTGAAGCATAATTATAGAGCAGAAATAGATTTAGATGTAGTATTTTTATATTTTAAGCAGTTACTTCTCAGAATTAGTATTCTATTTCGTTTGATTTAATATGTAATAGATAATATTAAAAATAAAAATGTTATACTTTGAAACTCCTTAACTGAATATTTTCATAGGAATGAACATAGGTTTTTTCCTTAGCAATTTTAATTAGTAAGCAATGATTAGCAGACAACATGGTAATTATATTGAAATATTATGTGAGTGCCAATAACAAAGTTTTCTGAGATCCTTTCTGTAAAAGGATCTCACATTTTTTATTGTGATTTTCTTTCTACAATGTGTTTGACAAATTTCTGGCATATTTCATTATCTTCTTTTTGAATTCTTTCCAAACAAGACTTTTCAGTATTATGTTAGCATTGAAATAAAAGAAGCAGACCATTGTTAACATTAAAATGTTACTGAGATTTCAAAGGTAGAGGACATTATCTTTTCCTATTTTCTCTTTATGATATAGTGTTTGTAACATAGTGCTTCTCAAATAGTAAGAACTTTTTGGGAAATAAGTTTAGTGAATAGCCAAGTAATTTCTGGCATAAAACTTACAAAAGTAATACCATTTAGGCTAAGCTATTAAAAAATCGGTACATCAGTAGCTACTCATTATATTTACCAACCAGCGCTTCTCCATTTTTAGTCATTCTCATCAAGATATACACTTTCAGGCTAAAGAGAGATTTGCTTCCTTTTTCAATTGGCTATGAATGGAAGCCATCAATTTTTTTCTGACTTTCATCTTAATGGTTTGAAATAAAGAGTCAGATGCATGGCTTTTCAATTTCTTTTACTGCTTCATTTTATTACTTGATTATTTTAAGGTCAAAAGAGTTTCATTTCCAAAATACATAATAGAAATAATAAAGCAGTAAAATTTGGATTTAAAATAATATGGACATTTTTCTTACAAGTGTCAACATGATTTACAAACTATTAAAAAAGCAGTAAAATCTGAACTTATACAGCATAAACTTAAACTGTCAAATGCATGGTTTTAAAGTTATTTTATTAATCTATCACTAATAATTATTTTTCTTATCAACAGAGAAAGTGAAGTCACCTAGCCAATCACTAGAATTGGAAACACTAGATTTTATATATTAATTTGTTTTCATTTACCTAAACTCCACATTTCTGCTGTGTTCATCTAAGGTCATGTTTATATAGTCAAATAGCTAAAGGAAAGGTGAGGTTTTCTAGTTAAATCAAACTCCAGACATCATTTTTATATAAATTATCTGGAGAATTGAATAAAGATGGTTTCTTTTAAAGGCTGTCTATAGAAGATAATTACATCAATTTTTCCATTACCTAGAGTGGTCCTGACCACAGTGTCTTCTGTTGAATTTCTTCTCAAGGTAGGATTCCAAAATCCCTGCAAAATGTGGAACATTGTTCCTCATATAGTTAATTTAGTATCTTCACAAAAATTCTGTCATTATTCATTTGGAAGAGAATATCTTTTCATGTCTAAAATAGTTTTTCATGAGAAAAATGTTCTATAAGAAAAAAACAATTAGCCTGATCTTAGAGGAAAATGCTATTACATAGTGTGCTATGGAAACAGATAACATTTTCTTTATCTTTGTGAGGTTTTTCAAAATAAATTTTGGCCAGAGGAATCATTTCAACATACAATAGAGTCAGAAATAATCAGTACAGAAATGGTTTTGTTGAGGACTGTTAAGTGAAAATGCACCAGGTAAAGCTCTCCTCTATGTTTGCAAAACTGATTTCATCTCTAATAAGCTTATAGCATTTGGTGTTTCTAGAAATCTACAGCAGAAGTGGTGCTGAAGGGGATTGTGATTTTTTTGCCATCTGATGTTCCTTAATGGTAGCAGGCTTCTTGGGAAAGATTGAAAATTAATAATTATATAGCATGCTCTACATATCATCACTCTGTTCTCTAATATTTAGTGTTAAATGTACATAAAGAGTAGCCAATTGTGATAACAAACTTATTAACAACTGTTGACAAAGATCTTTGAAGATAAGTCTACACATAAGCTTTTTCCTTAGGGAACAACAGGAATAGTTTCCTCAAAAGGATGCAACTATTTTGAAATGCCCTCAACCATTCCATCCCAGTGGGGAGAATACTTACATGGCAGGACTATTTGGCCAAAATGCTTGAAGCGTTAGGACACACAAAGATGGTTTTGAAACATCTTCTTGCTCAAAATACATTTATTGTCAGGACACTCCTAGTGCTCATTTTACATTCCATGCCTGAAGTGTTTAAAACACTATGGTATAGGTTTCTGATTCTGTGTTGGTCAATTTTTACATCCATGTGTCAGCAGTAAATGAGCTGATTAGTAGAGTGGGTAGCTTCTGCAAATTTCCCTTTCTTTTCTTAAAAATTTCTTTGTAAAGCAAATGCTAATCCTACAGGCTATTAATAAAGACTGGAACTCCCTTATTCATTAGACACGCAGTAGGAAAATGGGTAACATAGCTATAGAAATATATTTGCAATATGTTCTCTTTGCACAATTTGCATATAAATACTGTTATCCCTATTTACTCAAATTAGCGATGTGTAATGGAGCACTCATGGCCTTTTTGTAGGTTCCTGTGACCTTTAATTGGCACTCGTTTTAGACAATTGCCATATTAGATATTGCTGTCATTATCTTTTGCAATTAAGTTTCAAAGTTATCATCATGGCACTTTTAATATTTAGAAATTTCTTTTTTTATCTTTAGCTTTCTGTTGAAGACCATTAGTCGTCCCTGGAGGACTTGTCATGTTGAGACTTTCAGTTGCTACTTTAAAAAGAATGCTTCAGGGGCCGGGCGCGGTGGCTCAAGCCTGTAATCCCAGCACTTTGGGAGGCTGAGGCGGGTGGATCACAAGGTCAAGAGATCGAGACCATCCTGGTCAACATGGTGAAACCCCGTCTCTACTAAAACTACAAAAAAATTAGCTGGGCATGGTGGCGCGTGTCTGTAGTCCCAGCTACTCTGGAGGCTGAGGCAGGAGAATTGCCTGAACTCAGGAGGCAGAGGATGCGGTGAGCCGAGATTGTGCCATTGCACTCCAGCCTGGGTAACAAGAGCAAAACTCCGTCTCAAAAAAAAATAATAAATAAAAAAAATAAAGAATGCTTCACTGAAATAGGTCTCATCCCATCAGGAATATAGAAAAACAAGCAGGCCAGGCGTGGTGGCACACACCTATAATCTCAGTTACTTGGGAGGCTGAGGCAGGAGAATCGCTTGAACCCGGGAGGCGGAGGTTGCAGTGAGCTGAGATCGCACCACGGCACTCCAGCCTGGGCGACAGAGCGAGACTCTAGCTCAAAAAAAGAAAAGAATCAGAAAAAAGAAAAACAAGCAATTTATCTATCTTTTCGCTTAACCCAAAAGAACCTCAAATGAAAGAAACAAAGACATGTCATTAGAAAATGCGCTAATGACATGATGAAAGCTTATCAGAAATAATAATAAATCAAATGTAACACTTCCTACTTGTCTGGCACTGTTATAAGAGCTGTGTCTATATTAACACATAAGGGGTAGGTAGGTAATATTATCATCCCTATTTGCCAATGAGAGAAAGAAGACAACAGGGCTTAGAAAACATTCCCTAATTGCCCAGCTAGAAGGCAGGACAGGCACAATTTGGTGCTAGGTGATTAGGTTTCGGAATCATCCCTCAGCCATCATATTTAATCTCAGGCTTCATGCCATAATGTCTTTGCTCCAAGTCTTCATTTACTTTTTTTTTCTAACTTGTTACTTTTTGAGCAAATATTCTTGTGAACTTTCATATTTTTAACTCTTCTGTATTGGGGCTTTGAAAACATTTTTTAAAAATAGTACAGTGTATTTGCTACAAAACTGAGCATTAACTTTTGAGAAGTTCTCCTAACCTTTCATTTGTTTCTAGTCTGAATTATAAGTCACAAAATCTGAATAAGGCTGATCTTCTATTATTGCCATGTTCAGGTCTCCGGAAATAACTATTGTAGGGCATGACTTATCATTCCTATGGATTTTATTGAATGATGAGCTCAGCTACTTGTACAAATCATTTTATTTCTCCTTTAATAGTGTTTATCAGCAAATTAGGGAACAATATTCCATTTTGTGTTACTCAAGAGGATTTTACATTTGTAAAATGTGGTTTTCTAAGCCTATTATCTTTTGAAAACAAAACCAATAAAATTTTGCCATTTATAACTATTTTCTAAATTGGAATTATTTTCCAAATCAATAAATGCTATGTTATCATCATTACCTTAAGATGCTTTAAAAAATTGAAGTAGATGGGCTGAAGATAGAATTTAGCAAATGGCGAAGGAAAGACAGTGACCTCTTGATTGTTAGATCAAATGCAGTTGAATTTTGACCTATGTGTGATGACCTTGTCCACAGTCAATGGCTAACTTGATCTATTTCTTGTTGATTTTTTTTTTGTCAGCTTTAAAGATCCATTTTTGCCTTATTGCTTAGGTTGTCATGTAGTTTATTTGATTTTGTCAGTGGAAGATAAAGGATTGCTCACTTATCAATCAAAGATAAGTCCAGGTAAAGATAGACAATAAGGATATTAGATAATTTAGTTGAAGAAATCAGTAATTCTGAGGAATATAACTCATTAGTATTTAATCCTTTGACCATTATGTTTACCACATTTTTTAGATAACAATTTGCATGCTACTTGTTAAATGCCTCTTGGTATATGATAATGATATAGAGTCTATGCCAAGTCAGGCAAAGAGCCTTAGAACTTTTGGTTTATAATCTGGGACAGAAAAGGAAAGCATAATTTTAAAATGTAAGTTTAAATAATGAATATATTTATATGTGGAAAAGTATAGTGATAACTGCATTTTGTGGTACCAAGGACTATTTGAGAATGTTTAACAAAAGGAGTTAGAAGAGGTCACCCTGCCTTTTAGCTAGTTACAGGTAATTCATTGATGGAGTGTATTTTTGAGAGCAGTTAGAAAGAGAGAGGGAAATAACTGGTAATTGGCTTTATTTGAGATGAGAAAAGACATTCTAGGAGTAACCTATAACATGGGAAGATACAGATGTGGAATGCAATGCAGCAGTGGAGGCAAAGTGAAATGTGGACCTGGAAATAGACATCAATGAAAATAAGCTAGAACTAAAAATTGAAGACTTACCTTAATTCTCTGAAAGAAAGTAGCCTTTTAATAAAGCCAGAGAACTGTGAAAATACTGTTTGTGCCTGGAAAAAATGTATAGAATATATTACATTTAAAATAAAGTCTTATCCTATAACAAATTAGTCATTAAGTATATTCTAGAAAACTTTCTTAACCTATGTTTGAAGTACCTGGAAAACACTCATTAAAATTTTATTTATACTTAGTGATAGGCAGATTATTCCCTAGAACATTGTCTAAATGCTGCTGAGAGATGTAATTTGACTGGTAAATTAATGGTTTCTGGTGATCTTAATGTTAACATAACATTTGGAGGCATTGCTCATCAGGGGTTCAATATTGTGTTTCACAAGATGCATGAGACAAAGGCACTTAATGAGTTTTGGCTGTGCTGCACATATTGTGCACAATTCCGTTCAAACTGTTACAGGCTTTCTGCCAAGATATGTAGGAGAAATTGTCTAAAAGATTAGTAGAAGAAGTGGTCTCATCCCTGCTGTGTACCTTTGTGTTTGGTTTGTCAACAGTTGGAGAAAATTTTGGTATAGGCAGTAAACAGTTAGTGTCAGTTCATAGAATGCTGGTCCTCTCAATAAGATTTATGAAAAGGGGAATAGTGACTCTGATACAGTATTTCCTTCTTTGTGTTAGCGCGGTTTTAATAGGTAATGATTACTCCTATTATTCGTTATTCATGCTTATTCACATTTTAAATAAATATTTCCTATGATAAACTCCATTTGATATACTTCTAGAAAATGATATGGCTAGATACATTGCAAGTTTAATATTCCATTTTTGTACTATGGCAAAAATTTAAAATTATTCATATCTTCATTAAATTTTAAACCTAAATAAATAACAATTAAAGTTGTTGCCCATTAATAGTCTGCAAATGAAATGTGGCAAAGCCTGTTATCCTGCATTGTCTACCGCTTGGAGGACATACATACATAAGCATTATTCTTCAGTTGAAGAATAATTGTACAATGGAAAGATAAATTGTCTACAAACCTTTAAATGTAAATAACTGGAATAGTTTTATTCAAATGTTTTGCAAATTCTTCAGCATATTTTATTTGCTTTTATCACCACTTGTGTATTATCTAAAAAATAGCTATCCCTACTTTATCCAAGTATACATGTTTTCCATAGTAACAAAGCTTCACATTTTTGTTGCACTATTACAGAATGCGTTAGCTGACATTTATTGAATATTTGCTATATGCCAGGAACTATTCAAAGTGCTTTACATGTATGAATTCATTCAAATCTTATAAAGATTGTATAAGGTAATTACCATTACCAGCATTTTATAGAAGAGAAAATTGAGAAACTTGTCTAACTCTCACAGCTAGAAACTGGTGAAGTGAGGATTTAATTCAAAGAGTCTAACGACTGAGTCAGGCTAACAGAGCAGTATGTATACTAACCTTTCCAGAACACTGGGAATAAATGTTTGTGGTAGGTAGAATCGAATTGTGAAATGTTTCAAAATGAGAGGATATTTTAAAGAGTATTTAAGTTCTACTTGGAAGAACATAATAGTTGAACTAAGATTTGAAGTAATTTTTGCATTTAGTACTATTTTTTCTCCTTTATCATTTTAACCATTTTTTTTTTTTGGTAGACAGTTCAGTAACATTAGGTACATTCACATTGTTTGTCAACCGTCATCACTATCCATCTCCAGAACTTTTTCATCATCTCATATTGACCCATTAAGTTCCATTCTACTCTCTGTCTACACTATCCAACTCCTCTGCTCTCTATGAATTTGTCAGTACAGTACTATTATGAAGTAATTAAACAGTTTACATTCATTTTAAATTGGTTAATATTTTATGCTTACATTTTCAATTCTCATTCAGAGTACAAAGGTAAAGTTTAACTCAGTTTCTGTCTGGATAGTCACAAAGGTCCTATTAGTAAAATCTGATTAATGAGGCTTTACTAAGAATTCCAAAATGTTACCCTACTGCTAGTATTGCTGGTGGTGACTTGGTTGTTGGTGTTACCACTTGGGCATCTGATAACCAAAGGATTCTTCTCCTATGGCTTGTCTTGACCTTCAGAAATATATATCTATTGAGTCTGGTGAACCTTGTAAGCCTATTTTGAGATTCTTTTCAATCCTCTTAGCCTTTTAGATGGCAGGAAAACACCATGATTACCAGTCAAGAAGCAAACGACAGATGTCATGGATTCTGACTATCTCCCCTGATATGTCCTAGACCACTTTTGCTTTTATTTTGCATTTTTGATGAGTGCTGGCAAATGGAGAAGAATGTTTATTTTGAACCAAATAAAGCAATAAAGTTGGAAATTACTGACTCAAACAACCTAAGAAAAATGTCTATTTTATTTAAGAACATAGTAATAATGGTAGCCACATTTGTGTCCAGTGAGGAGAGCATCCTCGTGTAAATACATAGTCTTACTTGGAGCTTCCACAAATTTATGTGCGGTTGAAAGGAAAATTATCTGATAAATTCGGATATCATTACCTCATCTCTCATCTCAGCTAAGCAAATGAACAAAAAACAATGTTGAGGTGAGTCCAGGATGTGAATCAACAGACCAGACATCTTCCAGGGATCATTTTTTGGGGTTTGGGATTTCCTAAGTAGTCTATTTCGTGGCCCTGGGTAGTTTGTCACATCCCATGGGAAAACAACATGTTTCCTTGGTCCTGATCTAATAACTGTGACACGTAATCCATTCCAGATTTCTTTTTTGTGTAGGAAATTACAAGAGAAAAAAAATGAAGTGTGGTAATACTTTACATTTAACAACAGAAATGTGGAGTTAACAAAACAAATGTATATCCCATGAAAATAAGTAACAAATCAAGTTAACATGTTTTAATACATTGAATTATTTTGTTTTTAAATAATTGATTTTGATAATTTATTTTCATAATTTGTTCAATTAAAATAGATCTGTATGATTCATTAGACATGTATCCCTAGGATCACCAACTTGTCAAACTTTGCTTGGAAATTGCCCAGTTTTAGCACTGAAAATTCCATGACTCTGGAATCCCTGTAGCTTTGGGCAATCTATGATGGTTGGTCACTCTAAGCTGAAGACATATTTATAGCCATAGCTTTAGATGTTATGATACACATACTGTATTAATTATGCTTTCCTGCTGTGTATTTTGTCTGCTTCCAACTTCAACTATGAGAAAACAAATAGTAAACAATATGGTAAATTTTCCTTTGAATTACAAAACTATAGTTTTGAAGCAGATATTTTTGCTTTCAAAGGAAGGAGACAAAACGTTATTGAATGCAGTTGCATTTAATGCTTAAAGTGATACTTCCTAAATTGAATGCCTGTCTGGTGACCAGATGTTCTAGGAATGGATCTTAATTGATTATAATGTCTGGCTTCAAAATGTGCATGCATGTGTTTGGAAAATCTATCTTTTGGATGTATATGTCTTCCTTACAGATAATTTACTCTGATGGGAAGGAAGAGGGAACAGGTGTCAGGGTCATTGTTCTTAGATAACTGAAAAAAAACCTATTTCTTTTTTCTAATGGAAGTGTTTTGCACAATCCGTTTCACTTCAAGCATTTCTTTAGCACCTTCTTATACATTTTATTACACTGAGTTTTAATTTTCATTCAACTTAAAACATGTTCTAATTTTCCTTTTAACTTGCTCTTTGCACGGGATATTTAGAAGTATATTTATTAATCTTCAAATATTTGTGGTTTTACAGATATCTGTTATAGCTGTATAATTTAATTTTATTATAGTCAGAGAAGGCACTTGGTATGTTATCACTTCTTTTTAATTGGTTGAGGTTTGTTTTATGGCACAGCTGTTGTCTATCTTCCTGAATGCCCACTTGAAAAGAATGTTTAATCAGCTGATAGTTGGTTAAGTCAGATGATATTCTTATTGAAGTCTTGGTCTGTAATGATTTTCTGTCTACTTGTTCTGTCAATTACTGAAAAAGTTGTGTTGAAATTTTAGTAAAAAATTGTGGACTTGTATATTTTTCCTTTTAGTTATGTTGGTTTTTGCTTCATGTATTTTGGAATTCTTCTGCTAGGTGCACATTTAGAATTTTTATGTCATCTTGGTTACCCTTTATCATTATTAATTTTATCTTTCTTCCAAGTAATATTTCTGTTTTTGAAGCCTGCTTTTATATTACTATAACCATTCCAGCTTTCTTTGGAGGTGGATTTGCATGGTATGTTTTCTACATCAGTTTTCTTTTAACTTTTTTATGTTTTATATATAAGGAGAGTTGGCTAGGCGCAGTGGCTCACGCATGTAATCCTAGCATTTTGGGAGACTGAGGTGGGCAGATCACCTGAGGTCAGGAGTTTGAGATCAGCCTGGCTAACATGGTGAAAACCTGTCTCTACTACAAATACAAAAATTAGCCAGGCGTGGTGGCAAGCCACCTATAATCTCAGCTACTCAGCAGGCTAAGGCAGGAGAATCACTTGAACCTGGGAGGTAGAGGTTGCAGTGAGCCAAGATACGCCATTGCAATCCAGCCTAGGGGACAAGAGGGAGACTTTGTTTCAAGGAAAGAAAAGAAAAGAAACAAAACAAAACAAAACAAAAGAGAGAGTTTGTTGTATACAGCATATATTTGGCTCTTGTTTTATTATTTAATTGTATTTTAATTAGTATTTTTAGACCATTTACCTTTAATGTAACCATTTTTATGATATCTGGTTAAAATCTGCCCAGCCTGCTAGTTGTTTTCTATTTGTTCTACCTGTTTTTTCTTCTATTCTGCCTGCTTTTGGAATTTTATTATGATTCTATTTAACTTGAGTATGATTTATACCTCTTATTACAGTAGTACAATCTTATCCATGATTTCACTTTCTGTGGTTTCAATTACCTATGGTCAACCATGATCTGGAAATATTACATGGAAAATTCCAGAAATAGTTAATTAATTTTAAATTGTGCAGCATTCTAGGTAGCGTGATGAAATCTCACATTGTCCAGGTCTCACTGCCCAGAATGTAAATCATCTCTTTGTCCAGTACATTCACACTATATATCTACCCACCTGTTAGTCACTTAGTAGCTGTCTCAGTTATCAGATGGAAGAATACATAGCATATATAGGATCTGGTATTATCTGGGGTTTTAGATAGCCACAGGAGGTCTTGGAATGTATCCCCTGCTGATAATGGGGGACTACTATAATTAAATTGTTTTTAGTGCTTTTTTAGGGTATAACAATATACATCTTTAAAAATATGTATTAATATTTTTGATTGTCAAATTATAGTTGTATACATTTATGTAATTTGATGTTTTGATATATGCATTCAATCTGGCATAAATAAATTAACCTAATTAACATATTCCTCATCCTGCTTACCAGTTTTTATAGTGAGACATTCAAAACTACTTTTAGTTATTTTAAAATATATAATACGTTGTTATTGACTATCATCATCTGTCTGTGCAGTAGATCTCAAATCCTCTTCCTCTTCTCTGTCTGAAACTTCACATTTTTTGGTCAACAGCAACTTACCATTCCTATTGCCCCTTTATTACCCAGCCTCTGGTAACCATTATTATATTCTCTACTTTTATGAGTTCAAATTTATCAGATTCCTAATATAAGTGAGATCATGTGCTATTTTATATTTCTGTGCCTGGCTCATTTCACTTATCATAATATCCTTCAGATTCATTCATGTTGTCACAAATAAAAGGACTTTTCTCTTTTTTAAAGGTTGAACAGTATTCTATTGTGTATGTGTACCATATTTTTAAAATCCATTTACCCAATGATGGACATTTAGGTTGTTTTCCTATCTTGGCCATTGCGAATAATGCTGCAGTAAACATGGGAGTGCAAATATCCTTTGACCTATGGATTTCAGCATTTTTTAATATATACTCAGAAATAGGATTACTGGATTGTATAGTGGTTCTACTTTTAGTTTTCTAAAGAACTTCCATAACATGTTCCATAATGGCTGTAGGATTTTAGATTCCCACCAACAGGTGGAACCAACAAAGTTCTCTTTCGTTTGCATCTTCTTGAACACTTTTTATCTTTCATAATTTTTATAAAATTATCAACAGGTGTAAGGTGATATTTCATGTGGTTTTAATTTGTATGTCCCTAATAATACTAAGCATTTTAAAAATACACTTACTGGCATCCAGGTGCAGTGCTTCACACCTGTAATCCCAGCACTTTGGGAGGCCTAGGCTGGTGGATCACAAGGTCAGGAGTTTGAGACCAGACTGACTAACCTGGTGAAACTCCATCTCTACTGAAAATACAAAATTAATTGGACATGGTGGTGTGCACCTATAATCCCAGCTTCTCAGGAGGCTGAGATAGGAGAATCTCTTGAACTCAGGAGGTTAAGGTTGCAGTGAGTTGAGATAATGCTACTGCACTCCCGCCTGGACAACAGAGCGAGACTTGGGCTCAGAAAAAAAAGAAAAGAAAAGAAAAGAAGAAAAGAAAAAAGTGCCTATTGGCCACTCATAAGTCTCCTTTTGAGAAATATCTGTTGAGGCCCTTTGCCCATTTTTTAATTGGGCTATTTGTTGTTGTTGTTGTTTTGCTATTGAGTTGTTTGAGTTCCTTACATATTTTGGATATTAACTCCTTATTAGATATATGATTTGCAAATATTTATATTTCCTCCCATTCTGTAGGTTGTCTCTTTATTGTTTCTTTTGCTGTGCAGAAACTTTTTAGTTTGATGCCATCTTGCTTATCTATTTTTCTTTAGTTACCTGTCTTTTGGGGTCATATCTAAAACATCATTGCCCAAACCAATGTCATAGAGCTTTTCCTTATGTTTTCTAGTAGCTTTACAGTTTCAGTTCTTATATTTAAACATCTTTATTTTGAGTTTGTTTTTGCATATGGTATTGTGAAAGCTTCCAGTTTTATTCTTCTGCATATAGATATGTTGTTTTCCAGCACAACTTATTGAAGAGATTGTTCTTTTCTCATTGTGTGTTCTGGGCACCATTATTAAATATCTGTTGATTGTAAATATGTGAAATTATTTCTGGGTTTCTATCCTGTTCCATTAGTTGATGTTTCTGTTTTTATGCCAGTACCATGATATTTTATTACAATTGCTTTATAATACATTTTAAGATCAGGCAGTGTGATGTCTCTAGTTTGTTCTTTTTGCTCAAGAGTATTGTTACTCTTTATGGTCTTTTGTGGTTCTATAAGAGTTTAAGAATTGTTTTTACCATTACTGTGAAAAAAGACATTGGATTTAAAAAATTTTTTTAATGTGGGAGACTGGAGTTTGATTATTACTCAAATCAGTCTCCACAAGCATTCAGAGAGCAGAGTTTTTTAAGAAAATCTTGATGGGTTGGCAGAAGCCAGTGAGCCAAGGTGCCGATTGGTCAGAGGTGAAATCATAGGGAGTAAAAGCTGTCTTCTTGTGCTGAGTCAGTTCCTGGGTGGGGGCCACAAGATTGGATGAGTTAGTTTGTTGATCTGGGTAGTGCCAGCTGATCCATCACCTGCAGGGTCTGCAAAATACCTTAAGGGCTGATCTTAGGAGAGTTTAGGGAGGGTCAGAATCTTGTAGATTACAGCTGCATGACTCCTAAACCATAATTTTTAATCTTGTGGCTAATGTTAGTCCTACAAAGGCAATCTAGTCCTCAGGCAAAAAGGAGATCTGCTTTGGGAAAGAGCTGTTACCATCTTTTGTTTAAGCTATAAACTATAAGGCTCTCCCAAAGTTAGTTCGGCCTATGCCCAGGAATGAACAAGGGCAGCTTGGAGGTTAAAAGCAAGATGGAGTCAGTTAAGTTAGCTCTCTTTCACTGTTTCAGTCATAATTTTCTAAAGGTGGTTTTGATCCCTCCCTTTAGGTTTTATAACACCTTAATCTCAAGGTATAGGCTATAAAGATGGGAAAAGTCCATTGATTACTCTGACTTCTTCCTGCTGACAGCGGGGGCAGTGGGAATGAGGGTGAACCCCAGAGTGAGAAGAGAGGAACCACTTTGCAACTGTCTGAGCATACTCATTCAGGCCTGGCTGGGCTTTCAAAGCTGGTGTGGTAAAAATATTATTACCGTCATCTATAGTTTTAGTGCAGTATTTAAGTGAACAGCATACTATAAGGTAAATAATGAATGCTAGGATGAGGAGTACAATTTCCAATTTTAAAAGCAAAGGTTCAAAAGCATTAGTCTGGGAACTTCTAACCACAAAAAAATTAGAATTTAGTCTAAACTGCAGGAAAAAGCCTCAAGAACAGCTAACAACATTGTACTATAGTTTTTCTTTTGAAGCATGATTTTTCTCTCTCCAGTCTCCAATTTTTTTTAAGAAAATAAATCATGATAGAACTGATTTATAGTTTACAAAATAAACTTTAGTCTTACTTTACTTGGCCTGATTATTTGCATAAAGTGCAGCAAGAATAATCATTTTTTCACATTGGCTTTAATTGGCTTTGATGAAACTGTTCTATGAAGCATCTCAGATAAAACTTTTTAAAAGCCAAGTCTAGCCATGGTTCTGTACCCTCAAATAACTATGAGTTTAGCAAATTACTCTTCTCTTAAGGTCCCAAGATAACTTGGAGTTCCTGAGCCTGTTAGAAAGTGACATTCTTTACTTACCACAGGTCAGAAACTTCTTACAGGGACTATGTGTGGACAAGGGATGAGACTAGACTCCCCAGTAGGCTTTAATTGGCTCTATAAGTCAACTTTGATCTTTGATTCTTTAAAGGAATCATGCCATTCCAGTCAAAGCCTTGGTAAAATGATCAATTTCTCAAATTATATCCTGTTACAAAAGAAAACACATTCTTACTGCTCTTATGCAATTAACTATATTATCACAAATTGAGAATACTCAGAAATAGTTCCCAAATTCTGGAGAAATCAGGTAGACAGAAACAAATGTGCTGCAAATTTTTTTCACAGAAGTATATTATTTCACTCACTTGTTAAAAGTTGCCAATAGCTCTAAAGAAATACTGTCCCTTGACTCTGAAAACAAGAAGTTTAGCAAGTATTTAACAAAGTAGTTTTCAGTGAAAGTCCTAGAAGTTTGCTTTTTTCCCCCTCTATTTGAATATCATAATTTTAAAAGCTTTCTGAGACCCACACTCAGAGTCTTACATCTGATTATATACAGCCTTTTGAAAAGGACCAAAGCAAGACAAAGTGTTTGTGAATGACAAAAGAATTAGGATAGCCATCCTTAAAGCTACTACTAATTAAGAATTTTGGTTACTTCTGTGGCATATAACAACTTTACATACCATTGATAATTATAATATACACTAAATCATTTCAGAATTATAGAATTTTCCCATAATTTTGGAACATGTACTAATAATGTATCTATACAAATACAGTCCAACAAAAACCAAACACCATTCACTCTTCTATTTCCCTCTATTCTAATGTCACAATCTCCAGAGTTATTAATCACAATCCTACATTTAAGAGCACTCATCAAATTTTATACCTGATTATAAAATCATATTTTAAAGAAGACCAAAACAAGAAAATAATTGTCTGTGGATGACAAAAACATTTTAGGATAGCCATCCTAATAGGTGTGGTGCTATCTTGTTGTGGTTTTGAATTTCCCTGATGACTAGTAATGTTGAGCATCTTTTCACAAATTTGTCAGCCCTTTATATTTCTTCTTGGAGAAATGTCTTTTCACTTCTTTTACCCATTTTATAATCACTTTGTTTTGTTTTTCTTTGTTTTTGTGTTTTGTTTTGCTATTGAATTATATTTTGGATATTAATCCATTTAATAAGTTGCTATTTTCTGTTTCTTATAACAGAATACCTGAAACTGTATGACCTATTAAAAAAATTTTTTTTTAGGGTTATGGAGGCTGAGCTGTCCAAGGTAAAGGGTTACATCTGGTGAGAATCTCTTGCTGATGGGGACCCTCTGCAGAGTCCTGAGGCATCACATGGTGGTAAGAGGACAGGTCACACTTACTTAGCTTTCTCCTCCTCTTATGAAATCAACAGTTCCATCCCCATAAGCCATTAATCCACTAATACATGAATTGATTAATCCATTATGAGGGCAAAGCTCTTGTAATTGTATTACCTTTTACAGGGGCCACTTTTCAATACTGCCATATTGAGAATTAAGTTTTTTACTTATAAAATTTGGGAAACACATTAAAACCATAGCAGTTACTTTTTGTTTTGTTGATTGTTTCCTTTACTACGTAGAAGCTTTTTAGTTTTAACTCCCTCTTATATATTATTGCTTTTGTTGCCTGAGTTTTGGTGTGAAATCCAAAATACTATTGCCAAGATCAATGTCAGTGAGCTTTTTTATCTGTTTTCTTCCACGAGTTTTATTGTTTCAGGTCTTATAGTTAAGTCATGAATCCATTTTGCGTTGGTTCTCCTGTATGGTGTAAAACAAAGGCCCAGTTATATTATTTTGCATATGGATATCTGGTTTTTCCAACACAATTTATTGAAGAAACTGCCCTTTCCTCATTGTATATCTTTGGCTCCCTTGCTGAAAATTAATTGACCATATATGCGTGGGTTATATGCTAACTTCCCCAAGCAATTCAATTGTTCCACTTTCCTCAATGTTTTGGTGGACAGCATTCCCAAGGTTGGGGAAGCTGGTCACTTATTTTTCTCTCACTTTTCAATGTTGGAGAAATTGGGGGTTGAGGGTATCTCTCTTATAACCAAGTTGTGCTACATTTGGAGAAAGGTTATGTGAGTAAAATGAAACTGTTCTTTTTACCATTCTGATTGGCTTCACTTGGGTTTTTTGCCCAATGGGCTTTTGGAATCTTTCATTTGGACTTTGGGTCTCTCACAGAAGTATTCTTATCTGGGTTGTTCCCAAAATTGGTGTTTCTTTGTGCGGCATGATGGTTGGAACTTCCTATTTTTCCATCTTCTAGATGTGACTGGCTACTAACTTTTGAAGTTGATTCCAATAATTTCTTAAGAGATTTCTATCTTTAGATTTTCATGTCATTGATGTCACCATGGCTCCATGTTATGTGGAAAACACTAATATACATTTTGTCCAAGAAACCTATTATCAACTGTCTTGAAAAATAGATACTTTGTTATACTTTAAAAGTGACAATTTTGAAGCTATTACTGTTGAAAATTTTTTGAAAAATAAAAGTATTTACAAATATTAAATAGCCATATTATACCATACAAAAATAGCAAACAAACAAACAAACAAAAAACAAAAAAAAAAAACCATAGCAAGAGTTTTCCTATGTTCTTTGGCAGCATTGTTCAGCCTCTAGTACATATGAATTTCACATACCTCTAATCTATCATTTTGCATGTTTCCCACTAACCTTACTTGCTAGGCTTTGATAGTTAAAACTATCCATTGAATTTTAATTTTGTGGGTCATATAGTTTCAATTCCAAAATATGTATTTGATTTTTTGTAAAACTTTCCATAGTTTTGTATATTCTGCAGATGTTTTCAAACTTGTTTTTGATTTCTTTAAACATTATAAGCACCTGTGTCTGATAAGTTTATATAAGTATTTTTACAGATTTATTTGGGTATCTGTTGTTTCTGCAGGTTTATGCTCATAGTAATGGTGGTGGTGGGGTGTGTGCATATGTGGGTGTATTTAGTTTAACTCTGTGTTGTTCATTGGTTTTGAAATTCTGTTAATGAGGAGTTTGAATCTCAAGGTAAATAATTATCCTTTAGAGAAGATGTGTATATGTTTCTGATGGGTATATCAAGACACTACCTCTCAGGAAAACTAAAAACCAAATTCTCAATTTAAGTTCTCATTATTATTTTTTTTAATTTATTTTATTTTGTTCAT
>NW_016107322.1:7036392-7043748 GCF_001604975.1 Cebus imitator
AGCGATGGGATCTTGCTATGTTGACCAGGCTGGACTTGAACTTCTGGCCTCAAGTGATTCTCTCACTTTGGCCTCCCAAAGAACTAGTATTATAGGTGTAAACCACTACACATGGTCACATCTTAGCTTAACATTTAATATCTTCTTATTCCTTTTAATACTTTTAAGATGTTTTTTATTTTTTATCTTGCCTCTATAGTTTATATCAATTAAAAAATTGGTTTAAATAAACTATCATTAACAAATCATCTATATATATTTTTGGAGTGCTTTCTGTTGGCAGGGAAGAGTGCCAGGGCTGAGACTTTAGGACAAACTTTCTCTCAAGGGCTTATAATATATTTTCATAAAAGTATAATAATAAAGATAGTTTTGTTTAATTTCTGAATATGTCATAGATGTATAATAAGGGCTATTGGCATTCAAAGGAGGACTTAATCTCCAAGGGAAATAACATTTTAAGTAGGTCATGTGGATGGTCCTTAAAATGATGCTAGGTGGGTGGAGACATTTCAGGCAAAAGACGTGGGATAAAAATAAAGTGCTAAAGTAGAATGAACATAAGATGCTCTGGGAAATAATGAGCATGACATTTTGTCCAGGGCTTAACATGATACTCAATATGAGTTTGGCTTAATACTTCTTGACAATAAATGAATGGCTAAATAAATGAAGTCTTATGTAGCTTGGAATAACTAAAACATATAAACAATTTCAGAAAACAGGTAAAATCAGCTTGTCAAAGACTGACTTCTGTCTTGAACATTGTTAAGTGATTTAGGTTTTGAATTCTGGTAACAAATTTCAACTCTGCTACTTAGTAACGGTGTAGCAAATTATGTAATCTTTCAATGTTATTTTCATTATGTGTTACATGGGGATAATTATAACAGTACTTAATGGGATTACCGTAAATATAAAATAAGATAGGACATGTACAATTCTAAGCAAAAGATTTGGCATACAGGGTATACTAAAATATTTTTAATTGCAAATACTTGGAAGTGCTTTTAAAATAGGCGATGATAAATGTGTATAATTAAACATATTAAATGAAAATCTCATTAAGTTTTAAACAAATATATATAACTATTAATTTGTTACTAAAATTATTAAGTATCTTTCATCATATTTTCAAGATTAGCCATCACATATTGAGATATACTGAGGATATTCCTTACAGGTATTTTCGTGTTCATTCCTTAATCCAGGTTATTACTTAGAAATTACATAGAAATATGTCTTATAACAGTAGATAAGGAAATATGCTTGGAACAGCTTAGATTAATAGGCAGTTAAACAATTATACAAAAATAATTTTTCACTCCTTCACTTATATATGATTTACATTTGAAACTTTTAATTAGTCTTTTGTAATGTTTAGTGATCTGGACTTTTTGACATCATTGCTAAATATTCAATCTATGGATTCATGTTCTTGACATATACCTAGTAATTAATCTATTCTTTATTATGTTTAACTTATTTGGATTTAAAAGGATGGACTTCTTCCTAATGAACCTTAACTTTTAATATAAGATTCTATTGCAGATTGACACTGGCAGTTTCTTTTATGACATGGTTTACTTGGCATTTAAGAAAGCACTTCATCATTTAGTCTAATAAATTGACAAATGATAGATTGATACAGAGGACAGAATTTGACTTTCATAGGTGAAAAACAAATTTTTGCAAAAATTAGAGAAATAATCATGAAAATCATTGAGTATATAGAAATGAACATCTAATTTCAATAGCATACAGAACTTTAATAGAAAATTACATAAATTTCTTGGATCTTATATATAGTAAGTAATAAATTAGTAAAGAAGACATGTTATCATGAGGAAAGAAACATTGGTCATGGAGTTAGAGGTATCAGGAGAATTTCAAAAATTCAAGAACATCAGAAAAGGAACCTTAATGAATGATGTAGTTGATAAAAGATTCTAATAGGGAGAGTAGCATTTTGTTCCCTTTTAAGTTAGAGTTCTTAGAAATTCCATGTTGTTTGTTGAGCTGCTTCTACTTTTGTGTTAATGAGAAAATAGATACATTAAATATAGCCCTGGATTTCAAGGTGCTAACATTAGATAAGACATATATGTAGGGGCTGATAAAATGAAAATAAATTAATCTTGTTCAACCACCTTTATAAATAAAAAAATTATGTGTCATTTTAGTAACTCATAGAGATGATAGGATTTTATGGCAGAGTTGGAGCTCAATTACAGGTTTTTTAATGTTTTAATTTACTGCTTTTTCTACATTAAACAATGAAAGATTGCTGTGCCTCCTTTCCACCTTCTTAATATGCAAAACTATCATCATAATCATATTAACTTTTATCATCACTATCATCACCATCATTCTGAATCCTACATTGTTGCCTTAGTCTATTTTCTACTGCTATACCGGAATACATGAGACTGGGTAATTTACAAACAATAGAAGCTTATTTGGCTAATAGTTTTGAAGGATGGGAAGTCCAAAATCATGGTTCCAGCCTCTTGCAAGGGCCTTCATGCTGTATTATTCTACGGCAGAGGAGCAATAGAGTAAAAAGGCAGAAGGTCATATGAGTGCTTGAGACAAAGAGGGCTGAACTCCAATAATAAAAGCATTAATCTACTTACTTCTCAAGGGTTTCTCTTCTTAGTACTGTAACAATGATAAATTTCTAACACGTTAACTTTAGGGGAACATATTCAATCCATAGCAGTTGTCTTATTCCATTCAGGCTACTGTAACAGAATACCACAGACTGGTAGCTTATAAAACAACAGAAATGTATTTCTTGTACTTCTGGAGTCTGGGAAGTCCACAATCAATATGCCAGTAGGTGCATAGATGGCAAACTTCTCATTGTGTTCTCACGTGGTCGAAGAATGAAGGAGCTCTCTGGTTATTACCTCTTTTATTAGGGTAATAATACCATTCATGAGGACTCATGACCTAATTACTGCTTAAAGGCCCCACCTGCAAATACCATCACACTAATGATAAGGTTTCAACATATGAATTTTGGGGACACATACATTTTCAGTCTGTCACATTTCCGCCATAAGCTGTATTTAGACCTGTAGGAGTTTAGATGAAAGAATGATGATGAAGAGGGGAGAAGTACATTATCAGTCACATGGGTCCTGGACTACAGTACAGTGCAGTGATAAAACTAGGGATTCTAGAGCAAGACAGTTTGGGTATAAATCCTCTGCTACTTACTCACAGTAGAACCATGGACAATTTAGTTATAATTTTAAAAACTTCAGCCTTCATCTGGGCATGGTGGCTCATGCCTGTGATCCTAGCACTTTGGGAGGCTGAGAAGGGTAGATCACTTGAGGTCAGGAGTTCAAGACCAGCCTGGCCAACATGGTGAAACCCCGACTCCACTAAAAATATAAAAATTAGCTGGGTGTGGTGGCAGGTGCCTGTAATTTCATCTACTTCAGAGTCTGAGGTGGGAGAATCACTTGAACCTGGGAGGTAGAGTTTGCAGTGAGCTGCAATTGCTCCATTGTACTCCATCCTTGCTGTCAGAGTGAAATTCTGTCTCAAGAAATACATACATACATACATACTTACATACAAATAAATAAAAACTTCAGCCTACTCCAGTTTAGAGTAACAAAATCTGTGCTCAGGTGTTTCAAGTACACAAATTTGCATTTATTATAAAATACTCATTATATGTTAGCTTTTATATGTTAACTACTAACCAAACACATTTTTCAAATCTGTCAACAGGTTAATCAATTCAAGTCATTGTAGCCAGAGGAAAAATTTGTTCAAACCAGTTTTTACTATATACATAAAGCTTCATTCTCAAATTTTAGTAACATCAAGATTGGATTTTTCCAAGGACACACTGAAATTTTAGGATGCCTTAATAACAACTACAAATATTCATTTTGATATTTACTTTCCATTCTATTTTCAAACTATGTTTTTTTTCTTTTATATGTGACTCTCTCAATAAAAGCATTTATAGTGTTGAACAACACGATATAAAAAGAACTTTTTTGTTTCACAAGTTAGTGTGATAAGAATTGAAATAATATTGAGGCCAGGGTATGGTGGCTTATACCTGTAATTCCAGTGCTTTGAGAGGCCAAGGTGGGAGGATTGCTTGAGCCCAGGAGTTTGAGAGCAGCTTTGGCAACCTAGTGAAAGCTTGTCACTACAAAAAAGAAAAACCATTCGCCTGGCATCGTGGCGATACTACCTAGTAAACTCAATGAAGTTCTTATCTTCCTAATTACTTAGCATAAAAACAAGAAGGCTCTGGTCTAAGCAGATATTTGCCTGTTTTTTCCATGGATTTCTAGAAAACTTAGCCTGTTTTGCTAGCCTTTCAAGTTTTGAATTTCTCTTATAAAGCAAATTGGAAAGAGGATTTACTGAAAATATTTACATAAAGTACCTAAGGTAGTAGCATTCTTTTATGCCATTTTGTCTTAAGAGTCCATTTTAATGAATCTGTTTATCTGCACCCAAGGCTGGGCTTTAAATAATTATTTTGTAATTTAGGACTCCTTAGCTCTCTTTTATGAACAAAAAATGAATGGCTAATACGAGGATTGTTTCCAATAGGCTTTTTAGAGGAGATCTCAGTGGTTATCTCGGTGGCTAGTTGACATGTATAATAAGATTTGAAGACTTGGTGAAAATAAAAAGTTTAGCATATCAATTGGTGGCTTATTAAAGTAAATCATACTTGGGTAGCTGGAGGAAATTATATTCATTTAAATTGTATATATTTTTCACTCAGAACAGATGATTGAAAGAATATTTCACTTCTCTCATGATTCAATTAGATTTCTTTTTTTTTTTTTTGTCATCCAGGTTTTCATGCTTGCTGTGTAAATGATTCTGGGCATCTGATGAATGGCAGACAAGCCACAACCTCAAGGTGTCTTTCCAGAAACTGCCATGTCTCTTTTCATATCTATTTAGAATGCATTTTTGCACTTAATATTAGGTACTATGCAGATATATCAAGGGAGTAATGACTGTTTTTTCTATTTCCTTAAGTTGTAGATAACTTGAGAAGTGGCAAGAGACAGCCTGGCCTTTTTCTGAATGTGTCTTTTTAAAAAAGTTTAGTTAACCACACGTGGTAGATTTTATTATTGTCCCCAACTACCTGTTCCTTTCCCAAGAGGCATATATATATATCCACTCCTGTTGCCATCTGATTACCACTGCAATCTACTATATAGAATACATCTCCAGTGCCTTGGTAAGCTTGGACATGTGACTTTCTTAGGGGATGTATGTAGACATAATATAAACCATGTTTTAGCAGATAGAGTTCTTAATCAGCCTAGCCTGGGTCCCAGCATAAAAAGATACTTAGAGCAGGGCTGAGCAGAGTTAACAGCAACTCTTAGACCTGTGAGTGAAAAATGTTATTTGTTGTTGAAAACCACAGTATTGAGATTTTAGGGTTGTTTGTTTTCATAACCAAACTGTTAACACACTGTATAAACTGTGAAATGATCGTTTCCTGTGATGGGCCATGTAGACAACTGTCATGGCTGCCAACCATAGAATGGGTTATCTCTTTGCATGCTCTATAAAGAAAGGACTGCTGTCATCATCCATTATTTCACGCATTTGAAGGTAATAAGCAAGAGAACTTTCAGCTGTGAAGAATATCTATAAATGTATATGTTTTCTATTTCTTTGTAAAAGATGATCAATAGACTAGGTATGGGTGAACACCTTAAGTTCAAAAACAGAAATTTGTGTGGTACCTGTTAGCCTATTGTAAGAGTCTACTTTTAGAATGTTCTCAGTAAAGTGACTATTTAGAAGAACCATGGGAACATCATTTATTTGCTCAACCATTTGCTTGTTCATTATTATTACTTCCATGAGAACTAGGAAGATATTAACAGAAAAAGGTGGAGTCTTGGCTTTTAGAATAAGAAATAAATTATCAGGAGAGATAGAAAGATCTGCTAATTCATCCTAACATCCAGGGCACTCTCAGTTTTGCAGACTGATTCCAAAGCCAAATATTTTGCATTTCCCATAGATTGAGATAAACCTTAGAATGGAGAGTGTATTTTATGCCCTTGTGAAATATTTTGTAAGTATGTAATTTTCTTCATTCCTGGTTGCGGTCATCATCTATGTCTTTTTCTCCATAGATAAATCTAGTAAAAGTGGTAAAACAAAGAATATCTGTATACCTGTTTTAGTTAGTTAGTAGTGAGGACAAAGTTTAGAAATCTATATCCTATTTCCCAGAAGGATCTGCAAGTGGGGTGGTGATGGTAACAAGAACATCCCAGGTTAGAAGTAGGCATAGTGGCTTCTTAAGAGGATGAAGTCAAAGGGCAAATATCAGGGACATATGAGGAAAGAGTAGGGGTTTTCTGGGAATTGTTTCAAACTGAGAAGAGGGGATTAAGTTTTAGAGAACTTAGCCTATTTGGCCAAGTTTGGGCATGGTCCCAAAGTTTTTCCTTTTTTCCCTTAAAAATTTGTTGAAGGATAACTTACATATAATAAAAGGCACCCATGTTAAGTGTATAATATAATGAGTTTTGGAAAAATGTATAACTCATATATACCACCAAATTAAGACACAGAATACTTTCAACACTCCCCCAAAAGTACCTGTATGATGCTTCCAGTCGATTCCTCCATCCCTGGGTCCAGGCAATAAATTATTTGCTTTTCACAGTAAAATAGTTTAGCCTCTTCTAAAATTTCATATAAATGAATGTTTAATGAAATCTTTCATGTTTTTCTTTTGCTCAGCATCTTTTGAGATTCATCTGTGATATTACTGCATCAATAGTTTATCTTTTTTCCTGCAGTATTATGTTCCATTGTATGTGTACACACAGTCTATTTTAACCATTTACCTGTTGTTAGAAATTTTGTTGGTTTCCAGGTTTTGGGAATTGTGAGAATAAAGCTACTTATGGACATTTGGGTAAAATCTTTGTAAACATACATTTTCACTTTTGTTAAGCAAGTAGGTAGGAGTGGAATCTCCAGATCATATGGTAGGTATGTATTTTAAATTTTTGAAAAAACCGCTGGCTGGGTACGGTGGCTCACGCCTGTAATCCCAGCACTTTGGGAGGCCCAGATGGGTGGATCACAAGGTCAGGAGTTCAAGACCAACCTGACCAACGTGATGAAACCGCGTCTCTACTAAAAACACAAAAAATTACCTGGGCATGGTGGTGTGTGCCTGTAATTCCAGCTACTCGGGAGGCTGAGGGGGGAATTGCTTGAATGGGAACCTGGGATGCGGAGGTTGCAGTGAGTGGTGATCATGCCACTGCATTCCAGCCTGGGCTACAGAGCAAGACTCTGTCTCAAAAAAAA
>NW_016107322.1:7043811-7053037 GCF_001604975.1 Cebus imitator
AAGAAAAGAAAAAAACTGTCAAACTCTTTTCCAAAGTGGTTGTACTATGTTGAATTCCTAAGAGCAATGTATGAGAATTCCAGTTGCTCTGTTCCCTCTTCATCACTTGCCATTGGTTTTTAAATGCAGCCATTCTTGTGAGTCTGTGTAGTTTGACTTAACAGTTGAGCATCTTTTCATGTGCTTATTGGTCATTTGTATATCATCTTTTATAAAGTGTCTGTTTAAACCTTTTGGGCATTTTAGTTTAAAGTGTATGTGTGTGCATGTTCTTAAGTTTAAGAGCATTTTATATTTTCTATATATAGATCCTTTGCCAGATTATGTACTACTCAATCTGTGGCTTGTTCCTTCATTTCTTAACATTTATAGGGAAGAATAGAAGTTTTTAATTTTAATAAAGTTCAATATATTCACATATACTATTTATTTATAGTTCATTTTTTGGTGTCCAATCTAGAAATGTTTGCCTTCTTTGAGCTTGCAAAGATTTCTTTCTTTTTTTTTCTAGGAATTTCAGTTAGCCTGATGAGCCACATTGAATTTTATTTGTGTGTGGTGTCAAGTGAAGGTTGAGTTTCAGCTGTTTCCATAACTCAGCTATTCCAGCATTATTTGTTGAGAAGTCTTTCTCCCATTTAATTACCTTGTCATTTATATTGAAAATTTATTAACCATGTCTGTGTGATTCTATATTTGAGTTTGCTATTCTGTTTTATTGATCCATATATATATATATATATATATATATATATATATATTTTACTTTAGTACACCCTTTTCTGATTTCTGTAAATTTAGTCATCTTTCATGGTTTTTTTCTCCCAAAATTGTTTGACTATTTAATTTCTTTTTGCTTCTATAAAAACTTTTGGATTAGCGTGTCCATATCTATAGATTAGCCTTCTGGGATTATTAACCAGGATTTGTTGAGTACTGTATTAGTTCATTCTCTATTACTATAAAGAACTTCCCAAGACTGGGTAATTTATAAAGAGGTTTAATTGACTCACATTTCTGCAGGGCTGGGGAGGCCCCAAGAAACTTACAATCTTGGTGGAAGGGAAAGCAAACATGTCCTTCTTAACAAGGTGGCAGGAATGAGAAGTGCAGAACAAAACTGGGAAAAGCCCTTTATAAAACCATCAGATCTCATTGTGCCATTGCACTCCAGCCTGGACGTTAGAGCAAGACTCGTCTCAACAGAAACCAAAGATCAAAAAACCCATTAGATCTCATGAGAACTCACTCACTATCGAGAAAACAACATGAGGGTAACCACTCCCATGATTCCATTGCCTCCTAACAAGCCTCCCACAACACGTAGGGATTATGAAAACTATAGTTCAAGATGAGATTTGGGTAGAGACATAGCCAAAGCATATGAACTATGTAGATCACTTAGAAAGAACTGACAATTTAACAATCTTAAGTCTTCTATTCAATTAACCTGGTTTATATCTCCCTTTATTTAGGGCTTCTTTTTAAAATTTCTCTGGCCAAGGTTTTTAGTTTTTAGCATATGGTATATGAGGCATTGCTGACAACCTTAAGGGAGTAGTTTTCTTATGGTTCTGGGAGTTTGGGGTGGATATTTTTCTCTTCAGTATTTCATGCTTTTGGATACTGTATGGTTTAAATTTTTTATTTAAAAATTTTCAATTGCTCATCACTAGTATACAGAAATAACAGTGACATAGATATTTACCTTGTATCCTTGTATCCTAAAGCCTTGTAAAATTCATTTATTAGCTTTTTAGGTGATTCTTCAGGACTTTCTGCATGGAAGATTATGTTACTTGTAAATAGGCAGCTATATGTCTTATGTTATTGTATTGGCCAGAGTTGTGGTCAAGATAATAACGTAAGACTTATAGCTGCAATACAACACTAAATCAAAATGGTGAGAGGAGATGTTCTTGCTTTGTTCTAGTCTCAGGGGGAAAATATTCCATTCCCCCTCTCCCCCACCAAATATGATGCTTTCTGTAGGTTTTTCAAAGATTCCCTTCACTGGGTTGCATAAATTCTTTGATATTTCTTCTTTACTGAGATATTTTTTAAATTTATGTATGGTACTGAATTTTATCACATGCTTTTCTTTCTGCATCTATCCAGATAATCAGGTGCTTTCTCTATCTCTTTTATTAACATTATATTATTGATGTTTGAAGGTTTAACCAACCTTATATTCTTGCATAAATGATACTAGATTTGACTTGCTTTTAAGATTTTAGGAGACTAGAATTTTTTTGTGTGGAAAGATTTTAAATTTTAAACTATTTGTATGATTCATATAAGTATATTGAATTTTATTATTTATTTTTGTGTCAGTTTTGATAATTTGTATCTATTTCTTTTTTTTTTTTTTTTTTTTTTTTTTTTTTTTTTTTTTTTTTTTTTNTTTTGAGACGGAGTTTTGCTCTTGTTGCCCAGCTGGAGTGCAATGGCGCAATCTTGGCTCACTGCAACGTCCGTCTCTTGGGTTCATGCAATTCTCTTGCCTCAGCCACCCAAGTAGCTAGGATTACAGGCACACGCCACCATGCCTGACGTGATAATTTGTATCTTTTAAATAATTTTATTACTTCATCTATGTTGTCAAATTTATTGACATAACATTGTTTATAATATTTCCATGTTAATATTCCTTTATAATTTCCTTGTAATGTTAATAGGTTCTTCTCTAACATTCCTCTTCCAATTTATAAAATATTGTAATTTATATCCTCCTTCTGTTTTTCTTGATTGGCCTAGCTAGAAGTTTAACTGATCATTATAATTGGTATTTTCAAAGATCTAGTTTTTTGCTTTCATTGATTTTCTCCATTGTTGGTCATTTTCTGTGTTACTGATTGTCACTCTTGGCTTTATTTGTCTTTCTTTCTAACATTTTGAGTTTCATTTTCTCTTCTTTACTAACAGCTTATGACAGAAGCTCTGAGCATAAATATCAGACCTTTCTTTTTTATTTATAAGCATTTAAAATTATAAATTTATAACATATAGATTGAACTGCTTTCGCTGCAATTGAAGTTTTGATAAGTTATGCTTTCATTTTTTTAGTTCAAAATATTTTCTAAATTTCCGTGGGACCTCTTCTTTGATCTGTGGCACCTCTTCTTTGATCTGTGGCTTATTTAGAAGTATTTGATTTAATTTTCTTATACTGAGGGACTTTCCAGATATCTTTTTGTTAATAGTAGGTTCTGCTTTGATATTTCTTTTTTAATTTATAAAATACTGTAATTTATGTCCTCTTTATATTTTTCTCTATTGGCCTAGCTAGAAGTTTAATTGATCCATATATTTGATCTTTTCAAAGATCTAGCTTTTTGCTTTCATTCATTTTCTCCATTGTTGGTCATTTATGATGAATCCAATTTGTTTTGGTCAAAAACCATATTTGTATTAATATTTCAGAATTTCTTGAACAATAATATAAATATACTTAATGCTACTGAATTGTGCACTTAAAAGTGGTTAAGATGGTAAATTTTACGTGTTTATTTTGCCACAGCAAAAATGTTTGCTATTATTACTTAATTATAATAAAATTTGAAACTGTCTATTAAATTGTTGAGACATCCTTTATGTTTCAGATCCACCAGATCTATGGCAACTTTTTCACTGTTAATGTATATTCTGTTGTTTTTGGCTAGAGTGTTTGATAACTATTGATTAGATCCAGCTAATTGAGACTGTTGTTCAAACCTTCTGTATCCTTACCGATCTTCTGTTTAATTATTCTGTAAATTAGAGAGAAATATTGAAGTCTCTATAATTGTAGACTTTTCGGTTTCTCCTTTCAATTCCATTAATTTTTACTTTACTTTGTTGAAGCTTTGTTCTGAAGTGCATATCCATTTAGATTTACTTTGTCTTATTCATGATTGATACTTTCATCATCAGGAAATGTCCATCTTTTCCCAAATAATAATAGTCCTTGTTCTGAAGTCTACTTTGCTGATAATAATATAGCTACTCCAACTCCCTAATACTTAGTGATTGTGTAATATATATTTTTCCATTCTTTTATTTGAATCTATCTATATCTTCATATTAATATTTGAAGTGTGCTTCTTGCTGTGTCTTCTTTTAAAAAAAAAATCCAATCTAGCCACTTATCTTGAATGTAACCATCAATCTGATTGGGTTAAATCCATGATCTTGCTATTCTTTCTAATTTTTTTCAGGTTTTGTTTGCTTCGTTCTTCTTGGTATCTTTTTGGTTGAGAATTTTTGAATATAATTTTATGGCCACTCAACCTGTTATCTACACCAGTTTATTATTTTAATGATTGCTCTGTCTGTGATTTATCACAGTCTGTCTGCAAATATTACTATTGTTTCTCTGCCATATGACAGTGTACTTCCATTCCTCCTTCCTGTTCTATCTGCTACTTTTATACATTTACAACCTGTATTTATTACAAATTCTAGCATATTGTTTTTATTTAAAATTTACCTTTTTTGGAGAGTATCTCATATTATATTGATGGTACATGATAAGGTAGAACTCTCTAAGCTGCTCCTATTTTTCAGGGAGTCTAGGATAGAAACTGTGTTGGGAGTGGGAGTTTTTTAGTGTGTTGGGCTATTGGTGGGTCAAGGATTCCCCAGCAGCTGAAAATCTCTTTATTCTTCTCTTGCTATTTCTGGGACTAATGGCCAAGGGGCTCTTCTCCTTGATGTACACCACTCTTGCTTTAATCAAATTTATTATTAGGCCAGGAAATGAGCTGGACAAAGTGGACCTTGAGAGCAACGTCAGCCCCAGCATCAAAAGAGAAATAGTAGGTGCCACTGTTAACATCAAATGAGACAATCTGGTTCTCAGTGTAGCCCAGGATGCTCCTCCTTAGGGGTCCTCCGATATCTGCTATACTATTTTCCTGATGTAATCATAATTGGCAGCTTTCTCCAGATGGTAGTTTAGCTTCACAACCAACACAGTGGATACAGGGACAAGGAAAGTCATGTTGAACTTCCCATTCAGCTGGCATAACCTTGCAGGTCCAGGAGATGTAGAGATGATGTTCTTGGCAGCCCCACATTGTCATGCAATTTCCTCAGATGGGCCATTAACAGCTTTCTGGTATCAGTGATTATATGAACTTTGCTCCCTTCATGATGCCAAAGTTATCCTGGATGACTTGTCAGAGGGCAAACGCAATTGGTGGTGTTTGAGGCATTGTTGACAATCTTGAGGGAATTGCCCTACTTCTCATGGTTCTTACGGTCTAGAGGTTGGAAACATCATAAATGTGAGGGCAGCAGTAGAAGGGGTAGATGTGATGACCCCTTTGGCTCCACCATTTAAATGAGCCCCAGGACCAATGGACTCCACAGCATATTCAGAACAGCATCGTCCCATTTGATGTGAGCACCATCTGGCTTCTGGAAAATAGAGATGGCCTTCCCATTGTGGACAAGCTTCTTGTTCTCAGCCTTAACTGTGCCACTGAAAGTGCCATGTATTAAGTCATACTGAAATATGTACACCGTGTTGTTTATACAGTGAAGGAGTCATTGATGATGAGAGTCTCCTCTTTGTTGGAGTTGAAAGCAGCCCTAGAGTCCAGGTGCCCAATGTGGACAAATCTGGTGACTTGGACCTTTACCTTTTTGTCTTAGGTATGTGTCTGGCACTTCACAAGAACATATGGCTGTCTGTGGAAAAATAAGGAGCAGAGAGCCAATTATCTTTTAAGAAACTTAAAAGTGAAGACAATCTCATTCTATATTTATTCGTATATTTACTGTTTTTTGGTGCTCTTTATTCCTTTCTGTAGATTCAAGTTTTTATCTGGTGTAATTTTTCTGTGCCCAAAGAAATTCTTTTAACATTTCTTTTAGTGAAAATCTGCTGGTGGACAATTTTGGCAGCACATGGTTATATAAAATTTTTATTTCACTTCTTTGAAGGGTATTTGTACTATAGCCCCAGGGTTTTAACCAGCAGAGGGTGCTGTGCCTCTCCAGAGTTTAGGATGAGAATAATGCTGAGGTGCTTCCAGCAGACCTCCCGGCTCTCAATGAAGCTAGAGTCTAGTCTTGGCGCTAAATTTGCAGATGGTGTTGTTTCGTCTTAAGACTTGATGAGAGAAGACAGCAGCTGCTCTCCATAGTTTACGAGATAAATGAAAAATATTACTAGGATGTGGTAATAGTTTACTTGAAATAGGTCAATAGGAATTTGTAGTGTTCTTCAATATTAATTGTTTTTTCCTGGCAAGAAGTTTACTAGTGTGTTATGGCTTAATTTTTGTTCATGAAAAAGAATTGGTCTAGGTTTGCTTTCAGGATAAGAGATAGGTCTCTTTGTCCTTGCTAAAGCAGTACTTGGTACTAACATTTTTCTCTTGAAAATGCCCATAACTTTTTCCTACTTTCTTAGAGTAAGAAATAGGTAATTATAGCCATTATGTTAGTGATTTGGACCTGGATTCCAGAGTAGGTGATTATTTGTCTGAAGATTACATTCTATCATTAATTTTATTTTAATATATGAAGGTGAAGCTTTTTTAAAAACAGAGAATCTTTTTTTTAATAGCTTAATCCTTACCTCAGGGTTTTTTTTTTTTTNAATTGTACTTTAAGTTCTGGGGTATGTGTGCAGAACATGCATATTTGTTACATAGGTATACATGTGCCATGGTGGTTTGCTACATCCATCACCCAGTCATCTACATTAGGTATTTCTACTAATGCTATCCCTTCCCTAGCCCCCCACCCCCCAACAGGCACCAGTGTGTGATGTTCCCCTCCCTTTGTCCGTGTGTTCTCACTGTTCAACTCACATTTCTGAGTAGGAACATGTGATGTTTGGTTTCCTGTTCTTGTGTTAGCTTGCTGAAAATGATGGTTTCCAGCTTCATCCATGTCCCTGCAAAGGACATGAATGCGTCCTTTTTTATGGCTGCATAGTATTCCATGGGTATATGTGCCACATTTTCTTTATCCAATCTATCATTGATAGGGATACGAGTTTGTGCCAATTCTTTGATATTGTGAACAGTGCTGCAATAAACATACATGTGCATGTTTCTTTATAATAGAATGATTTATAATTCTTTGGGTATATACCCAGTAATGGGATTGCTGGGTCAAATGGTATTTCTAATTCTAGATCCTTGAGGAATTACCACACTGTCTTTCACAATGGTTGAACTAATTTACACTCCCACCAACAGTATAAAAATATTCCTATTTCTTCACATCCTCTCTAGCATCTTCTGTCTCCTGACTTTCTAATGATCACGATTCTAACTGATGTGAGATGGTACCTCAATGTAGTTTTGATTTGCATTTCTCTAATGACCAGTGATGATGAGCTTTTTTTCATATGTTTGTTGGCTGCATAAATGTCTTCTTTTGAGAAATGTCTGTTAATATCCTTCACCCACTTTTTGATGGGGTTGTTCATTTTTTTCTTGTAACAGATGGGTAGACTGCAAAAATTTTCTCTCATTCTGTAGGTTACCTGTTCACTCTGATGATAGTTTTTTTTTTTTGTTTGTTTGTTTGTTTGTTTGTTTTTTGCTGTGCAGAAGTTCTTTAGTTTAATTAGATCCCATTTGTCTATTTTGGCTTTTGTTGCCATTGCTTTTGGTGTTTTAGTCATGAAGTTTTTGCTCATGCCTATATCCTGAATGGTATTGCCTAGGTTTCCTTCTAGGGGTTTTATGGGTTTAGGTATTAAGTTTAAATCTTTAATCCATCTTGAGCTAATTTTTGTATAAGGTGTAAGGAAGGGATCCACTTTCAACTTTCTGCATATGGCTCTTCCCAACACCATTTATTAAATTGGGAATCCTTTCCCCATTGCTTGTTTTTGTCAGGTTTGTCAAAGATCAGATGGTTGTAGGTGTGTGGAGTTATTTTTGAGGCCTCAAAAACAGAGAAGATTATACTCTGATATGTTATAGAAAGAGGCTTCACTGTAGGGCTGAGGGCCCCACAGGGTCGTGGGGTGAGCCTTATGCTGTGCTGAGGCGCAGGATCCGAGAAATAAAGAGACAGGACAAAGAAGTACATAAAAAACACAGCTGGGCTCAGGGGGCCACGCCACCTGTAAGCAGAGTCAGGCAAGGCCCCGAATGTCCAGAAGCATGAGTATTTATTGTGTATAGGTTAGGGGGCAGGGCAGTGAGTGAAATCATCTTTAAGGATAGTGATAGGGTCTTGAGCAATAACACATGGGGTCCACTCCCATTAGGTCACCTAGGCCAGGAGGTGGACAGTGTGCAGCAAGGGGCCTGTTCCCATGAAGGCAAGGGCCGTGTGTTGTAAGGGGTCCACCCCCATTAGGTCACTGAGGCTTGAAGGTGGGCCGTGCCCAGTGAAGAGGGTGCAGTGTGCGATACTTCTATCTATGGGCAAACTACTTCTAAGAAGATTTACAGGAGGATGCTTTAAATCATATAGCAGTGACAGAGCTGTCGAGGTTACTGCCACCTTCTGGCAGCTTCCAATGGGTTCTATGAGAAGATGCTTGTCGAGCAGCATAGTAGCAAGAGCTGATAAAGTTCACAGTCACCAAGGTGGATTGCTGGTCTGAGGGCAGCCTTCCATAAGAACTGGAGCAAGGTCCTACAACTCCTTTATCAGGAGGAGTGGCTCTTGCCCCAAGCCTGCCATAGAACAGGAATCTTTACGATACTGAACGCTGCCGCCTGGGCCATGGATTCTTGTCCTGGTATAACTGTTTTTCCCTTAAATCATGCTCTGCACTGTGTCTACTCTAGGCATTCCTCCGATTATAAGCTGCTTATTCCTTAATTCATGCTCTGTACTGTGTCCACTCTAGGCATTCCTCCGATTATGAGCTAAGATATAATTATAGGTATACATGTAGGGAAATATTCTTTAGGCACTCATACTATCAACTATTATATAATTATATAGAGAGGATTATATAAAGGGACTCTTCAAGCCCTAATTCTATAATATATGATTATTTAAAGAATTATATAAAAGGAAATAGCTAGCCGGGCGCGGTGGCTCAAGCCTGTAATCCCAGCACTTTGGGAGGCCAAGGCAGGTGGATCACGAGGTCAAGAGATCGAGACCGTCCTGGTCAACATGGTGAAACCCCGTCTCTACTAAAAATACAAAACATTAGCTGGGCATGGTGGCGCGTGCCTGTAATCCCAGCTACTCAGGAGGCTGAGGCAGGAGAATTGCCTGAACCCAGGAGGCGGAGGTTGCGGTGAGCCGAGAT
>NW_016107322.1:7053060-7096170 GCF_001604975.1 Cebus imitator
AAAAAAAAAAAAAAAAAAAAAAAAAAAAAAAAAAAAAAAAAAAAAAAAAAAAAAAAAAAAAAAAAGGAAATAGATAGCTGAGTAGTAACACTATACAGTGAAACATTTTTCAAGCCTAACTGTGCCAGGGTTCTGCTTAGCTTTCATTCCTCAGTGCCTATATGGGGGGTTACCCACATTCACACCTTTAGAAGCCCATGAAATATTTCACATACAGAAACACTCAACTTTGTAATGATAAGTTAATTACCTGAGTTCACTTTATATAGTAATACAACAACTATAGTGAATTATAATTTGCTAGTAAATTTGTTCATTGTATATGGAAATTCATGAATCATGATGTCACTTTTCTTCATTGTATGACAGAGGTTTTGTCTATTACATTCGGAAGACAATCAGTATCAGAGAGGCAGTTGGGATAGTCCTTGGTAGACCTGGCTCCACTGCATACTGGTTCTTTGGCATTTGCAAGGTGTTGAATCTCTCTAAACATCAGCTCTCTTTTCTGTAACATTAGAATAACCATAGTATTTAGCTCATAGAGTTATTGTGAGCTTCTTGAGATAATATGTGTAAACCACTCCCCACAGCATCTGTAACATTTTGACTCAATAAATGTTGAGGTTTATTTTAATTATCTTTTATGTTCTGTGAAGAAATACACAGAATTAAGCCACAATTACCATCTCTATTCTGTGGATACTTCAGGAAGCATGGAGATAATGCAAAAGAGATAAACAGTTAAATGGATGAATATTAATGATTTTCTTATTAAATGGAATAGCCTAACTCTGATAAAGGCACAGTACATACGATTTCTTGAGGAGTTTATGTTGTAAATCAGGACTAATGGTACAATGCAATAGAAAAACCACCGGGTTTTGTATCAGGAGACTTTGCTTTATCTTGGCTGTATTACTTTCCACCACCTAATTTTTGCAAATATACCTATTACCCTCTTCAGCCATATGTGGAAGATAAACCTCTTCTAGAGTTCCTTGACAGCAGTGGGAAAGTTTCTGATGCATTGTCTGGGAGGATCACTGGCAGTCAGGCTATACTCCTAAAGCAGCTGGACTTTGCCAGTTATGGACTGAATCGTGTTCCTCCAAAATTGATACATTGAAGTCTTTACCCCAATACTTCAGAATGTGACTGTATGTGGAGATAGCAATCTTAAAGAGATAATTAATATCAAACGCTGTCATTGGAGGCAGATCCTAATCCAATATGACGGGTATCCTAATAAGAAGAGGAGATTAGGACACAGATACCCAGAAGATCAGGTGAAGACACCAGAAGAAGACTGCCGTCTACAAGCCAAGGAGAGGGGTCTTCAGAAGAAGCCAACCCTGTTGACACTTTGATTGTAGACTTCTAGGCTCTAGAATTGTGAGAAAGAAATTTCTGTTGTTGAAGTCATCCAGTCTATGGTACTTCATTTTAGCAGTGCTAAGACACTAATATACCACCTGTCCCCTTTGCTCCAGGTCTCTTTCTCAGTATTACTTCTCTAAGAAACTGGGGACATAGTACTATGTGGATAGTGTCCATCAACTTATGATTCCCCTCCTATTTCCCTTACATAAAAAGAATTAAATGTGTAATATTTGTCTGCAAAATGAAAAATTGCTGAACTGAACTCATATTTGAAAGACTCCGTTTTCCTGTAAGTGCTGAGGTCTGACAATATGTCACGTATTGAAGCCTGCCAAGCTGTGGCAGTGGAGCTATCTTGTGGTTTTACTCTGCACCGTGTAAGCTAAGCTTCTTTTACTTAGAAATATCCTTCTGAAGCAGGAGAACAAAGGAAAGAGGCACCTCTTTCTAATTTCCAGAGGTTATGTGAATATTAGGTGTTGCTGTCTAGCCTACAAGAAAAGTGAATGTGCCCTCAAAACAAACGTACTGAAGGAGTGCTTGCTTTTAGAAGCCAAAAGGATCATCCAGATATTCTGAATGTTACAAAAGCTGGTGAGGACCTTGTGTTCTGAATGTTAAATTACCAGTTGATTCTTTTGCTGACAAAGGCAGCAGGCTCATTTCAAAGTGGAATGACTGTAACAGCATTTTAAATTAATACCCAGTATTTGTTTGCTGTTGCTGCTGTAACAAATTACTGCAAATTTGACAGTTTAAAACAATACCCATTCATTATATTACAGTCCATGAATCAGAATCCAAGCACAGCGTGGCTCAGTTAGGTCCTTTCAGATCAGCATTTTATAAAGGCTGAAATCAAGGTGTAAGTGAGGCTGGGTACTTCTTATCTAGAGGGACTGGGTAAAAGAATCTGCCTCCAAACTCACTGGTAGTTTTCAGAATCCAGTTTTATGTTAGAGTTTCTATTTTCTTCACGCATGGCCCCCTTAATTTTTAAGCCCAAAATAGGGAGTCAAATCCTTGTTTTGCTTTGAATCTTCTGCTGCCAGCCAGAGAAAAGTGCTCATGTAGTTAGATTAGATCCACCTGGATAATCTTTCTTATTTTAAAGTCAGCTGATGAGTTACTTTAATTATATCTTCAAAGTCCCCTTGGCCATGCAATTTAATATATTCCTCGGAGGAGCTGAGGACAAAGATTACAGGGACCAGAATTCTGCCTATGACACATCCTTAGGTGACATCCTTTTAGTTTACTTGATTGAAATTTTGTTTCATTTCTAATAGTTATGAACATTTAGTAGCATTAAAATAGTTGCATTTCAACTTGTATAGATGCACCAGGCTTTGCATTTTTATTTTTTATGATAAAAATCTTCATTTTTCCTCTATAAGCTACATACCCAGTCCCATTTCAATCTTGTCAATACTAATAGGCAACTTCCACAGTTAGTTAACTCTGGGCTGCTTGTGTAACAAGTCTTTTACTTTGTCGTTGGTCATGAAGTGGGGGGCTCCTTAAAGATCTTTAGGCATGAACACAGGTAGAGACAATTCATTTATTCTAGTTAGAAAATCCCCCTTTATGACAGTTATTCCCAAACCTTAGGTTACACGAAGATCACCCGGAGAGCTTGTTGAAACTTCAGACTGCTGGGCTGCACTTCTGAATTTCTGATTCAGTATCTATGAGATAGATCCTTAATAGTTTGCACTATTAACAAATTCCTAGTAGTGTTGTTACTACTGATCTAAGGCTCCCATTTTGGAAACTGCTATTTGAGGTTGTTTTATTCCTATTTCTCTACTTATGAAAAAGTACAAATTTGCTGTTTTATATTTTGGGAGATACCAGCAATATATGTGTTGCTGTAATTATTTTGCACTTACTCCATCAAATAATGTTCACACAACAGAAGAAACCTGAGGGAAAAAGTGTGACATGGAAAGAAGGGAACTTATTATTAATGATATTTAGGGCATTTCCTTATAGGTACCAGGCAAAGATGAGTTTGCTTTTAATCCCTTAAATATTTCTTTTTCTAAATTATGATCTATGAAAATTAAGCATGAGACAATATAAGGAAGGGTAAGAAGAGAGATCCAAAGAAGAAAGCAAATTGTTAACAGTCAAATGTTTTCACTGGGAGTAACATTTCCAGGAAAGTTTTTGAATCTGAGTTATTAGATTGGTGCAAAATTAATTGTGGTTTTTGCCATTCCTCTCACTGACAAAAACTGAAATTACTTTTGCATCAGTCTAATACATCTCTTTCTTCATATAGTAAACAAGATATTCTAAAAATATTTTTGCTAAAACTTTCCTTCAGAGTAAGTAAAGTACTTTTGCCAGTGATACAATTGTCCACATTGGCTAGAGTAATTTCCATCCTAAAATGTTGGTTATTTCCTTCTCATGCAGGAGGATTTATCAAGAGATACTTCACGTGAAGGTGGGGAATTTTGAGCAAATTAGGACATTATTTCTTGCAGATGACATTTATTTGTTTCATATTACAATATTCTTATTAATGGTAATGATTACTAATTCTAATGAAGACAATACTGATGAAGTGCTTACCATATTTCAAAATAGTAAAGGTGAAAACTAGAATCTGTAAATGGAAACATTTGAAAACCATTCTCTGTCCAATTTGTTGAAGTTGAAAAGACAAACAATATGGCAAAACTATATATAAGATGCGCTAGGTGTGGGTTTTGGAGAATGGGGGCATAGAAACCAAATGGAAAACTCAGGGCCGAAGGAAAAGGCGATAACATTGAAAAACATTACTTGGCCTCTTCCCAATGTCACAGTGACTTTCCAATTCTCTTCTCTGTTCTGTTTTCCTCTATATGGCACCAGCCCAGCTGCTAGCTTCTCAGAACCCAGTCAGGAAAGTAGAAAAATATACACCTCCACATGTCCAAGATTCTTCAGTGTCTTTTAAAGCTCAGGAAATCTGACTCTCAGATAAGTTCACCCCAGTGTCCTGACCATGCCTGTTCGGAAGGAACAAGCACCAAAGACCATAGGTGAAGGCAAATGTGTTTCACACGTTGAGATGGTTAAGGAATTTCTAGTATCTATGTGCGATTTTACTACTTAATTTTTATACATGCCTTTTGAGTTGAGTTTTAATAAACTGACAATGATATATAACCCATTTGTGGCAAGAATAGACTAAGGAATGATGCCATATGTTAATGTGAAACCCAGCTATGGGCTTGTCTCAGGCTTCATTGTCCAGGACAGTCCATTACGGAATAGTCGGATAGGTCTATATCCTGTGTAGGATACTTTTTTTTTTTTTTTTTTTGAGATGGAGTCTCGCTTTGTCACCCAGGCTGGAGTGCAATGGCGTGACCTTGGCTCACTGCAACTTCTGCCTCCCAGGTTCAAGCAATTCTCCCTCCTCAGCCTCCTGAGTAGCTGGAATTACAAGCATCCACCACCACGCCCAGCTCATTTTTTGTATTTTTAGTAGAGACAGAGTTTCACCCTGTTGGTCAGGCTGATCTTTAACTCCTGGCCTCAGGTGATCCACTGCCTCAGCCTCCCAAATTAGTGGGATTACAGATGTGAGCCACCTTGCCTGGTGAGATAGATCATTTTTATATAGAGGTGACAATGCATTGGAAGCAAGTGAACAAAACCACCAATCAGTAAACTCTGGGTTTGCCTCTGTACCTAATGATTTATGAATTCTGGAATAGGAATCCCCAAAATGCTCCCTTGTACACAAACAGCAAGTGTGAGTGTGTGTGTGTGACGGCATGCATGTGCTTGTGTGTTTAAATGTGTGTGTGTATTTTGTCAAGAATGCTTTGTCAGGAGCTTAGAAGTTGAAAACTCCATTACAGAGAGAAGCCGGAAACAAATGTGTGCTAAGTTCTACTATATATTTTCTTTCTTCAAGTAACAAATTTCTGCTATAGACCCTGGAACCAGACAGCCTCATTCATACACCATATTCTGAGGTTAAGTGTCTAAGTGGGAGTGAATTTACACATACAGAAATGTCTTCCAAATCAAAATGTGGGTCTGTGAGATGAAATAGTCCTGACAAATAGGTTTACCATCTTTTTGTTTGTTGTATATATGATGTGACACAGTTCCCAGTTACCTCAGACGCCCATTCCAGTTTGAAGGCTGTTATTCTGGGGAGAAAGGAGGGCTCTCAAACTGACTTAGCCTCTAAGAAGCATGGTAAGTGGAAGGCAAAAGTGAATGAAGGGGACAATATATGGGATGGCATTGGAGAATATTTTGCAGGGAAGTAAGTACAGCAATATTTTTGTCCACAAGCTTCATGAAATACAACTGTCTAAGGACACAGAAACACTAATTTAGAGTTTATGTAATGTACCAGGTGCTAGGCCACATATCTACATTTGATTCTATTATCAATTAATTTGTAAAACTGAGGTTCAGAGTGATAGAAAGATTAAGAAGAGATTGTAAGTCTGGGTGTATCTGGTCGAATGCTCACTCTACATACTTAACTACTGCAGAAATGTGAATGAATCAGCCACTAGTGACCCAGGTGATTTTTGCAGAAATAACAGTGTTCGTATATTTAAAATGATAGATCATCTCTAAGGTTTATTCAGAAAGATCTGGAAACATGACTGCATTTCTAGGAAGTTAAAAAGATTTCATAAGGACATTGGCAAAATCTCCCTCACTACTTTCAGCCTGAGAAGTAATTTCCCCTAACTTTGTAAAAGCCCTCACACCGATTTAATTTCAGTTTATGCAAAGCCCTTTGGGTGTAAATAAATGAGATGCTTTAATAAGGTAATTTCTTTTAGAAAATAGGTAGCATGACAAGTAACAGGACAATTGGCACCAGAAAAAACTTTCTTGGTTTTACTTATTCTAGATTGCCTAATTTATTTTCACTCCTCAAGAGGAGTAAGGAACATTGAGCATGGCCCTAATTAAAGTCTTGTCACAGGTGTCACAGTAATTTAGACTTACGTGGAAGCTTCAACTCCTGTTGCAAGATTCTCACAGAACAGGCCCCTGCTGGCCTCTCCAGTTTGTCTCCCCCGACTCAGCTGAAGCCACATCAGACCTTTTTGCTCTTCTTTAGACACTCTAGGCCTCCGGATCTTTCTATTCTTTCTTGTTTGGAATGCTCTTTCCATAGCTCTTTCCATTTCCGTGGCTTATTTCCTTTACTCAGATCTAGCGCAGAAGACTCCTCATTATATCGGAGACGTTTGCCCGCACCATCTAAAATAGTGTGCTCCATCTGCCCCCTCCTACCCTCTGTATTCTGTTGCTTTGCTCTATTTTACCTTATAGAACTTACCTCTTACCTTATACTATACTGAACATTTTTTTTAAAATTTATTTTTTCCTTTTACTTCCTCCCAATACTGTAAGCCCCAAGAGGGAAAGGAGCACACTTATTTTATCAGTCTACTCTCGCCCCAAGAAAAACCCTAGTAATTTCACTGCCCAATCAGTGCCATATTTGCAGCGTGAATCAATGGAATGTGTGGATGTGATTTTTTTTTTTTTTTTTTGAGACGGAGTTTCGCTCTTGTTGCCCAGGCTGGAGTGCAATGGCGCGACCTCGGCTCACCGCAACCTCCGACTCCTGGGTTCAGGCAATTCTCCTGCCTCAGCCTCCTGAGTAGCTGGGATCACAGGCATGCACCACCATGCCCAGCTGATTTTTTGTATTTTTAGTAGAGATGGGGTTTCACCATGTTGACCAGGATGGTCTCGATCTCTTGACCTCATGATCCACCCGCCTCGGCCTCCCAAAGTGCTGGGATTACAGGCGTGAGCCACCGCGCCCGGCCCGTGTGGATGTGATTTTGTTGACTGGTATTTGACCTGAACAAAGCTTCTGGAAATTAAAATTCAAGCAAAAGGGCTAATCAAATTGTTATTAGGTTTTCTCTGTCCTTGCCTTAAGTAACAGACTGAAAATTCCTGGGATAGGTGAGACATAGAAGCTGGCATCTGTTTAATTAGATAGGAGTCATTTTAAGTGGTGAAGCCATTTTGACCACATGTTAATGAAGGAAAACTGATGTCACAGTTGGGGCTCAGCTCCGGGAGGTGCTGCTCCTGCCTTGCAAGGCAGCAGGAACATGTTCCCCCGTACCCAGGCAGGTGGCACCACTTGTCTGGGCAACTGGGGAATCTCCTACAGGAAAGTCAGACACAGAGAACTGTGCATGTGACAACAGGGAGGAGCCCTTTTCTCCACAGTAGGCCTTCAGGAGGAAAAAGCGTGTAAGGGTGGATACTGGAGTCAGGGATTGGTATAAAACCTACTCCCAGAAGGCCAATAAATGAAGTAAGTAATTTTATAAGTGGTAAGAGATTGAGAGGAGAAAGGTGAGGGACAGGAGGGAGATTGTGTGGCTTCCCATTGCTCATTTATCTGTCCCTTCATGATTGTGTCCTACTGGAGAGAGGAGGTGGTTCCTGTAATGCATCAGTGAGCCTTAAATATACTCCCAGCATGTAGGTTTCCCCTTCTAATTTTCAGAGTATGCTGTGAAGAAAATGTTCACTTACATTAATGATATTTTGTTTAAAAATGGACCATTTATCCAACACATTATTGAATGCTTATTATATGACAGTCTTTGCACTAAGAACTAAGGCCATGAAGTGTAATGAAACATAATTTCCCTCTACAAGGTGAGGGCATATAAATGATGTTATAAATACCATGTAAGTGGTATGAACAAGATGTCATGGGCTCCCAAGGGAGTATATGTCTATAATTGGGGGAATTAGGGAAGGTCTCAGTTAGATGGTGATATTTGAATTTGAAAGATGAAGAGGACTTTTGTCAGACAGAAATGTCAGAAAAAGGACATGCCATACAGCCTAACATGTATCAAAACTATGAATTGGATTTTGGTAATGATAAGAATTTTGGTTTTTGTGTATGTATACGTGTGTGTGTATCCACTTGAGAGCATTATGGCATAATGAGAGACATAGGTTTATCAAGGTTTATTCAAGGAAATTTCAGCTGCTCTATGTATTGCAAGTTTGAAATGTTTAATGCAGGGAATTAGAAGTTTATTCTCATTGGAAGCCTTTCAGGGAGTGTAGACTATCTCAGTGCAGAATAGTTATGAGGTGATCCTCAAGTGTTAATTAGAATGTGCTTCAAATCTCATGACCACCCATGTGTCTGCTCACAATATCTGGGGAATAATGCCCTCCCAATCTTTGGAATTTGGATTTGGAAGCATTTGCTTTCCAAGTCTTGTGTGATGCTTCTCAATGGTGACTTTAAACAAAAACCACATGGGGAAGAGTACTCCCAGAATTTTCTTTGTTGCCATTCCCTTCCTGGCGGTGGAAAATAGATCTTATGGGGGTTAAAGTGGTACAGAAATAAGAGCACACAATAAAGCTCAGTGAAAGACAGGCAAGGTTGGCTGGAGTCCGATTGTACTGGCTTTCATGACATCGTATGTGTTTGCATATCATCTTGGAATCACCGGAAATATTATTGAATGTCTTAACTCAGGGAATGAAATGATTAACTGAGTTTTAGAAAGATTAATCTACACTTTTGTTATTAGAAAAATAACTATAAAGAGGAAAAAATAAGAAATGAAGGAGAGCGATGTGTTAGTGTTGTTTCTGTGTTGCAATAAAGATACCAGAGACTGGGTAATTTATAAGAATAGAGGTTTAATTGGCTCATGTTTCTGCAGGCTGTACAAGAAGAATGGTGCCAGTATTTGCCTCGGCTGAGGGATTCAGGGTATTTACAATCATGGTGGAAGGCAGAGAGGGAGCAGGCTTATCACATGGTGTGAAAGGAGGGAGGTGCCACACTCTTTTAAACAACCAGCTCTTGCATGAACTACCAGAGTGAGAACTCACTCATTACCAAGGAAATGGCACCAAGCTATTCATGAGGCACCTGCTCCCATGACCCAAACACCTCCTATGAGGCCCCGCCTCCAATATTGGGGATTACGTTTTAACATGAGATTTGGAGGGAGCAAACATGCAAACTATATCAAGAAACATATGACACCCTGACACTCAAATTATACGAAGTTTGGATGAAGGGAAATTAGAAGGTAGAGAAGTTAGTTCCTTCCTAAGCTTTGTCTTTTCCTTAAGAGCCAAGTTTTGGTTCTAAAAACATTAAATGAGCACCTACACACTAGCATTGTGCTTCCAGAAAATAATCACCCTGTTCATTTCCACTTTCGCTCTTTGTGATCTTATTCAACTGATCAGAAACAAAATTCTGTCGAGAAAGGTCACCCGTGGATTTCTGTGGCAAAGACTGTTAACTAACTACTAAAGATGTGTTCCTCTTATGTAATATAGAGTCGCATGAAGTGGCTGCCCAGATGTGGACTATCATTTCCAACCCCTTTGCAGCTAGGTGGGACCATGGCACTGAATTCTGTTCAATGGAATGTGGGTGAAAATATATCAATTCCAAAACTGTCCCAACTGTCCCATGTAATCTCCCACCCCTTCCAAACTCTTTTCCCATCCACTGGCTGGATAAAACTTTCTTGAATGGCCTGGCAAGCCACATAATAGAAAGGGGAGAGTCTTCATGAACTTGGGTCCCAGAACCACGTTTCCCCTCCACACCACACTGCTGCCACCACCACCTCCAAATGGACCTTACATGAGCAAAAAACCAAACCAACACCAACACCACCATCACCAACCAAACACTCTTATTTTATTAAGCCACTGAGATTTCAGAGGTTTCCTACAACCACAGCTAGTAATATTTTCTCGATGTTTCTCTGTGGCAATACATACCATATCTTTAGCACATGATATGTCTATTTAAATGAGAATGCCTTTTGAGTACTTGAAACTATAGATAAGGAATTCAGAAAGATCTGAAAACAGAATTTTGGAGTTGTTAGCACATAGGTAGTAATTGAAACCATGGGTGTGAGTAGGATGATTCAGGAAGAATGGGCAGAATGAGAAAAGAAGGCCAAAGAAGGAATCTTGGGGAGTCAAACAGTAAGGCTGCAGGTAGAGAATGAAGCAGTAGCCAAAAGTGTGGCCAAGAGAATAAACCATATTCTGTCCTAGCATTCATGAGAATTCAAGGGAAGGAAGACTATGTCACAGGCTGAGGATAAATGTTTCACTGGAGTACAGAGAACAAAAGAAAAATAGATAGCTGTGCACTGAGGAGTGAAAAAGGGAAGTGAAAGTAGAAACAGAAACTGCAGCTGATTCTAGAAGTGCAGCAGCGAGGGAAGGAAATACATGCCTTCAAGGTCAGCTAAATAAGCAGATGCATCTTAAGGATGAGGACAAGTTAAACAGGTTTGTAAGCTAAAAGAGAACAGGCATGACAGAGGATACAGTGAAGATTCAAAAAGAGGTGATGAATGTTGGAAAGGTCTTGGAGGACACGTAATAGAAGGGAAAGTTCACAAGGAGAGGGGCTTTGTCTGTCTTGTTTGACACTGTGTCCCCAGGTTTAGAATATTCTGGCATCAGAAGGCACTCAGTAAACAAAGAGAGGAAGAAAGGAAGAAGATGGAATCAGGAGTACAGATTAAAGTGTTATCTTTGGAAGAGAGGCAAGACATCCTCTGGGACAGAGGGAAGGAGGGAAAGCTGGGGAACATGGAGGTAATGCAAGAGGTGCGGTTTGTGACTGATGGATGCTATTTTCTCTGTGAGGTAGGAGGCTTGGCCATCTGTTAAAAATGAGTGGGCGAGTCCAGCTAAGTGATTTAAGAGGAATGCTAAAGGTTTGTAACAGCTACTGGCATGAATAATATGGTTATTTACTTGAAATAAAAATATTAGTTAATACTAACAATGCATGCGTTGTGAAAACCGATGCATTCGTTTGAGGTTATTTACAGATTTACAGAAAATAAACCACTGGATGCATTCAATCAGTTATAATGTTAAGGGTTAAGTTTAAGACTCAAATATAAATTTGTTTGCACATCATCCAGAGCAAAGTCAATAACCTATGTGGTATATTGCACAACCTCAGACATTTGTTACTCCTTTGCTCTGAACTTTTAAGATACGCCTTAATCTCATATTGGTAACTATAACATTGTGTAGTTATGAACTTCATCATGTGGATAAAATGAAAAAGAGCAATTGTCCCGAATTCTCTGATTTAGTTGCCAAATCTTAAATAATGCCTTTTATGAAGAAAATATAAGTGAATAAATTATATGTAAATACTTTAATTTTATAGACTAGAGGTGGCTTTGAATATGTAGATTTCATAATGTTGAATATCATGAGGACTTCTGTGACAATAAAAAAACTGTTCGATTAAGCATTTTAATATACTGTCAAGGCATATATATTAAGCAAAAGCAAAAGCTTAATTACTCTTTTACAGGCTGAATCCCGACAACTTTGGACATTCCTTCATTTGACAAATTTTTACTGCACACTTACAGACCATTGACACAGTGAAGATGAGGATGGCATGATTTTCCTGTCTTTGTGGAGATAAATGAATGAACTATTTTAAACTAGCTGAAGCATGAGTTATTCCCAAATTTCCTCCACGAACCATAGGCTCCTACCCTTAACCATTTTATGAAAAGTCTATGGTGAATTGGAGTCCTCCAGTAATTTGACAATATCTGATTTGCCATGGTCATGTGGAAAAATTAGGGATGTGAGCAAGTCATAATTTTACTTGGTAGGAAAATTCTTCTAATTTTGTCAAGATGAAAAGTTTTATACTGGGTAGAAGGCAGTGTGAGAGAAGTGGACAGTAGGATTAATATTCAGTGAGCCAGTGGCTATATTTTAAAATATGAAGTATACATATTTGGCGATTTAAGTACAATGATCTACTTTTGGGCTGCTGTACTTTAGGCTAAAGCAATTAAAGGCAATGCAATGAACATCATTATCTGTGGATGTCCCTTTGATTATCACTGTGTTATGGTTTACACTGTAATGGCTCTCTCTTTGAGGAAAGACACTGTTCCTCCAGGGAGATAAAATATGAATCTTACCTTTAAGCATACACTTCTCCTCACCCTCAGTGTAGATTGGCTCTGGAATTTCATGCTTCATGTGGGAGTTAAAGGTTTTCATTTGTAATTTTATATTCGTATTAGAGGCCGGGCTGTTGAGATAAGAATGTCTTTATTTTTCAGTTGGAGTGTGATATTCAATATTCCCTATTGTAAACAGCCATATTAACCAAGATAATTTAATTTTGGAATGATTACTTTTTGCCTTTGAGATGTAGATCAAAAGGTTCTATCATATATACAAATAAAGTAAAAAAAAATTTTTTCTGTGAATGTTACATTTTTTTTATTATGGTAAAAAGCACAACTTTTCCCTTATTTTTGGGTGTATGGTACAGCATTGTTAACTATAAGCATAATGTGAGCTGATCTGTGAAATTTTTTCCTCGTCTGACTAAAACTACGCCCACCGAACAGCAATTTCCCCATTTATCTCTCTCCAAGCATCCAGAAATCATAATTTTACTATATATTTCCATGAGTTTGATTATTTTAGATACTTCATGTAAGTGGAATCGTGTAGCATTTGTCCTTCTGGTACTGGTTTATTTCACTTAGCATACTGTCCTCAAGGAATATCTATGTAGTGGAATTTTCTTCTTTTTGTTGGCTGAATAATATTCTATTATATAAACATATACTACATTTTCTTTATCCATACATATTGCTGATACACTTTTAGGTTGTTCCTTATTCTTATCTATTGTGAATAACGCTGCAGTGAACGTGGAAGTGTGAATACCTTCCATGTCCTGTTTCAGCTCTTTTGGATAAATGCCCGGAAGTGGGATTGCTGGATCAAATGGTACTTTTTAATTTTAATTTTTCTATGAACACGTATGCTATTTTTTTTGATAGTGGCAACACCATTTTATATTCTCACCAATAGTGCATGAAATTCAATTTTCTTTGCATCCTTGCCAACATTTTTTATTTATTTATTTTTAATTTTTTGTAATGACCATCATAATGGGTGTGAGGCAATACCTCAGTGTGGTTTTGATTTGCATTTCTCTAATGATTAGTGATGAATGTCTTTTCATATGCCTGTTGGCCATTTGTATCTCTTTTTTGAAGATGCTTTTTATTTTTTGCTATTGAGTTTCTTGTACATTTTAATATTAACTCCCTGTCAGATATATGGTGTATAAATATTTTCTCTTATTCTGTAGGTTGCCTTTTTACTTGGTTGATAATTTCCTTTACTATGCAGAAGAGTTTTAGTTTCTGGCTTTTTCGTTTGATTTAGGCCCATTTTTCTATTTTTGCTTTTGTTGCTTGTACTTTTGGTGTCATATCCAAGAATTCATTGCCAAGACCAATGTTATGAAGATTTTACCCTATGTTGCCTTCTTGGAGTTTCATAAATTCATGTCTATGTTTAAGTCTTTAATCTATTTTAAGCTGATTTTTGTGTATGATATAAAATAAGGGTGCAATTTTATTTTTTTGTATGTGAATATCTGGTTTTCCCAGCACCAATTGTTTGAGACTCTCCTTTTTCCATTGTGTAGTCTTGGCATCCTGTCAAAGATCATTTGACTGTGTATGTGTGGATTTATTTCTGGGCTCTCAGTATTGTTCCATTAGCCTATATGTCCATCTTTATCCCAGTACCATGGTCTTTTGATGATTATAGCTTTATAACATGTTTTGAAGTAAAAAAAGTGTGAGGCCTCCAGTTTTGCTCTTTTTCTCAAGATTGTTTAGTCTACCTTGGGGTCCTTTGTACTTCTGTGTAATTTTTTAGAATTGTTCTGTCAATTTCTGCAAAAAAATATCACTGGGATTTTAATAGGGATTGTAGTCAATGTGTAAAACACTTTGGATGATATGGCCATTTGAACAATGTTTTCCTCCAAGTCATGAACATGGAAAGTCTTTCCATTTATTTGTGTCTTCTTTTCTTTATTTTTTATTTTTTTTTAAGATTATGTTGTGCTCTTTATTGCCAAAAATAAACACTTTTAAAAAGACAACTTCTGTTAATCAATAAATATCTCTTTTTTTCTGTGTCTTCTTCAGGCTGCCGAATTAACTGTGGTGGTATGTCCCTATCTGGAGACAATGTTAAGAGGTCAGGGCCAGAACCTTCATTTAGGATAAATGAAATACTTCTGTGTATGTGGGAGGGAACTTTGCTCTTGCTGGCCGCTGCCACCAGCACCACCAGCAACAAGAAACTAAATAATCAGGTACCTGTGAAGGGGTTCGTGAAACATTGTGTTTATACAGGAGTGAGGGGACAGTCAGGATCTGATGCTATTCCCAGAAGGTTACTTTTCAAATTAAAGACACCTGGGAATTTGAAGTGGTAGTAGGCCAGCTCCGGGGGAAAGACTGGAAGGGTTTATAGGCCCCTTGAAGGAAGGCTGTGGCATTCAATCCTAGTATCAGCAATCTAAGGTACAACTGAAATTACTCCTTTTGGACAGAAAGCATTTAAAAAACCAACCAGGAGAGAAGACTGGTTGGTTTCCCTACAGGTGCATTAGAAAACGGGCTGAAAGGGATGTTTTGGGATGTGGGGAGCACTGCTGGCAATTAGGTCCAGTAAAAAACTGTCCTGCTTAAACATCACTGGCATCCCTGGTAATCTATGACCTGCTTCTAGTTGGTACTGATGACCTGCCAAGAAGCTCAAGCAACAGTAGACTACATTCCCAGAAACTAGAAAAATCTCGAGAGAGAAGCCCAAATCCAGCTGCTGGCTTGAATTTCCATTTTTTGCTGAAGCAGGCAAGCTGCAGCTAGTTTATAGTTAGCATGTCACTCTGGATCTCATGGCTTAACTGAGTTTGTAAATCACTCAGCTGCTTCTTCAGTCCAGAAAGAGCTGGGAGGACAATGGTTTCAGGACACAGAGAGCCATAGGACTTTGCGTTGCAGTAAAACCTTCCCGGCTTGCCCTTGGGGTCACAGGGCAAAAATCCTGCGACTCATCCTCATGAAGCTCCAAGTGCTCACTCTTTGGTCATTCCTTGGGTTTGGGGTACACTGAGTGCCTCAGGGTATTGTCTGGATTGTATTCAAAAGCCACCCCTGCTGTAGGGTTCAACTTGGCATGCTCCTTGCCAAAGCACTTTTTGGCATAGGCTGAAAGTCTCAGCTCCTGGCTCTTTCTCAACTTGATGATGAAAATGTCATCCTGCTCCATATAGTCATTAGGTTCATTATCTTGGTTCTCGGATGTCACCAGAATGACCTGGGTGCTGTTGGAGATGAGGTCTCAAGATGTGACATGTTGAATCTGGTCTTCATTGCACTGCACTTTGAGGGTGTACTCCACCAAGCACTGGGCAGAACTCTACACATGTGCAGTCCCAGGAGGACAGCAGCTTGTCCACAGTGTCATCACTAATGAGGGGAATTCATCCAAGTTTGTGAGCCATGAACTCATCATGAAGAACTGAGGAATTGGCATCAATGTGAACCCAGTCAATGGCTACTATGGGCACCTCAACGAAGAAGACACTCTGAATCGAAATGGCCACTGCCAGGTTGGTGTTCTGGATGATGAACTTGACATTCTCGTCGGTGAGCTCTGCGATCTGCACAGTGGGCTGGTTGGCTCATGACATCATGCCCCCATTTGTGTTTTATTTTCTTTTAGCAATGTTTTATGGATTTCAGTTTCTACATATTTTATAATACTTCTCAGTTAAGATTATTACTAAGAATGTTGTTCTTTTTGATTCAGTTGTAAATTTATTGTCTTCTTCATTTTTGTTTCCAATTGTTCATTGGTAGTTTACATATACTCAACTGATTTTTGTGTGTTGATTTTGTATCCCACAACTTTGCGTAATTGGTTTATTAGTTCTAATGGCTTGTGTATGTGTATATGCACCTCTGTGTGTGTAATTGTCAATGTTTTCTATATATTATCTGCAAAGAGTGAAAATTTTGTTTCTTTCTTTCTGATTTGAATGCCTTTTAATTATATTTCTTGCCTAATTTTTCTGGGCTAAAACTTCCAGTAGTATGTTGAATAAAAGTGGTGAGAGAGGGCATTCTTAGCTGGCTTCTGATCTTAGAGGAAAAGCTTTCAGTTTTTCACTGTATAGTATGACATTAGCTGTGAACTGTATTATGTTGAGGTAATTTTCTTCTTAGTTGATTGAGTTTTTATCACGAAAGGATGTTAAAATTTTCAGATTTTTTTCTGCATATATTAAGATAATCAAGTGATTTTTGTTGTCTATTCTGTTAATGTGGTGTCTCATACTGATTATTTTTGTATGTTGGCCATCCATGTATCCTAGGGATAAATCTGACTTGGTCATGGTGCATCCTATACATTTTGTTATGTTCTATTTTCATTTTCATTTGTCTCAAAATATTTTTCTAAACTTTAATATCTAATTTCTTCTTTGATTCATTTGTTATTCAAGAGTGTGTTGTTTAATATCTACATATCTAAGAACTTTTCCATTTTCCTTAGCTTTCTGTTTCATTCCATTGTTGTTGGAAAATATAATTGGCACAGCTTCAATCTTAAATTTGTTGACTCATTTTGTGACTTAACATGTGATCTATTCTGGAGAACGTTTCATGCATGCTTGACAAAAATATGTATTCTGCTGCCATTGTTCTGCAAATATCTGTTAGTTCCATTTCATCTATAGTCTGGTTCAAATCTTATTTATTTATTTCCTTATTGGTCTTCTGTCTTGATGTTCTACCAATTATTGAGAGTGGTATATTGAAATTCTCTATTATTATTGTGTGTTGTTTGTCTGTTCAATTCTTTCAATGATTGCTTCCAATATTTGAGTGCTCTGATTATGGTTACATATATATTTATAATTCTTACATATTTCTGGTAGATTGACCCTTTTATCATTATATAATGTCCTTTTCCTTCTTTGTCTTTTTGGACAGTTCTTGACTTAAAATCTATTCTGTCTGTTATAAATTTGGCCACTCTTGCTGTCTTTTTTGGCTACCATTTGTGTAGATTATTTTTTCCAGCCTCTCACTTTCAGCCTGTGTGGGTCTTTAAATCCAAAGTGAGTATCTTTTATACAGAATGTAGTTGAGTCTTGTTTTCTTTAAATCCATTTAGCCACTGTACAAGTCTTTTAATTGAGAGTTAAATATATTTACCTTTAAAGTAATTATTGATAGGAAAGGTCTTACTATTGCTATTTCTTAAATTGCTTTCTAGCTATCTTGTAGCTTTTTTGACCTCTTTCGTTCTCACTGTCTCTGTGTTTTGCTTTTGGTAGTGGCACGTTTTGATTTCTTTCTCATTTTCTTTTGAGTATCTCCTATATGTACTTCCACTGTGATTGCCATAAAACTTACCTAAAACATGTTGTTGTTAAAAAAAATCTACTTTACACTGATAACTTCAATTCCATACAAAAACTCTTAACTTTTACCCACCTCCCCACACTTTATGCTATTGATGTCACAAATTACATCATTTTATACTCTATACTCATTGCTATATTTTATAAGTATTTATACTTTTATCTTTTATACAGAAATTAAAAGAGATTTATGCATTATTGTTACAATATTACAAGTGTCTTAGTTTGTTCAAGCTGTTATAATAAAATTCCATAAGATGTGTAGTTTTAAATGACAATTATTTGTCATGGTTCTGGAGGTTGGGTAGTTTAAGGTGAAGGCATCAATAGATTTGGTGTCTAATGAGGGCTAACTTTCTTTTCATAGACTGTGCCTTCTCTCTGTGCTCTCACATAGTAGAAGAGGCAAGCAAGATCACTTGGCACTGTTTTATAAAAGCATTTTATAAAAGCATGTTGGCTTGGCTCCCATGACCTAATTGTCTCCCAAAGGCCACACTTCCTCATACCATTATCTTGGGGATTAAAGATTTCAACAAATGAACTTTGAATGCATACAAACATTCAGATAATAGCAATAGTATTCTTTATGTGTTTATTTACCTTTACCAGTGAGCTTTATATTTACATAGGCTTTCATGTTACTGTTTAACATCAACTGGTTTTAACTTGAAAACTGCCTTTAGCACTTCTTGTAAGGCAGGTCTAGTGATGATAAACTCCCTCAGCTTTTGTTGATCTGGGAAAGCCTTTACTTTTCCTTAATTACTAAAGGATAGTTTTTGTAGATACTGTATTCTTGATTGACAGGTTTTTTTTTTTTTTTTTTTTTTTTTTTTTTTTTTTTTTTTTTTTTTTTTTTTTTTTTTTTTTTTTTTTTCTTTGAGCATTTTGATATATCATCCACTTCTCTTCTATCTTGGAAGGTTTCTGCTGAGAAATCTGGTGATAGTCTCTTGTTCATAACAAGTTGCTTTTCACTTGGTGCTTTCAAAATAGTTGTTCTTTGACTTTTGACAATGTGATTATGATGTTGTTTCGTGTGTATGTCTTTGAATTTATCTTAGTTGGAGCTTGTCGAGTTTCTTAAATCTAGATGTCCATTTCCATTCTTACATTTGAGAAGTTTTCAGCCATTATTTTATTAAGTAATGTTTCTGCCCCATTCTCTCTGTCTTCCCCTTCTGAAACAACAATAATGCAAATATTGATCCATTTGATAGAACCTTATATGTCTCTTAGGTTTTCTTTATTCTTGGTCATTCTTTCTTCATTTTGCACCTGTAGTAGATAATTTCACATGACTTATATTCAAGTTTGCTGATGTTTTCTTCTGCAAATCAAGTCTGCCATTAAACTTCTCTAGTGAATTTTGCAGTTTATTTTTCAGCTCCAAAACTTCTTTTTTATATTTTCTATCTCTTTCTTGATACTTTATCCTATTCATTTTTTATTTCCTAGAGCTCACTGGGCATCTTTATGACAATTATTTTGAATTCTTTTTCAAGTTGTTCATATACCTCTTTATAGATCCTCTTTCTGGAGATTTAGTTTATTCCTTTGATTGAGCCATGTTTCCTTGTTGTTCATGCACCTTGTTGCTTTGTATTAGGATCTGTCACTTCTCCCAGTCTTCAGACTGGCTTTGCTTAGAAAAGACCCCCATTAAATAGCCCAGAAAGAGATTCTGGAATTCTCTGAAACTTTTTTGGGTATATCTTGGCCTGTGCATGCAATTTCTCAGAGAGGCTTTTTGTTTCCCTTCAGGAATTCATTATCTTTTTTGATGTCGGTCTGTGGCACCACAAGTTCTCTGACTCTACAGCTGCAAGTTTCCCACTCTCTTTTGTTGTCAATGACTGGCAAACATCCAGAGTATGCCAGCTTCCTATCAGACACTGAGTAAGGTGAGACCGTTACCAGTTTCTTAGGAAGTGGTGTTCCAAGAAGCTGGAAAGACAGACTCATGCTCTGTTTTCCCTTCCTCTTGAAGGTGAAGCCTTGAGTTGTGCATCTTCTCTTAATTTTACTGAGCTATGCTAGGTATGGCAAACTGCCTACTCTTTTATGTTTATTTTATTTTTTTACTTCTTTTCTCAGTGGCTCCAAGTCATCCAAACTATGCTAGTTCTATCAGTGCTCCAAGTGAGGCAAGAAAGAAACTAGTCCCTTGGGCAGCCCTCTGAAGACCCAGAATGCCAACACATGCTCCACCCCTCTTCTTTCTCCTTGCCAAAGAAGTCTTAAGTTGTGCACTTCCTCTGTCAATTGTGCCATGCTATACCAACCACAGCAAGCCACCTGCTGCTTTCCATTGTCCTCAGTGACCCCCCAGACATTCAAATTATGCTAGTTCTGTTGGCACACCAATCAAGGAAGTCAGAGACTAGTTTCTTGGGCAGCTCTCTGAAAAGCTGGAATGTTGGAAGCATGCGCAATTATTTTCTCCCAGAGGAAAAAGATGTGAAAGAGGCATTTTGTCCTGGCACAGAGCTGTGCTAACTTGGAGGAGGCACTGACACAGGTCAGTGAAATTGCTCTTCTTACTCAAGTCAGTTTGACTATTCTCTACTTTGTGCACACCTGGGATACTGCAACATCTTAATTGGAATCTGGAATTCTTATAAAAATGTTTAGTGTGTACATTTTTGTTCAATTAGTGTTTCTGTATGGGAATAAGGGCTGAGACTTTCTATTAAGTCACATGTAGTTAATTATACAGATAATTAACTTTATTCAGATCACTCATATTATTAAAAAAAACTATCCATTAACAAAACTCTCACTTGAAAAGTATTTTTCTGGAGAAAAACACTCTTTTATTTAGTGTCTAGGTGTACAGCCTCTCATTTGGTATGAAGGAAGTCTTGTTTACATTGAAATGCATAGTATAAATAGGATATTAGTAGGTAAAAAGGGGCTATATCCTAGGTTCTTGACTTGGAAGCTTTAATTTCTGCAATTTGAAAGGACCTCTCTTGGCTGGGTGCGGTGGCTCACGCCTGTAATCCCAGCACTTTGGGAGGCCGAGGCAGGTAGATCACGAAGTCAAGAGATCGAGACCATCCTGGTCAACATGGTGAAACCCCGTCTCTACAAAAAATACAAAAAATTAGCTGGGCATGGTGGCGTGTGCCTGTAATCCCAGCTACTCAGGAGGCTGAGGCAGGATAATTGCCTGAACCCAGGAGGCGGAGGTTGCGGTGAGCCAAGATTGTGCCATTGCACTCCAGCCTGGGTAACAAGAGTGAAACTCCGTCTCAAAAAAAAAAAAGAAAGGACCTCTCATTGTTCTCAAGCATCCCTCTCCCAGGAGTGGATACTTGGGTTTAATGTAGGAGTGAAGTCATGTTCTGAAGAGGAAATTTTGACTTAGGGATTGTGGAGATAAGGTTTTAACAATATATTTCCAACTTTTATGATGCAACATATGATGTTTGTCATTTTAATGGAAGATAAAAATTTTATGGCCAGATATTCAGGAAAGGGAGGAATTGTTATTTTGTTTGTGTGTTTTCTCCTGTTTCTCCTTTGCTCCCCTTCTTGCTGGGAGTTCCCCTATATATTTCATTCCTATCAGTCTGCTTCTTGCCATCTCTTCCTGTTGAATGCTTTCACGAATTTTATATTTTCCCTCGTAGACATTGTCATGGAAGCACTGCTTATTATTTCTTGTTTATCTTTTTTTCTCCAATGACCATTGTGTTTTCCTTTTCTCCTTTATCTGACCCTCCCTTTCTCTTCTTTGGAATAGTTGCTTACTGCTTACAAGGAGTGCTTTGAATACTAATGCTATAATTCAGACACTGATTTTTAAACAGAATCCAAAGATTGCATTTGAGGCTGGCCTGACTCAGTATCTTCCATATGCCACTAAAATAATCTATTGTTTATTACTGTTTTATTGTGTTCTTATACAGTTTTATACTGCTTGGGTGTGATCTGGCACTGTTAGCTTTATCCACTTCAAAATTAACCAAGCCATCTGGAGGAATATAATTTAGAGGGGTAGCACATGGGTTTGTGGATGCTGACATCTTGATTGTGCTCTGAGGGTGTCTCTTATGTTTCCTCATACCAGAGTTTCACCCAAATAAAGCACAAAAATTAAATCACACATCTACTCTCACTTCCCCACATATACATTTTTCAGGCTTCACTGAAATATCAAGAAAATGAAAATAGTCTCTGGAGTTCCTTAAAATCATAACAAGTTTGTGGTATTTAAATATATTCAAGCATGAAGTGATATTTAAACAATTTCTTGATAGTTTCTTCCCAATATAATTTCTCACATTTTTTCTCATTTTATTGCTGAAGTATTTTATTTGTTCCTTCCCTCCCTTTCTTCCTCTTTTTTTTCTTTCCCGTACATTCCTTTCCTGTCTTCTCCTCTTCTCTCCTTTCCTGTTCTCTCCCCTTCTTTTGTTTTCTTTTTTCTTCTTTCATCTGCAAATTTGTGTGAAGCATAAATTATTAGCCAGAATGGAAGATTTTAGTGATGAAGAAGATGGGCAAGGAGATGTTTGATAGGAGAACACACACAGCATATAAAGACATAAATAATAATAAACAAGATATTATTTTCTATACTTAGTTTTATAAAGAAAATAGGTCATAGTTATTTGCTAGAGATTGATGGATGAGAGTAAGGTAGCTATTTCCCTATAGAAAATCAAGTAAGGCATTTCTGAGATGGTAGCATCTGAGCTTACACCTAAACAACAAGAAATAGCCAATAACAAGAGGACCCAGGACTCAGCATTTCAGTCAGACAAACAGCAAATTTGAGCTTCACAGGGTTTAAGAACATAAAACAATCTAGGAGCCATGAGTAAAAAGAAAAAGGAAAGGACAGAAGTTTAAAGAGGTAGGCAGGGTACTGTTTATGTTCACAATGCTGAAGGTCCCGGGGAAGGGGCTGGATTTTATTTCAATGGTAAGAAGAAACTATTGGAGGGTTTTAGGCAGGGAAGTGATGTGATTAGATTTATGTTTTTAAAATATCACTATGGGTTCTGCATAGTGAATGAGGAAAACAAAGCAAGACACATTAAATGGTTTTTCCTAGACTGCAAAGTCATAGAACAAGAACCCCTGTCTTCTGACTCCAAGTCCAGCCTTTTTTATCATTTACCTTGTGACCTCATCATTTTCTATTTTCTAAAAATCGTTTCGTCCTCCAGACATGATCTTTGTTTCTATCGTCTCAGATTATTCTAGCAGTTACTAAATTACTTTTTAATTTATTCTTCTCATGGATTGACCTTGCTAGGTTATAGAGGCATGTTGTATAGTCTTTATTAAGGTATTCCCTTTACTGACGGTATGCTTAGTGCATGTTGTATGTATAATTAAATGTAAAAATGTGATTCTAGGATAAAACACAGGAGATTAATAACCTTTCTACTGAGAGGAAACTGAAAAATAGGACAATAGTAAAGGAAAACTAGTTCTTTATGTTTGTAAGTAATTTTCATCAATTAACTAATTCTATTTAATTTTCCAAATAAAATTTAATTAACTTTTAATTTTCTTTATGAAGACAGCTCTTGTCTAGAGAAATTTGGAGGTAGGAGGATAATCCATTCATAATTTAAAAAGTAGAAATTTTAGATGAAGAATGGATACTGTGTTTCTATCTTAATTTAGATAAGGTGAAACAATACAACTGTGACCAATCTTTGCATTTATTTTTTTCATTAATTTGTTTACTCATTCATTTCTTCGTTCAATAAAACTTTACCACATTCCTATGTACCAGGCACAGAAACTCTCATGTATTTGACTTCTGACATGCTGTTCTTTCTTTCTTTGTCCATTTCTTATTCCATGAGATAATTTACTTCCCTGACTATTTCATGTGTCCTAGCTGTTTAGCTGTGATGTCCATCTTGCATATCTATGTCAGATCAAACGTGTATAATCATGTTTTCTCCTGTCAGTCTCTCCCTATACTTCCGGAGCTCCCTATGCCCACACTCCTCTCCTTTTGTTGGAGAAACTTGATCTCTACTGACATATTCAAGGCCAGTTCATTCTCTGAAATTTGTCCTGCCCTTAGTCTGGGGTATTTAATGACTCCTTCTGAGTAACTTGCAGGACATGACATCAAAAGTCAATCTTACTGCTAATTCTGCTTGTGGTTCCTTCATTTCCTGTTTTAAATAATGATGCATTTTCTTTTCTCATTGGCCAGTTCTCCATTTGAAATTCTGTTTTCTCCCAAGTAAAGCATTTCATTAGGCTGATAATCCTAGCTTAAACTGTAGCTTCCTGTCTGGGCCAGACTTCTCCATCTAGCCTCTGCACTTTATTTATTTTGAACACTTCTATGTTTGTTTCACCTCAGAGATATTACCTTAGGTGATGGGACATTATTTCTTGCCTGTATAAGCAGAGAAAGATTCTAAGGTATTTCTAGACATTCATCTACTCAAAGGAATTCACTACAATCTGTTCATCTTCCTAGTTCCCTGACCATATAGACACTGACATCTCTAAGATCACAAATTAATTTCCTTTTGGCAGAGTCAATGGGCTTCTATCAAAGGCTCCCCTGTGTTAGTATCTCTGCATATTTATCTTCTCTAACTCAGTTTTTTGCTGGTTCTCATTGCTTCTGTGCACCTTCTTAGGTTTCTTCCATATGGTTTTTCCTTTAATGTTGATTTTTTTCCAGGCTTCTGTCTCTGAATCATTTGTCAAAATATATTTTATTGAGGCATACTAAATTTAAATGTTTTCATAGTACATGTGACATTTTGATACATTCACATAATGTGTAATAATCAAATCAGGGTAATTCGGCTATCCATCATCTTAAACATTTATATTTTCTTATTTTCTTTATGCTGGAAACATCGCAATTATTCATCACTAGCTCTCTTGAAATGTATAATAGATTACTGTTTGCTATAATTACTGATTTATTTAATACTAGGCATTATTTCTTCTATCTGACTGTATTTTTATACCTTGCTTTATCCCCTTCTTCGCCCTACCCACTTGTCATTTTTAATACTCTGTGGGTGGTCTTTCCCAGTCTCTTAATCTGCATGCTCTGGATTTATTTATTCAACTTTCTGTCAACCACCCATTATCACGTTGCTCCTAATATTTTGAAATCTTCCCTCTAAATTGCTTCTTTTCGTGAATTTCTGTCTAATTATTTCCTTCTCCTGCAGTTCCTTATCTACCCATCCATAGTTCGAATACTTCGAATGCTTAAGTGTTTTTCAACCTTTTCTGCTCTTTTTCTTTTATCCCACTACCTCAATTCCACTGGATCATCACAGTTGTCTTTTCTTCTCTATCTGCCTCTAGTTTTGCCCCATTTAAACCCGTCTTCTACAGAACTGCCAGGTAGAACAACTGAAGATGTCGATAACACCAAATGAAGCTACATCAGAACCTTGTAGCAACTTCCAGATGGTATATAGACTAAATTTCAGACACCTTTGACCATATATACAAGTCATTTATCATGTGACCCATTTACCTCACTGGCTTCACCTTTTATTATTACTGCCTTGAACTCTGGTTCAACAACACTGAACTACTTGTAGTTTTCTGTAAGTTCCCCTCCATGTCTGTGTCTTTGATCTTGTGATTTCATTTACATAGAGGTTCCCATTCCTCTGCTTGGCTGAGCTCTTCCTTTCCACTGCCCCTACTGCCATCTATCTTGTAGTCATCTTCAGCTCAATGCCATTTCTCCATTTCTTCCAAGATGACCGCTATGATGGTGGAATTCTGCCCAATCTCTCCCTGCCATGATGAGTTAGGTGTCCTTCAGCTATACTCCAGGATATTATGTGAATATCTATATTATCTTAATGATCTGTATATATATTATAACTCCCTTGGCATGTTCAATGTTAACTTGCCTAGTACTCATCACAAAATACAACTCAGGTATTACTTGTGGGTTGTTTCACTTTCCAGTAAGTTTATTTCAATACAGAGGTAATATGGATGCTCTTTGTATCCTGGCACTTATTTTTCTTATTTTTAAGCATCTTACTAAATATTTTGGAGCTAGTTGTATTGGGATATTTATTGGGAGGTTTATGTGGATAAAGCAGTTTAAAAAACCTGAAATAAGTGAAATCTTCCAAGTGATTTAAAAAATATTTAAGCCCATGTTTCCACCTATTGAAATTCATAAATATTCACTATAGAAGTTGACTAGTCTTCTTTATGAAAGTTATTTTAATTTCAAAAGAATTAAAAGTATATAACTTTTCTTGAAACATTTACCCTTATTCTGAATTATGCTGTCAATTCATTGTATGATTTTGGATTACTTGCTTAATGTTTCTATTCTCTATTAATACTAATTGCTCCTAATAAATATGAGAATTAATATTGTATCCAATTTAGAAATCCTGCTATAGAAGATATTTGTTTATAGTGAATTATGATTAATGCATACCATGTCCATGTAAACTTTCAACTTGTAAATATGACACTACCTATCTATTGAATACTTGCCATGTGCTAGGCACTGTTCTTGAATGCTTTATACATAAAAGCACATTTAATTGCATCATAGCCAATAAAGTATTAATTACTACCTTGATTTTACAAATGAGATAATCAGATATGCAAACATCAAGTAACTTGGCTAAGCATACCTGTTATAGGTCGAACTGTGTCCTCCCAATTCATCTGTGAGTGATCTTGTCCAGTCTCTTGTTTCAACTGCTGTACAGCCCAGCCTTAATCCCCATGCTCTGGATTTATATATTCAACTTTCTGTCGACCATTCATTATCACATTGATCCTAATATTTTAAAATCTGGATGCTTAATATTTTTATGCTTAACTTTATATTTCTGAATGCTTAATTTCTTTTCCATTAATAATTTTATATATAATTAATATTTTCTGGACAGCAATTCTGGACTATTTTCTAAATTCTCTGTTTTCTAAATTCTTATGTCATGCCCTCTCTCATAAGAATGTTTATACCCTTTGATCTTACTTCTGAAATAAATCCTTAAAAGCTGGTATGGTTTGGCTCTGTGTCCCCACCCAAATCTCATGTAAAATTGTAATTCCCATTGTTGGGGGACGGACCCAATGAAAGGTAATTGGATCAGGGGCCTGAATTTTCCCCTTTCTGCTCTCACAATAGATCTCCAGAGTTCTCTGGAGATCCGGTTATTTAAGTGTGTGGCACTTCCCTGTTCGCTCACTCTCTCTCTGTCTCCTGTTCTGACATGGTAAGACATGCTTGCTTCCCCTTCACCTTCCCCCATGATTGTAAGTTTCTTGAGGCCTCCCAGCCATGCTTCTTGTACAGCCTGTGGAGCTGTGAGTCAATTAAGCCTCTTGTCTTTATATGTTACTCAGTCTCAGGTAGTTATTTATAAGCAGTGTGAAAATGAACTAATAGAAAAACTTGGTATTAGAGGAGTTGGGCTATAATCCAATAGGACCTGTGACCTTATAAGAAGAGGAGGACACATCAAGCATGCACATGCACAGAAAAGAAAAACATGTGAGGGTGCAGCAAGAAGACACCTATCTGGAAACTAGGAGGAGAGTCCTCGTTAGAACCCTATGCTGCACCATAATCATGGACTTCCAGCCTTCAGAACTACTAAAATAAAATTCTATTGTTTATGCCACCAAATCTGTGGTATTCTGTTATGGAAACCATAGCAATATTATACAATATCCAACAAGGAAATAGCAGAATGGAATCAAACCCATAAAGGATGGCTTGAAAGGATGCCTAACCACTATTCTGCCTTTGAAAATTGTCCTAACAGTTCGAGTTCAATTACAGAAAGTTTATAATAATTAGATGATAATTAGATGTTAATGCTTTTATGCTTAACTTTATATTTCTGTAAATGTGGAGCCACCACACAGAGTTCCCATTGGGGCACAGCCTAGTGGAGCTGTGCAAAGAAGGACACTGTCCTCCAGACCCCAGAATGGTAGATCCAATTACAGCCTGCACCCTGAACCTGGAAAAGCCACAGGCACTCAATGCTAGGTTGAAAAAGCAGCCACAGGGGCTATACACTGCAGATCCACAGAGGCAGAGCTGCCCAAGGCCTTGGGAGCCCACTCCTTGCATCAATATGGACTAGATGAGAAACATGGAGGCAAAGGAGGCTATTTTGGAGCTTTAAGATTTGATGATTGCCCTGCTGGGTTTCTGACTTGCGTGGGGCCTGTAGCTACTTCTTGGACAATTTCTCCCATTTAGAACAGGAAGATTAACCCAAAGCCTGTGCCTCCATTGTATCTTGGAAGTAACTAATTTGGTTTTTATTTCACAGGCTTATAGGTAGAAGGGACTTGCCTTGTCTCAGATGATACCTTGGCTTTGGACTTTTGATTTAATACTGGGATGAGTTAGGACTCTCAGGGACTATTGGGAAGGCATGATTGGTTTTGAAATGTGAAGAGGACATGATATTTGGTAGGGGTCGTGGTGGAATAATATGGTTTGTTTCCATATCCCCACTCAAACCTCATGTTGAATTGTAATCTACAGTGTTGGGGGAGGGACCTAGTTGGAGGTGATTGGATCATGGGGGCAGATTTCCCCCTTGCTGATTTCATGATAGTGAGGGAGTTCTCACAAGACCTGTTTGTTTAAAAGTGTGTAGCACTTCCCCCTTATCTCTCTCTGTCTCCTGCTCTGCCATGGTAAGATGTGCTTGCTTCCCCTTTGCCTTCTGCCATCATTGTAAGTTTCCTAAGGTTTATCAGCCATGCTTCCTGTACAGCCTGAAGAACTATGAGTTAATTAAAGCTCTTTTCTTCATAAATTACCCAGTCTCAGGTAGTTCTTTATAGCAGTATGAAAATTGACTAATATAAAAAGTAATCAGAGTTTGAAAAAATAATTAATATTTAATTACCAAAATAGTTAAATATGTTATTGTAACTTAATGAATATAATGTAACTATTGAAAATCATTAATTTGGAGACTATTTTATGATATGAGAGATGCTTATAATTTTGTATTTAAAAAGTTGCAATATTGTATATATAGCACCAATCTAATTTTGTTAAATTAGTCACCTTCATATATTTGCATAGATGTATACATCTATACATATTTTGCCTAATGTACATATATTATGAATATACATATTTTATATGCCCATTTATCCATACATAGATGGTAAAAGACTAGAGAGAAGTATACCAATATGTTAAAAGTAGTTAACTCTAGTGGTAGATTATGGGTGTTTTTTATTTTCTTCTTTATAGACTTTTTGTATTTCTCATATTCAAAATAAACAAGAAGCTTGTATTAATCTGGGTTCTTCATAGAAAGAGAACAAATAAGATATTGGAGAATACATGTGTGTGTGTGTGTTTGTGTGTGTGTGTGTGTGTGTGTGTGTGTGTGTGTAAACTGGCTTAAATGATTTTGGGGGCTGAGAAATCCAGACCCAGGGGAGCATATGGTGTAAGTTCTACTTTGAGGCTATGCACAAAGGCAGGAAGAATTTAATGGCCACACTCAATGACATTTAGGCAGTAAGAGCAAGAGCAAACTCTCTCTTACTCCACTTTTAGGTTTTATTTAGTCCTCCAACAGATAGAATGAGGCCCACTCACACTGGGGAGGGCGATCTGCTTTAGTCAGTCCAAGTCAAATGGTAATTTCATTTAGAAACACTCTTACACAGTAACATTTATCCAGATATCTGGGCACATCTTGGCCCAGTCATGTTCACACATAAAATTAATAGTCACAGTGTTTATGTTGTTCTTATAATTAGAAAACTTGCTTTAAATATTCAGGTGCTTTGATGTTGAGTGCATCTATATTTATACTTGTTACATCTTCTGAATGAATTGACCCCTTTATCATAATATAAAGAACTTCTTTGTCTCTTGTGACAGATTTTGACAGAAAGTCTATTTTATCTGGTATAAATATATCCACCCCTGCTTTCTTTTGTTAACCGTTTGTATGGGATATCTTTTGCCATTCATTTTCTTTCAGTCTACTTATGTCCTTAAGGTTAAAGTGCATCCCTTTTAGGCAGCATGTTGTTGAATCTTGGGTTTTTGACTCCATTCAACTACTGTGTCTTTTGATTGAGAATTTAATTCATTTACATTTAAGGTAATTATTGACATGCAAGAAATTACTGTTGCCATTTTCTTAATTACTGCTATTTCCTTTGTTCCCTTCAAACAATGTTGCTGTCTTCCTTTGTGATTTGTTAAATTTTTGTAGTGTTAGGCTTTGATTCATTTTTTTTAATCTTTTCTCTATCTACTAGAAATTTTTTTTTGGTGGTTACTATGGAGCTTAAATATAACATTTTATGGTTATAACATTCTATTTTAAGCTAATAACAGCTTAACCTCAATTGCATACAAAGTCTCCATACTTTTACTCTGCACCCTCCCACCATAGTTTATGCTATTTATGTCATACCTTTTATCTTTTAATTTTATAAATCCTTTAACAAATTATTGTAGCTACAGTTATTTTTGGTGCTTTTGTCTTTTATCTTTTATACTAGAGTGACAAGTTATAGTCTTTGAAAAAAGTATTAGATTCAGCAATTATTCTGAGCAAATTTTGAATTCCTCCAAATAAACACTGTCAGTTTGTTGTGAGACAGCATCAAGCTGCTCTGGGCTCTCCAGTTCTGAAACACTAGTAGTTCCTTATTATCTGAGTGAATGCTGTATTTAAAACTAAACTTAAGGGGGAACTTCTGTGTTATTTTCTCCTTCAGACCGTGTAGACATAAGTTGGCAGAATTACTCAGTATTATTTACTTGGAAAATCCTCTGTAACCTAAAAGTCTTAGCTCTCCCTGACACTGGGATGACAATGGGACACTTAAATGGTGGCTGTCTATGAGGTCCCTCTACCCCCTCATTCCCTCTGAGTCTGATGATATTAGCCACTTACAATCTTAATAAACTAAATATTTTTTGATATTTGGATTAAATATCACTCAAGTATTTGATAGGGAATAATAATATACTGCATTTAAGAGTTTAAGTATACCTTTTTTCATGGTTCTATACCCTAGAAAACAAATTATATTAATCTTCCTTAATGTGTTCTTTTCATACAAAGTAACAGTGAGCATCTCACCCCTTGTTACTTCCTTATGGTATGCATTTTTTAAAGCATATACTTTGTTTTTAATCCTATATAGTGTTACGTGAAGAAACTTACTATTTGCCTATGCTCATCTCCAGCATTTTAATTCCATGACCTTAGTGCTACTTTAATGCTGGTTTTTAAAATTCCAAAGTACTGCAAAAAGAGAGCAAGAAAGCAAATAATAATAATAATATACAGAAATGTGGGAGGAAATGCAAACAATCTGGAGAGAAAATAAGGCATGAGTGTGGGATATGTAATGGTAATCTGTAAGAATCCAGCTGTAAAATGACATGATTGAATATATGATATACTGCTGATTGAAAATGTCATATATTTTACATTTTGAAAATTAAATATAGATAGGGGGTCAATTTTATTTCTTTTTCTTCCAGGAGATGCATATATCTGTAGAGTTTTATGGGAGGAAAACAGAGAGAGGAACAGAATCCATACTCTAATACTCTTTGTTTCTAAGTAATCTAATGACAACTCATATAATTAAGTTTTTTTTAAAAAGTCAACATACTGAAATGGGAATCATGAGATCATTTAGTCATTCAACATCTCAGTTACATAAGTGAGACTTCTTAAATTAATTAACCAGGGAGGGTACACCAAAAAGCACAATGAGTCAAATCTTTTCATCACACACTTAGGTTAGCTGCATAGTTTTGTGCTTTTTGGAAACTTGTCAGAATAAGCTTTTACATATCACATTACAAGATGGGAAAAAACCAGCATTACAGAGTAGCCCTGTTGAAGTGAATTTTCAGATAAAAACAAAGGATTAAATACAACAGTAGGTGGGGAATTTGCTGAATCTCCTTGAAATTTATTTCTTCAAATTTTAATTTATTCATTTAATATATCTGAGTGTCCATCATTTATTAATAACCTATTCATTTATATTTTGTTTAGCTGTATTATTTTTTAAAAATGGACTTTACTTCATTATTTGAAATATTCACGGTGGTGTGTACTAATTGGAAAGGGAATTTAAGTGTGATTCCTGGATAAAGCACTTGACTTATCAAAGACAGCTCACCCAGTATACAGTGCAAATAACACACAATTAAATACTTCAATCATAGAAAGTGACTTAGATAAGCAGAGATTAGACAAAAAACTCACATGGAATTATTTGTTACACAGAAATTCTATAAGCAAATCAAACAAGCATTTTTTTCTCAGTGAATATCTGCTAAAATGTGGGGATAGCTTTATTATATAGAATTATTTTTAATGGAAATTTCAAGATTTTAAGCTAGAACACAAGCAGCAGGGAGGCAGCAGAAACTTCCAGGAACTTGGAACTAATAAGAGTACCTTTTGTTTATAAAATGTGTACTTTACAAAATGAGTTCACACTCATGGTTTTAACAACACTGTGAAGTAGACATTGGGAAAGCTAAGCCAGAGATTTTAATTAGGAAAAACAGCATGGGGTAATTTGCTGGTTTTAAAATTGCATTCTAGATCAGTGCTTCTCAAGTTCACCATGTACACATACCACCTGGGGATCTTGTCACATGGTGGAGTCTGATTCACTGAACCTGGGATGGGGCCTGAGATTTTTCATGGCATTCATGCTCTCAGGTGATGCTAGTGGCCGCTTTGAGGAGGAGCTTTGGAAGAGTCCTAGGACTCAGAGTTTTTATTGCCTTGAGGGGCTGGGAAGGGAGGTGGGAGAAGTCAGGCGAAAGTCCCTAAGGCTCTTGCTTCTCTTCAACCACAAAGATGTCATTTCGATCTCATAATATTCTAAAGTTGCACATGGGGCTTTACTTGGAGAATTTTTTGTTATACACTAGTTACTAAAGCTTTTCAGTCTTTGAAACCAAACAATAGTACCTACAGTCTTGGGGAAAAAAAAAATCACTAGGTTCCCATCATGTCTCTGGCAGTATCTATCCTCAGTCTCACTGAGGGTGTTTGCTCTTCTTTAAAGTGAGTGACAAAATCAAAGACAAAATCTCTAAGACAATAGCTGCCAATATAACAATTTCTATATCATTTCTAAAGTAAAACTGCTAATATGTAGTAAATCAGAGATTAGCCCCAGATCTTCCATGTACAAGGCTTTTGACACTGCACCACATGTTTATTCAGATATTTCTATCAGTCAGGAAACAAATCTCGCCCTTTTTTTCATTATGAGTAATAGAGGAATCATTGCCTTTGCTAGGGGATTGTATTTTAAAAACTTACAGAGTAATAACACATACTGGAAAAGAGAATGTGATGCGAAGGGATAAATGCCTGCCCTTTCTTATTTATAGGTGATTCTGTTTATCTGGGAAGGTGCCAAGTCAACGAATCAAAAATATGGAACAGGAGGGATCTGGAAGATTTTCTAATTTGAGTATAGTATTGTACTCACAGATGTTAAGGAACTAGTCCCATGATCACTCAGATCATTACTGGCAAATTAGAGTTGGCCTTGGATCTTCTGATTCTTATATGAATGCTTCTGCATCTTTTTTAGCCCTATAACAAATCTCTCACCAGTACTCGTAATGTAAAGTCATTGTGTTTGGTTGAAGGTTTCATGCATTTTGATTTTTCCTTCACTTCCTACCTCTAATTCTCCTACTAGGCCTGTTCTTTGATGAGGATGATATAAATAGAAGCAGAGCATCACATATTAGGATCATGAAAAGCCAAAGAATATACACTGGGGAACTGAATGTCAACCAGATTGCATAAGCCTTGTTTATCTTCATTGTAGAAATTGCCATAACCATGAATACTTGAGATTCTTTGGTGTTCTTAGTACATCCTGTTGCAAGAACACCTCACTGAGATCATAGGCAAGGAGTAGAATTTTGTGATGGGGTAATGTGAAACCATGGTGAAAATAACAGATGGCATCGAAGGAGCCTTTGTAAATACAATAAAAGATTTAATTCAATATTTTAAAATTTCATTTTTAATATACTTATTACTTCAGCAAAGTAGCCAGTATTTATTGAGAAGTTAGAACCCAGTAGATACTGTTCTACATGCTTTATAGATCTGATATCTTTTAATTCTCAAGTACATCCAGTTTCAAGTGTGTTATTGACAGAGTGATAGCTAAAAAATATGGAAAAGAGAGTTCACCTGTAGGCTTCTGCCAATGCCAGATTGATTTTTCACTGGCTCTACAGTTGTTTGACTGAATGCACCAAATCATGTGGTTTCTCCATCCTGTGACCTGTCTCGATCCGTCACTTGAGACCTCTCACCTTTTATCTGGGTCTTGTGATGTTCAGCCTGCAAACGCCTCTGAGGGCTAATTTTTTGTTTTGTTTTAGGATACAAAGAACTATTTAAAACACATCAATATTTTCTGGCGTTTTTTTTTCCCACACATCTTCTACATCAAGTGCAAACAATAGAGTAAATCTTACTTTAGTTGTACTAATTCTCAATCCAGTATTTTTGGCATCAATGGTTGAAGTGGCCTAGATTGTGGTGGTGTTGTTCCACTTGACTTTTTATTTCCTACAGGAGCATCATAGTTAATGTTGAAAGATCAAACTAGTTGCTTTATCAGATACATCCTTACATTCCCTTGCTCATGCAATACTGATCTGTCAGCCACAAATCTTACACTTAAAATATCTACTATATGTTTTCTCTGGAAAAAACAGTTCTGTGAGGCTAACAACTGCTGTGTAAAATACTGTATGTTACTAACCTGTCAGAATGTCTATGTGTTTTCTATGTCAAGAATATTGGTATTAGGGAATGCGAGTCTTCCTTCCATGAAAGTCACTGTATGTAGAGTTTACCTAGGGTATGCCAGAAACTCAAGATTCAGCACTGAATACAACAGATGATCCTGACGTCATAGAGCTAACATTCCAGTGAGAAGATATACATTATAATTGTATGGACATGGATTATGGGTCATATTCTTCTTGCAACAGGATGTACTAAGAACACCACAGAATCTCAAGTATTCATGGTTATGGCAATTTCTACAATGAAGATAAATAAGGCTTATGGAATTTGGTTGACATTCAGTTCCCCAGTGTATATTCTTTGGCTTTTCATGGTCCTACTGTGTGATGCTCTGCTTCTATTTATATCATCTTCATCAAAGAACAGGCCTAGTAGGAGAATTAGAGGTAGGAAGTGAAGGAAAAATCAAAATCAAGAAACAGTCCTCTCCGTGTTCCTATCTGCTTCTTTGATAATAAGACATTTTATTTCCTCAAAGAAAATTTTTCTGAAGACTCCAGGAATATTATCAGATTATCAGTAAGATTCATTTGGAATTTACACATTTGTCATTTTGTGTTGTCATCTACCTTTTAAAAAATGTGCAAGTATCTTTTCTCTATAATTAGATTTTAAAATTTTTAAGGGGAGGAATCACCACCTACATGGTTTTATTACATTTTATTTTGAAAATATTTACACATACAAGGAAAGTATAAAGAAAAATAAGGGGAACACTAGCTTAGCAAATAAAACACAGCTTGCACATTTGAAGTGCCCTGTTATTCCTCTCTGATCACATCTCCTTTCTTCCCTACCTCTAGAGGGAGTCGCTGGTATTTATCTTCCACTGTGTTTTTGGTACATTAATTGCAGGTAGCCTTAGGCAGTGTATAATATTATTTTGTAAGTTTTAAAAGTTTATATACAAAATCTTGTACCATACTGTTCTGTGTTCATTTGACATTTTCTCCCAACATTTATGTTCATGGGAATCTTTCACATTGTCAGTCATGCCTGTAATTTATTGCTTTTCTCTGCTACATATTATTTCATTATTTGAGCATAGCACAATTTATTTATCCTCTTGTTCGTGGGAAATCAGATGTTTTTGCCTAATTTTCTAATCTTCTAAGTCTTTATACCCATAATGTCTTGTGAGCGAAAGAGAGTAAAGACACTACGTGATTTTTATTACAAATCATAAGCTATCATTGTATTACCTGCTCCTTTTATGGAGATCAGTTCATCTCATTTAGTTCACTGTATGTTTTTCAGTTTCAATATATCTTCATAGCGAACTAGAATAATGTCATATGCAGCCACATTCCTCTATGGTTTGTAATACTCAGATTTCAAGCTGAGATCACAAGCAGGAAGGGTGAGAGCTAGAGTAGAGAAGACATTTTCAGGGTCATTTCAGGAAATGAAAGATCCAAATAAAATTTGATTAGGAATTGAAATATGGTGCCTAATCTGTAGTGAACCATTGCTGCTGAATGTTGTTTTTAAGCAAACATACATTGTTATTGTGCAGTATTTCAGCATCACTTTCTGGAAGGGACTTAACTCATGAGTTATTTGTAAACGAATTAAACTTTCACAGGTCTTTTTTTCTATAAGGAAATCTAGAATTGTTCTAAATGCAGCCATAGGTTCGTGGCTCATATAACTCAGTGCTCTAGAGGAGAGGCTTCCCATGAGCGTCAAAGAACAAGGGAAATGCTGGTTGCCACTCCAACGTGTAGGAGATGGGTGTATGTTTGGGTTTCCTGGCACAGCTTGATTTAACCTACTGGGCAAGCCACATAATTGATTTAGGACTCTCAGTGTTCCTCAATTAAGTACAAATCTTGTAGAAAATATAAAAGTGCCAAGTAAAAAAAGTAGCTTCATTAATAACTAGTGTCCCCCTTTCCTTATATTTCAAAGTTGTGCTGCAAATCAAATAAGCAATGTAGAGACTGAGATGCCAGTGTGAAGTTTTTGTTGTTTGGCATTTATCTCAGCAAATGAGGGGATGATGTCATATCACAATACAGGTGCAATGATAAGTGTGAGAACGAGTCATCCCTTAACAAGGGAAGATTAATGTGCTGTTCTAAAATGGAGCTATTATTTGTGCTATTTACTCAAAAGAAGTATGAAAAGTGAACAAATGGAACTGTCAGACAAAGTGCTGATGACATACAAAATGTTGAAATAAACAGCTGATGATGCACGAAGCATTGAAAGATACATTGATACCCCTGTCAGCTTCACTGCTTTTATTTCCATGTGGTTGTCCTCTTCTGAATGTGATATAGCTTTTGCTGTTCAGAACCTTCCATACTGTGTCTTCAGAGGGACAAAGTCAGAAAGTTGGGCAACTTTCCATTGGCTATAAATTAATAGAGAAATATTAAAAGAATTTTAAAATGATAAGTCAAATCAATTATGGTTTACAAGGAACAGTTTTAACTGGCAATCGATATAAGTAAGAATGATAATGGAAGTAATAGACTAGCTGCTGGGAAACCTGTTGCCTTTTTCAGTGCACTTAGGATGAATACATTTCTTAGAATTCTTTGCAGTCGAGTTAGGGTCATGTGTCTAGTTCAGACAAGAATTGAAAGTCAAACCTAGGCTTAGTACCTAATATCTCTCATGAGATCTTTCATTTGCTTGCTCTGTGTGTGTGGAAGTGAAAGATTCCCAAATAGCAGAACCATGTAATGAAAGGAACTTAGATTCCTGAGTTATCCTTTGAAGGAGAGACATCTAAGAAAGCTGCCCAATTCCTTTGGACTTTCTATGAGCAAGAAACAAAATGTTATTTCATTAAAGCTGAGATATAGGTGTTTGTTAGACCAACTAACATTTCTATCTTAATATAGTAATCAAATAAATTTCATTCAAATGCATATTTTTGTCTTAGACTATCTGTAAATTCATTTAGCTACTATAGTTTTAACAGGATCTTCCTATATTTGAATTGAAATAAATCATAAGTAAAATTTAAGAAAAATGGAAAATGGATTTAATGGACCTTCCCACTCACCTGAGAGTTTTAATTTCTGTTTCTCAGAAAACTTATAATTTCTTATAATTTAGACTACTCCATAAATAATTTCTTTTGAAGTTTCTAAATCATTTTGGCCTCTAAAATAGAGTATAAAGTTAAAAATGAATGTTGCTTTAAAAAATGTTTTGTTATAGATAAAGAAATTATGAAAGACTAAAATTTGCCGAAAAGGTCATGTCTATGCATACCTTCTGGGTTTTCTTATTCCAGGCCTCTCCATGGATTCTCTGTACCTTTTGTTGTCTTTCACCTAATTTACAGCTTTTTCAATTGTATATGACTAACAGCAATGCAAATGATTCTTATCCATAGCCATACAAGTAAATTTGCCCATTGGAAATGAAATTAATCTCCTCCAAATCCCTCCCTTCCTCCCACAGAATAAGCCCTTTTAGTATTCACTTGTACATTTATTTAAGCATTGTTGCTTTTACATGTGTAGTACCTTGATTTAGTCTTTGAATGGCTTGTGACATTGTAGAGGTTTCCTCATTAATTGATGAATTAAATAAAATATTTTACATATGTTTATTTTATTTTATTGGATGGCTTAAACAACAGAAATTTCTTTTTTCACAGTTCTGGAGGCTAGAAGTCTGAAATTAAGGTGTTGGCAGGGCCATGTTCCTTTCAAAACCTAAAGAATCCTCCCTTTCTTCTAGCTTCTGCCATTTGCTGCTGTCCTTGGCTTATGGATGCTTCATTCCAATCACTCTCTGTATCCATCATCACAGGGCCATCTTCTCCCTATTTCTCTGTGTCTCTTCTCTCAAATGCACTATTAATATTAGATTATTAGTGGGCCCTTGTCCACTCTACTCCAGCAAGAACTCATCTTAACTCATGACATCTGCAGTGACACTCTTCCCAAATAAGGTTACTTTCTGAGGTACTAGAGGTTAGGACTTCAACATACTTTTTTGAGGGACACAATTCAACCCATAACAATTTCTTATACAAGAAACTTAGTTTACACAACTTTTTTCTTTCAATTTCAATGTAAGAAAATAATTTAAACAACGACCTCACAAACACTAAATCTAATAGTGTCTCCCTGATTTTGATCCAATAAAAAACTTGGTTGTACTGGACATATGATTTTGTTTGCATTCACTTTTATATAGACACTCTCTTTTACATTATTACTAAAGTAACTATCTTTTGATCACATCGTTCTAAATTCCTTAGAATGTTTCTTGCTTAGTCTCTGGTTTTGAGATGTAAACCCATCATCTATTTGCTGTGGACTCTTCTTTACAATTTGGCTTGGGGACGAGAAGGTCCTTGTGGGTCTGTGCTATCTAACATAGTAGCCACCAGCCCGAAGTGGGTATTGAGCATTTAGAATATGACTAGTATGACCAAATTTTAAATATTATTTAATTTTTATTAAGTTTAAATAGCTACATGGAGCTGATGGCTGCTGTATTGGACAGAAACTTCTAGAGTAACGCTGCATTATGGCACTTGTAAAAATGCTTCCTAAATGAAGTAACTGAAAACTGACTCAAACTATGTTTAAAAGAGAGAGAGAGAGAGAGCGAGAGAGAGAGAAGTTGTCAGGATATATGGTGACTCACAGACCCCAAGAATGGAATTGTATCTGGGCCCAGGAATAATTAAAACCTGGTACTCAAATGTCATCAAGACTCTTGGCTCTGCTATCTGAGCATCTGTTCACTTTATATTTGTGTGAGAGTCATGGTTATATCCTATTTTAAAAATTTCTCTTTAATAGTTTTGAAGTTTCCACCAAGATGCCCAATGAATCCATGTGACATAGTTGGTAAGCTACATTGCTGGAGAATAAGTGTACCTCATAGGCAGCCTAAGCCCAGACGCCTCTTCTTGATTCCCAGAAGTGAATCACAAGCAGCAATAGAACTATAAATTTACTTAACCTCTGTTTCTGTAATTCTTTTTCCTTTCTATTGATTTCGTGTTTTGTTTCTGTTTCTGGTTTACTCATGGCCAATGAGTTACGCACCACTGGTGGTAGCAATAATTGGGAATTTGTTTTTATGGTCTGATGATTTGTGATCTCTGTATATGGTAGATACAAGAGTTAAACTAGTTTATGTTTCTGCTTGTTTGTTTATTTGTTTATTTTTGTGCTTAGAATACTCAAGAATTTTGTGTTCTGTAGAAAGGAGTACAGGTATTTGATATCTAGACTGAGATATTTGTGTTTCTCTGTTTACAGTTGACCTGTGGCTAAAGTTTTAAATCTCAAACTATACACTCTCTGTGAGTCTGTGTGTTTATATTTCTGTAATTCAGAAAAAAACTTTACCTCTTTGTGCTAATATAAAATATCTTCCTATCTTTAGATGGTATTTAATGAATTAGAATGCAAAGCTTCTAAAGTTAAAGGAGCTCTATTCTGAGTAGATTATAAATACATAAAAATGAATATTACTAAAATATCTAGAAAAATAATGAAAACATAGACTTCTAATACTTTAAATGTGCTTGAATTAAAACATTCTTACATGAGTTAACTTGGAAATGTTATAACGGTAAATCTTTGGTAAATGAAACTTGATCTATAATTTTAGTTTACTAGCAACAGTGGTCTTCTTTTTATCAATGCTAAGTAATATGAAAGCATGCATTTTATTCCATTTCAGTTTGTTTTTCTTAAACTTACCCAAGTTTAATGATCACATAAGCTAACATTACTATTATACAATGTTTAATATTGTAAAAAGGACAAGTGTGTAATTGTTTTATAATGTGCCAGCTAGAAGACAATTTCCAAGCTCATGGACTGAGTGGATTGCATCCAATCGGTTAAATTGGATTGATTCATGTGGATAATCTTTGGATACCCAGAAATTTTGAAGTAATGTGGAATATTGAAATAATGGTACCCAAGCATAATTTTATGTGCATTCCTTTTTAATGCTACACAAAGGTTATTATCTTTGGCCCTGTTAATGGATGTACTCATTTTTACCTAATTAAGGAAGTGTAAGCTGGGTGAGGTGGCTCATGTCTATAATCCCAGCACTTTGGAGGCTAAGGCAGGAGAATCATTTGAGTTCAGGAATTTGAGACCAGCCTGGGCAACATAGGGAGATGACCCCATCTCTCCAAAAATTAAAAAATTAGTTGTGCTTGGTGGCACATGCCTGCTGTTCCAGCTACTTAGGAAGCTGAAATAGAAGGATTGCTTGAGGCCGGGAGGTCAAGGCCTCAGTGAGCAGTGGTTGACCCCATAAACCGCTGCACTCCAGCCTGTGTGACAGAGCAAGACCCCGTCTCCAAAAAAAAAAAGAAGAAGAAGAAGAAAAACCGTAGTTTTCTCTATAATAGTTTATTAAATGTTACAATTAACATGAGTAACAGAAACTACACTTGGAGCGATGGTGACCCAAAAATGAACTGTGTATGTAGTTTAGAAGGAAAAAAAACGTACTTTAGTTTTAAAGAAACAATTCTCAGGCTTTTGGAGCTTATTGAGGAACTCAGAGAGCTTTTGCTTCTTTGAGCTATACATATCAATGTTTATCATATTCAGAATTTAAACAGTTTTTAAACATTTATGGATTCATTTAAATATAGCCATGATGAATGCATTGCATGCTAACATAAATATCTTAGTATTATTATGAAATAAGTTTTTACCCATGAGCCTCCTGATCTGTCCTAAAGTAAAATGCCAGTTATTCCAGAATGTGACAGAATATAAAGAAGGTTGAAATGTAAAAATTGATTTTTTTCCCCATGGTTTATAATACTTGAGTATAAAACAAACTATTGAAAGTGTTAAAATTTTAACAAAGCATACTAAATCTTGATGAGTTTTCTTTTTTGGGTTACTGATTATCTTTGCCAACAACCTGAAGGGCTCTTTTTTGCCTTCTGTGTAATCCATGTGGATAGCAGCAGAGACTCTCTGTTTTACCAGCATCATTTTCTGTGCTTTTTGTTGATTAAATTTCTTAATTACATAATAGGAAAAAAAAGAAGAAAGTTTCCTCACTTATAATAGAACTAATAGAACTAAGTTTTTTTCTTTTTTCTTTTCTTTTTGAGATGGAGTCTCATTGTGTCACCCAGGCTGGAGTGCAGTGGCACCATCTCATCTCGGCTCACTGCAACCTTCACCTCCCAGGTTCAAGTGATTCTCCTGTCTCACCTTCTCAAGTAGCTGGGAGTATAAGAGTACACCACCATGCCCAGCTAATTTTTGTATTTTTCGTAAAGACGGGGTTTCGCCATGTTGGTCAGGCTAGTCTTGAACTCCTGACTTCAGGGGATCCACCCTCCTTGGCCTCCCAAAGTGTTGGCTTTGTAGGCATGAGACACTGCACCCCACCTAGGACTAAGGTTTTCACCACCCTGCTAATTTCGATGTTTATTATCCTTGTTTTATTGTCATTTTACTTAAATAGGTAACCAATTATTATTTCTCAGGCACCCACCATCTTATCTAAATGTTGGTTCCAAATCTCCTCTGAAGACATTGTGATTTTAGCCTTCTCAAATTCAGGTCCTAAGTACAGAAAAAATAAAATAAAAATTCAGAATATCTTTTACATGTAAACTATTTTTGATGTTTCCCGGAGGGCTCCTGGAAACAATCACAGAAATGTGTTCTTTTGCTCATAAAAAGAGGCACTAGAAATACTAAGTTTTGTTTGATTTGATACTGTTACAATAATTGCATGGGAAAAATTGTCAAATTTGGAAAGACACACTTTTCTCTAGGTTAAGTTTGTAAAGGTTAATGTTATTAATACAAATATTTCGGAAATTGTATGCTTTATTTGAAGTCCTTGGAGATTTCTCAATGCCTTGCTTTCCATAATACATTTTAACTGTGGTGAAACCCTGATCAAGATTATTATGAAATAGTTCTGTGGGGTTTTTGCATATTTATCAGAGTCCTATTGTGCTTTATGTGATGACATTAAGCAGTAACAGTATAGTGTTATCTGTTATAATTTCAGTTTTTACTTCAAATGTTCACTTGTCTACAACCTTACTTTTTTAATTTGACTTGGTTGGGAGACATAGCTGTTCATGGGCTTCTCACACTCCTTGCCAAGATATCAAAGCTCTTATTGCTCTTTTACTGGGCCAGTTCCCACGACTGTGTTCCGGTAAGTTTCTCTGAGGGATGAAATAAAGTTTTCTTCCAAGGCAGCGATTAGGCTTGCTTACTGCTTACTACAGAAGTGATAGATTTCCTCCAACTCAGTGTTATTTGGACTGTGACATAAACTCTATGCATGCACATCTATCTTTGTCACCCCTGTGGGATTTAGGTACAAGGGAAACTAAATGCAGCTGTATTTGTTTGTGTTGGTTGCCGTGATGTGAGTAATAAAGTCCTCTGTCTCTGATCTAAGAGCCTCATAGCTTCTGCTAGCACTCATGAAACGAGCATATCTTAGAGCATACTTAGTAAGTAATAAAGTCCTCTGTCTCTGATCTAGGAGTCTCATAGCTTCTGCTAGCACTCATGAAACAGTAAGAGCATA
>NW_016107322.1:7096512-7102489 GCF_001604975.1 Cebus imitator
AATAAAGTCCTCTGTCTCTGATCTAGGAGTCTCATAGCTTCTGTTAGCACCCAAGACGCAGTAAGAGGAAATCTTAGAGTATATCTTAGTGGTGTGTAAATAGGGTAAAATCAATTCCCACACCCAACAAAAGCAAGAGTCTTCTAGGCTAGTGGTTCTATATCGGAGGTGCACATTGGATTGCCCAAAGAATTTTCTACATGCTTGGGCCCCACTCGAGACTTGCTGAATCTCTTTACTTTACGTTCTTGGCATATTATGTATATTACATGCTATATTTCAAGATTTTTTTCTCATTAAAACTATTCATCCAATTTTATAAATCATACATAGCATTCAGTGATGTTTCTGAAAATAGACGATCATTTTTCTCAGAAACTTTTTTTTTGGAATGGTTTTATTATCTTTGTTTTTCATGTGACTGAAATAATCATATACTCCTGTCAATGGCATTATTCAACTCTACAGTTGCTCTATACTATATAGAAAAATCTTACAAAATTTTCACAATTGGAAATTATTAGCAATAAATTAACTACAGCCATTAATTCTCGTCTATCTTTATATAGTATTTGTTTTGCTCTGATGATCACATGGAATCTTTACTGTAAGCTACAAGGAAGATTTTTTGAGTTCAACTAAGAAGGAGAGTTTCAGGGCCTTCAGGAAAAGGCTTGTACTGCAACCTGCTGACTTATCAAAGCTGATCTTGTATTGATTATAGCAGAAGTCAGCAAAGGATGGCATGCTTCCCCCAAATAAACTGTCTGTTTTTGTAAATGTTTTATTGAAACACACCCATATCCACTTATATTTGTATTGTCTTTTTGACTCTTCTTTTGTTAAAATGGCAGAGCTCAGCAGTTGTGGCAGAGAGAATCTGGCCTGTACATTCTTTCTTTTCTTTTTCTGTTGCTCATGTTGCAGTGCAGTCACAGTTCATCACAGCCTTGAACTCCTGGCCTCAAGAGATCCTCTTGCCTCTTGAGTAGCCAGGATTGTAGGCACATGCTCATGCTCAGCTAATTTTTTAATATTTTGTAGAGACTGAATCTTGGTTTGTTGTCCTGGCCAGTCTCAAACTCCTGGGCTCAAGGTATTCTCCCACTTTAGCCTCCCAAAGCACAATTTTTACAGATGTGAGCCATTGCTCTTGGTCTGGTCTGCAAATTCTAAAATAGTTACTAACTGAGACTTTACAGAGATAATTTGCTCTCGGATTCTACCAGTGGATGGGGTTGGGTTTCTCATATTATCTTTAGTTGAAAAGTAGACAGCTTCATGAAACTGGTAACACAAGATTCAGCAGAACAAAAATTAATTAAATAGATCTAAATGAGCTGATGAGGACATTTTTATTGTAGTAATTTGTTTGTTTGGAATTGTGTTGTTTTGTTTTCTATTTCTTGAATGTATGAGGAAGTCTTATCTTTTCTTAAGCTATTAACAACCCACAGAAGTTTAATGAACTACTTTTGTAAACTGAAAAACATTTGTAAACGGTAGCTCATTTATAATGACATTTTATTTCAAAGCTTTTGCAAAGTATCATTACTTTTTATAGTATTATAGTTATGTGAATAGATTCAATAGAATCTGTGCTCTGTTTTACCAGATTTGAATAAATCAACTATGCAACAAAGGTGAATAGCATTTTTTAAAAGAATGCAAATCTAATTAGATAGGATAAGTCACTTTTAAGGAACTAATGTTGATTTTATGTGTGGAGCTCATGTGTACAAAGCCCACCTGGAAATACTGGCTTACAGGGTTTTGGTCTTACAGATGGCAAGATGGTCACTTCTTTGTAGAGTCAAAGCTTTAAAAAATTTGAGAGACCACTAGAAGAGAGGAAGTCACTCAAATTTATAAGTTACTACAGATAAAATCTGATATAGATATTTGCTTGGGCTTGATTTTCTAGTTTTAAGAGAAAGAATAACAGATGTTTCTAAATGCCCAAATATAATAGGTGATTCAGAGAAATCCAGAAATTAGTAATAGTTAAATAATCTGGATATAATGAGATAAATGTTGGTACTTGCCATGAGGCAGGAAATGTTGAGAAATAAATTATTTCTTACGGAAACTTACAGACAGAAATTAAGTTTGAGATCTCAGTGGTTGTTCCACATTGGATAGCTGTAGATTCTCAGAACAATCTCAAAGAGATTTGTCAACACTCTTGCTACACCTTATTAGCTATCAATCAGGCTAAAAATAGTGGGTGGGACCAAGCATTTTGGTGATCAAGAATACGCCTTGTTTGAGGTAATTATGATCTTAAAGTGGAGCATGTATTAATTAATTTATTTTCTTTTCTTTCTTTTTTTTTTTTTGAGACTGGTTGTCCCTCTGTGCTGTCGCCAGGCTGGAGTGTAGTGGCACAAGCTCGGCTCACTGCAACCTCTGCCTCCCATGTTCAAGTGATTCTCCTGCCTCAGCCTCTTGAGTAGCTAAGACTACAGGCCCATGCCATCATGCCCAGCTAATTTTTGTATTTTTAGTAGAGACAGGGGTTCACCCAGTTGTCCAGGATGGTCTTGATCTCTTAACCTCGTGATCCACCCTCCTCGGCCTCCCAAAGTGCTGGAATTACAGGCATGAGCCACCGTGCCCAGCTGACTGTATTAATTTCTTACGCTACTATAAAAAGTTACTACAAACTTAATGGCTCAAAAAACCATGAATTTGTTACCTTGCAGTTCTGAGGTCAGAAATCACAAATGGGTCTCGCTGGACCAAAATGAAGATGTCAGCAGAGTTGCATTCTTCTGGAAGCCATAGAGGAGAGAGAATTCGTTTCCTTGACTTTTGCAATTTCTAGGAAGCTACCTGCCTTCCTGCACTCGTGTCCCAACTCCTCCATTTTCAAAGTCAGCAATCGCATAAATTCAATCTTTCCTTCCATTATCACATGTCCTTCTCTTACTTTGACTTTCCTGTGTTTCCTTTCGATATAAGGATTCCTGTGATTACACTGGGCCTATCCAGATAATCCAGGATAATCTCCCAACCTCAAGATTTTCAATTTAATCACAACTGCATAGTCTCATTTGCCATATAAATTAACATATTCACAGGCTCTGGGGGTTGTGGGGGGTGCATTATTCTGCGTAGCAGAGAGTTGATAGGAAAAAGTGAAAAAGACTGAAAAGGTTACTGAGAAGTGAGAAAGAATGAAAACTAAGTGCCGCCTAAACCTATTCTTTCAGGTCATCTGATTCTATGGTGTTTCTACAACTTTCGTTGCCTTTAAGCTTTTTAACCACTCTGTAAATTGCAAATAAGTGATACCAACAAAGGATTCCTGACTACAGACATAAACATATTTTGTCCAGGGGAAATACAATTTCTTTCCTGTTACCACCACCACAACCACATGCTTCATAGAATAAACCAGTTTTGTAAATTCATTTCTGTACACTTAGTGCTTACAAGGATTTAGTTCTTTGAAATCTCCTTTAAATCACATAATCTCCTTTAAAATTAATAGTAACGTCTTATTGGTTTCCTTATTAATTAGTAAACTATATAATCTTTGACCTAGGCTCATTTAATAGCTTCAGAAAAGTCATGATTATACCCTTTCTTATAATTCATCATTTAACATAGAGATATTCAATCACATACAAAGGAAGATAGCATAGTATTGTGTTGGTGCAAAAGTAATTGTGGTTTTTGTCTACTTTAATGGCAAAATCCAGAATTACTTTTTTTTTTTTTAGACGAAGTTTTGCTTTTGTTGCCCAGGCTGGAGTGCAATGGCTAGATCTCAGCTCACTGCAGCCTCCACCTCCTGGTATCAAGTGATTCTCCTCCCTCAGCTTCCCGAGTAGCTGAGATTACATGCGTGCACCACCACACCTGGCTAATTTTTGTATTATTTAGTAGAGACAGGGTTTCACCATGTTGACCAGGCTTGCCTTGAACTCCTGACCTCAGATGATCCACCTGCCTCGGCCTCCCAAGGTGCTGAGATTACAGGTGTGACCCACTGCGCCCGGCCCCAAAACCACAATTACTTTCACGCCAACCTAATATAATAAAGTTCCATCACTCAGCTCCAAGAAACATGAGGCTAAGGCCAATTTTGCTCCTTTATACTTTCTTCCATTTTCTCCCTCCTATTATCCTGAAGTGAATTGCAAAGACCATGTTACCTCATCCATGAATATTTATTGTCATTTTTTAATAATAGAGACTCCCTTAATATAGCCAAAATATTAGAATGTCACCTAAAATTGATAATTTCTTAACATAATCAAATATCTAGTGTTCAAATTCTCAGTTGTCCCATAAAAGTCATAAGTGCATTTTTTGTGAATTGTGAATTTCCAATTTATCATTTATTTGCTATTTATTAGTTAGAATATCTGTATAAAGAGAAACATCTCTTGATCTTTTATTTGATCATCCAGTGGTATAGTTTATGTAGACAAGGCAAACAAATGCTTTGTTTCTTTTCTTTATTTATTGGTTCCCAAAATAATAAGCTATTTCCATAGAATCCTGTAATGATGACACAGTAGATGTTTTCTCTCTCTCTCTCTCTGTTTTTTTCTCTCTATATATATGTGTGTGTGTGTGTGTGTGTGTGTGTATCTTGGCATCATGAGCTCATGAACAAACATATTTAATGTGTTTGAATCATTTGCAATTTTTATTCTTTTACATAAAAATCTTTGACCAGTGGGAGTTGTTTTAAGTCAGCTCCTAAATCCTCTTGATATGATCCTAGTCATATATAATGGTGTTCCTGCTCTATGGTATGATTAAGTATCTAGGCTCATCTTGTACTTTTTCTGCCCCAGGTCTGGAATCAGTCTGTAGGAAATGTTATCTATAGGCCATGACAGAGGTGTTCTAGATTTTTTGTAGAGGTGGGATCTTGCTATGTTGCCCAGGCTGGTCTTGAACTCCTGGCCTCAAGTGATCCTCCTGCCTCAGCCTCCCGAAGTGCTGAGATTACAGGCATGAGCCAGTATGCCTGGTCTGATAGAGGTGGTTATTGCTACAAGGTTGGTCATTTTTTCTAGGCAGTTTCAGAGCTATTAAATATATATGTATTTTAATACATTTATATGTATAATATATATTGGTAATATATATATTTTAAACACAAAACACATTAAGAATTTATACTTTTAATTCTAACTCAAATTCGCAACTGTTTATATAACCTATTCCAACTGAACTATATATTTTCTTTATCCCACACAGAGAATCCTAATTCTTAGGTAACCTACAGGTGTCATAATCAAAATACCATGAGCAAAATCAAAATGCCATAAGCGAAAAACCAATTAGTCCAGAAAGCAATATAAGAAGAACAATATAATATTAGCAACAATATGCATATAGAAATCGGTTATAAATTGTTTTGAAGAAAGCTATTTTTCATGCCTCTACCAAAATATTTCATGTGCCCCATAAATATATATGCATATTGTATACCCACAAAAATTAAAAATTAAAAAAAAAAAAGTAAAGAAACAAAAAGAAAGGTCTTTTTGACCTTAGGGCATACAGCATCAGGAACAAAAAAATTACTATATTTTTAAAACTCTTAGGAAACTTTCTATTTTTTAGCTATACAGTCAACAGAATATTCACATATATTAGAGTCCTGGAAGTTATCTTGAAAAACAAATATAAAATTGACAGAGCTGTGAGACAGAAGTCATCAGGAACTCTGATAATATGTTGTACCTTCTTTAAGCAAATAATGACTGGCTATATATGGATTTTTTTTTTCACATTGCAGGGAAATTAACTTGTATTTTGTTTAAACTGTGCTACTTTTTGTTAATATCTTATATACAGTAAAAACAAATCTTATTGGATACAAAAGATCAGAACATCAAATGGAATTAAATAATAATAGATAAAAGAGGAATTACTGACTAAGATAAAGGTAAACTAAAGAATTATTCAAAGACAGTTTAATCTGTAATGTAAAATTTGAGATGTGTGT
>NW_016107322.1:7102512-7109530 GCF_001604975.1 Cebus imitator
TTTTTTTGAGACGGAGTCTCTCTGTTGCCAGGCTGGAGTGCAGTGGTGCAATTTCGGCTCACTGCAACCTCTGCCTCCAGGTTCAAGCAGTTCTCCTGCATCAGCATCCCAAGTAGCTGGGATTAAAGGTGTGCATCACCACACCCAGCTAATTTGTGTATTTTTAATAGAGATGGGGTTCCACCATGCTGGCCAAGAAATTTTTGATCTCCTGACCTTGTGATCCAACTGCCTCAGCCTCCCAAAGTGTTGGGATTACAGGTGTGAGCCACTGTGCTTGGCCTTAATTCTTAATGTATGTAAATTAGAAATTGAAAAACCATAACTAGGGCAAAAAAGAAGTCTTTTAAATATTAGAAATTAATCTCTAAACTTTCCTAGTTGCCTTTTATGTTGATTTTGATTTTAATGTTTATTTTATATATGTATATAATTTTTATTATTTAAATTGTTTTAAAATTCTAACTAATCTTTAGATTTTACATTAAAATTGAATGAAGATGAATCCTCATTTTCAATGAATTTCCCAAAAATTAATGAGTGTATGTGCATATTTTTAGCCATAATTTAAAGGATACATATTTTTTATTTTCAGCAATTTAATTTCCACTATATTTAGCTCAGTGATGTCAGAATTCTTTTTCAGTCAGACTCTAACAAGTATTGATGGTCTAAGTTTTAAGGTGATATTAGGGATAATAGTAATGCCAATAAGTATTTAATCTTGGCTCACTGCAATCTCCGCCTCCCAGGTTCAAGAGATTCTCCTACCTCAGCCTCCACAGTAGCTGGGATTATAGGTGTGCACCACCATGCCCAGCTAATTTTTCTATTATTAGTAGAGATGGGGTTTTGGCATGATGACCACGCTGTTCTCAAACTCTTGATCTGCCTGCTCGGCCCCCCAAATTGTTGGGATTGCAGGTGTGAGCCACCGCATCCAGCCTCAGTTTCCAGTTTAAATATGGCTTCCTCCTTCCCATTCTCTGTATAACCCTGTAGGTATACTTCTCATATTCAAGTTTCACTGCTTCTTTACCCATCAGTTCTACCTCAGACCGTTTTCTATGTAAATCTGTGCCTCCTACAGGACTTGGCAGTAATTGTTGCTTGATAAATAATAACTGGATAACAATGAGCCAAGGCCCCTGAGTATCTCTGTCAGATAGTAAGTCTCCTAAGGATAGGAAATCCATTCCTAGTACCTAACACTTCAGAAGAGGCACTCCGTAAGTATTCTGGAATACATAAAGAAATACAAGGGAAGCCAGCTATGGCATCCCCATGGGGTGCCAAATCACCAAGTCTTGTTTACGTGTGACTTTAGCCAGAGTAAAATTGCTCTCTACTGTTTCACTTTAATTCATCAAACATTTATTGAGTGCTGTGGGTTTCATTAGAATTGCAGAGGTAATTAAGACTAAGTGTCTCCTCTTGAGGCATTTAGACACAGTATGGCAACTCCTGCAGGTGACCAACCACAACAAAGTTATCCAACTAAAGGCAAAACACGTGGCCTTTTAGACAAGTGGGGATTATGGGGTGTTGCAGCACCCAAGACATTTATTTCAAGGCTGTGCCAACTATCATTGCAGACTATCCTGGGTTATTTATAGCTGTACCCTAGGAATCCTTCCTCTTTAGGAATTCCAATAAAGCTTGGGCAGTTTTCCACTCCAAAATATCTAGAGTTAATAAAAATTTAAGAAGCTCTTCAGTAGCAGCTTTATTTCTTCTTAGAAATAGGTTCAGGACAGAAATACCATTTGACCCAGCAATCCCATTGCTGGGTATATACCCAAAGGATTATAAATTATTCCACTGTAAAGACACATGCACACATATGTTTACTGCAGCACTATTTCCAATAGCAAAGACTTGGAACCAACCCAAATGCCCATCAATGATAGACTGGATAAAGAAAATGTGGGACATATACACCATGGAATACTATGCAGCCATAAAAAAGAATGAGTTCATGTCCTTTGCAGGGACATGGATGAAGCTGGAAACCATCATTCTCAGCAAACACACAGGAACAGAAAACACACTGCATGTTCTCACTCATAAGTGGGAGCTGAACGATAAGAAGACATGGACACAGGGAGGGGAACATCACATACGAAGGCCTGTTGGTGGGTTGGGGAGAAGGGGAGGGATAGCATTAGGACAATTACCTAAATGCATGCGGGACTTAAAACTTAGATGATGGGTTGATGGGTGCAGCAAAGCACCATGGCACATGTATACCTATTTAATAAACCTGCACATTCTGCACATGCATCCCAGAAATTAAAATTTAAAAATATATATATTTTTAAAAAGAGAGTGAGAAATAAGTTCAGGATTGGCCAGAGTTAATTAGCATAGAAACCCCTCCCCCTTTGTTCCATCAAGGCAGGTTATATATCATTTGATAATTGTCAGTAGATCCATGTGAATTAACAACCATGTGCATTTGGCCATATGCCCTAAAATTTGGGCATCGCCAGAGGTACTGATAAGGATAATGACCCCTATCCTTGTCATAGCTTCCAGTTGCAAACTACTGTAATACCATAATCTGACTAGGGGTCAGAGAATCACTGGGTCATATTTTCCATAGTGCAATTGCACTTTTGTTTTTCCTGGCAATGATGAAAGGCAGTTGTGCCTAATTAGAGAGTATGATTTTTCAGTGATCAACACTTAAATTTATTATCCACAAAACACACATCACCTGTGCCCTAAACTGAGTTACAACCTACAATTCACCTGGGCAATAAACTAGTTTGCAAACTTATTTTAACTGCTAGGAACTTTTCAACATAGTTTTTATTTTTTGGTATTAAATTGGGAATTAGATGGGCAGAATAGTAATTCTTAATAAAAATTGCTTAGCTAACTTTCTATGTTTCACTAAATATTTATATCCTAATATTATTTTTGTATATTCTGCAGGCATGATATTCTGCAGGCATGATATAAACTTAGTTTAGTATGGACCCCTGCCAAAGGGTAGAAATTGCCATAGGAGTGTCCCAATTCTTATCCATCCCCTAGGCCATATATACAAATATAATCTGAAGAGATCAAGAGATAAAGGATTAGGAAAGAGGGAAATGTTAATACATAACGTTACTTTGTATGAGCAACAGAATATTTTGCCTTTCTCATCATATAAAGAACCAACACAGATGTTTCTAAATAATGGTCAGTTCCACAAAAAATGTGTTCCTTTAATAGTGAGAGCCGTATTTTTGTGTTATGCTGGCTTACTGCACATTTAAAATTGACATACATTGGAGCACTTAAAATTTATATCTTCATTTATGCCATTCATTTAATAGGTCAAATCATCATTATATTTCACTGGGATGGTGGATTTTAATTCATTTAACATTTTAATCTTTCATCAGTTTTTCATTTCAGGGGATTTCACAGCATATACCGGATTTGTATAAATTTGTGTGCAGTAAATTTATTCCTTTAACAGTTTTATTCTTTCATCAGAAATTCATTTCAATGGATTTCACTATATATCACTTCCACTTCCAGTGCAGCTTTAGGTCAGGCTGTAATTGATGCAAAAGCAATGAGGTATTAAAAGAGATAGGAAATATCTGAAATTGGAAAGAGTTCAAGAAGTGGGCTATTGTAAGGGCATTACACTCCTCAGATAAGGTGGGGAGGAACGAATAATATAGGATTTTGATCTGAAGCCTTGCATGCTTTATAATTTCAATTCTCAACAAAGTCAAAAAGATCTATTTTATCTAAGCTTGTGACTTTAAAACAAAATTAACTGCCTCAGTCCTCTAAAACAGCCCCCATATGGCAATGTGAATGTACATGCTTGTCTTTACTATCCATTTGAACTAATAGCACAGCTTCTTTCTGTGAACATTCTATCTTCTCCCTCCCCACTGCTGACATTCATTAAATGACATCCAGTGATAAACATTAATATAATAAATACAGTGGCTATGGAAATAACCCAGGGAAGAGGCGCATTCTATCATGTTTTCATATAGAGGTAGATGAAAATCACCAGTAGTGCATTATAATCGGCGACAGAAAACTGCAATATGAGAGATGCTTTTGCCAAAGAGCAAAGGTGCTAGTGCTTCTTTTGTGTGCATCAGAAAAGTGAAGGGTGACCTTGACAAAGTCCTCTTTGCTCTCTAGGTCTCTGCAAAGGATGTGACTGCTTTTATATTGTCTATTGTAAGAGGGTGTTGATGTCTTAGATTGGTAAATGAAATGTGCTATAGAATGACAGGCTGAAATCAACCTTGGTTTGAATTTGTTAATGTCACTTCGAAGAATGTAATCCCTCAGGAAGAAAAGAAAAGAACAAGAACAAGAAGGAAAGAAGAAAGAGAAAAGGAGAAAAGAAAGGAGGAGAATTTGATTTATCTTGTGATATTGTCATTGTTGCATTTAATATATTCCTTTATAAGGTTGACAGCTATTTTTAGTCTTCCCCTGGTTTATTGGCACTGTGGAGTGCCTGTTATGCCAAGTGTCTAATAAATGTTTGTTGAATTGAATGCAATTGTACTGAATTAAAAGAAGAATATTAATAAGGCTGAGAAAGATTATCCAAGACCATCCTTTGCTACCCACATCACAGATCACTACAATGCCATTTTATAATCTAGTGTTAGAAATATGAAGCTGGCTGGGCGTAGTGGCTCACGCCTGTAATCCCAGCACTTTGGGAGGCCAAGGCAGGTGGATCACCTGAAGTTGGGAGTTTAAGAACAGCCTGACCAACATGCAGAAACCCCGTCTCCAATAAAAATACAAAAAAAATTAGTCGTGAGTGGTGGTACATGCCTGCAATCCCAGATACTCAGGAGGCTGAGGCAGAAGAATCACTTGAAACTGGGAAGTGAAGGCTGCAGTGAGCCAAGATTGCACCATTGAACTCCAGCCTGGAGCGCAACAAGAGCAAAACTCCTGAAAAAAAACAACAGAAAACAAAAACCAAAAGAACAACAGAAAAAGAAATATAAAGTCAGTTTACTTATCACTCTCTTCATAGCGAATGTCCTTTTACTGCATCTGGCTACAGAGAAAATGTGGCTGAGAGAAAAGGATGCAGTCGGATTAAACATCTAAATCAGTATGTCTCATGATATGATGATGGATCATGCAAGGTCATGGGAGGGAGGTGTGAGGGAGGGTCATACTTTATTTCCACACTATGTCACACTGAGCTCTCTTGTGGTTCCTGTTACCATATTATAGAGGGTCTAGTTCAGGGCCATCTATAGGTTTGTATTTATGGCACTTTTACATAGAAGTTTACAGTTAAGTTGGGAGCAGAAAATCAAAAGATTTTCCAGTACATTCAGGGTAACTCCGGTTAGTTCTAGATTCCACGAAATATCCTAAAATTGACCAAAATATAGAAAGTATAGTATATTTATTTTTATGTTGAAAAAAAAAAAAGCTACCCTTTTCAACAATGGTCTAGAGGAGAAAGGAAGAAGGCAAAAGATAAGAATAGTTTTATTTTTTGTTCCCCTACTCCACCCCCCGAGGCTTCAGACACTTCTGTGACTGCGTGCTGTCAGCTCTGGACAAAAGTTTTTTGGGTCTGTTTGGATGAGGTGCCTGGTCCTCCAAAGGACACTGTATGTCCCAGGAAGTTTATTACAGTCACATGAGAGCATCTAACTGAAGACTAGTTTTATTTGGATTTAGCTTATCAACCTAGCTGTCAAACTACAACCTGGAAGGTGAATTTCACTGTGTAGACAACTTTGTAACCTTTCAAATGATAATTGCCTGAATTCTTGTGCAGGCATATATTGATGGAGGCTGATAGATGTTAAAAAGAGCAGAACCACTGGCCACACCACAGAACTGAAGATAAAAATTATCTTTCCACTTGTCCTTTCTCTATTGCTATTTTTGTAATATATGAAAATTTTCTTTCAAATGCAAAATATGAAGCAGGGTCCTCATTCATCTAACCGATCTTGCCTACATGCTTTCTTTAGCTTTGGCTGTTTTTCCAATCAGCAACTTCCCACCAACAATTTCAGACCAGTGTGCTCATCTAGATGATTCCCTAGCTATTACTCTTTAAAAAAATATTGGTAATATCTTGAGTAATCTAGTCCGGAAAGAGCTAAGACAGTCTGACAAACGGTAATTATCAATTTCACAAAGACTGAGACCCACTGTGTATTAAAATATTTGAGCATCTTGAATGTGGCAGTAAGGGATCAAAGAGTTCCTTCTGAGCTTTGGGAAATTCACACTTGCATGGTGCATCTCTTTCCATTATTTGGCTTTCAACCTACATGTATTGTTTTTGAACTGAGTTTCTTGTAGGTAGCATCTGGTTGAGTCATATTTTTTATTCATTTTGCCAATCTCTGTCACCATATTTGTATATTTAAATTATTTACACTGTAGGTAATATGATAGGATTTAAGTCTGCATTCTGTTTGTTTTTATTTTTTATTCCATCTGCTTCTCATTCCTGCGTCTCCCTTTTCTTGCCTTCCTGCGAGTTAGTTTGCCATTTTGGGGGATTTCATTTTGATTTATCTAAGTTTTTGAGTAGATTTGCTGTGGAATGAGTTGTATCCTCTCCAATTTATATATTGAAGCTCTGACCTTCAACGTGATGGTCTTTGGAGATGGGACTTTGGGGAAGTTATGAGATTTAAAGAAGGTCATAAAGGTGACAACACACTCATGATGGGATTAGTGTCCTTATACAAGAAGAAGAGAGAAATCTTCCTTTCTGTTTGCACAACGAAGAGGTTACATTAATACTTGGCAAAACAATCACAGCCAACAAATCAAGAGAAGAGTGAAGCCTCAGAATGGAATCCACCTTACTGGCACCTTGATCTTGTACTTCCCAGTTTCCAGAACTGTAAGAAATAAATTCATGTTGTTTAAGCTACCTAGCCTATAGTATTTTGTTGTGGCATTCTGAGCTGACTAACACAGTACTTCTTTGTACAATTTTGCTTTCTCTCTTCTTCTTTTTTTTTTTTTTTCCTTAAAG
>NW_016107322.1:7110250-7145342 GCF_001604975.1 Cebus imitator
GAGACTGAGTCTTCTCACTCTGTCACACAGGCTGGAGTGCAGTGGTACAATCTCAACTCATTGCAATCTCCGCTTCCTGAGTTCAACATTTCTCCTGCCTCAGCCTCCCCAGTAGCTGGGATTACAGGTGCCCCCCACCACGCCCAGCAAATTTTTATATTTTTAGTAGAGATGCAGTTTCACCATATTGGTCAGGCTGGTCTCGAGCTTGTGACCTCATGATCTACCCACCTCAGCTTCCCAAAGTGCTGGGATTACAGGCTTGAGCCATGGCACCAGGCCCCTCCATTTATTCTTGAAGGATATATTTGGGGTTGACGATCTCTTTCCTTTAGCCACTTGAAAAATATCCGCCTTCTCCCTGGTCTCCATGGTTTCAGATGAGAAAGCTGTCATCCTAATCGTTCTTTCACTATAGGTAATGTGCTGTTTCTCTCCAGCTGCTTTCAAGATTTTTTCTTTGTTTTTAGTTTTCAGAACTTCAATTACACGTGTCTTGGTGTGGAGTGTTTTGAGTTTATTCTACTTGAGGTTTTCTTAGCTTCTTGAAACTGTAGATAGATGTTTCACACCAAATTTTAAAAATTTTTAGCTATTATTTCTTCACATTTTTTTTTCATTCCACTCTTTCTTCTCCTCCTACGAGGCTCTGATTACATGAATGCTGGATCTTTTGTTATTGCCCCACAGATGTCTGAAACCTTGTGGGTGTATTCAAGTGTGTATATGTTATTTTTCTCTCTGTTGTTCAGATGGAGTAATTTGTTGCTCTATCTTCAAATTTACTTATTCTTTCATCTGCCATGTTAATTCTGCTACTGAGCACCACCAGTGAAAATTTTATTTCAGCTACTGTATTTTTTAGTTCTATAATTTCCATTTGGTCTTTTGATTTTTAGTGGTATATTCTGTTTTTTTCATTTGCTTCAATTCATAATTGTTTGCTGAATAACCTTTATGATGACTAAGAGAAAATTCTGCCATCCAAAGTCTTTAAGCAGGAAGAGGGAGACTCTTGGTCATGGGTTTGATACAGTTTCATAGGACTTCTGCTGTTGGTAGGGTACCTATTTAAATTCTGCCTGAGGTGATTGCCTGGTGTTTCTAAGTTGGGAGTCAGGACGAGGGAAAAAGGAGAGTCTTGATCATGGAAGCAGAGAGCATTTCTCCAGGCTGCTTATTGTTGGCAAGACTCTTATTTAATCTGCAGAAAGTAGAGGAAGGAATCTACTTACTTGGATGACATTCTTCCATTGGTTTGGGTCAGATGTTGGTTGTGTGTTCTCCTTCTGCAAATGGAATGAGGGCTGTAGTGTTCAGAAGATGCCAGACTGTTGTGTTTTTCCTTAATTCCTGGCCTCTACCAGTTCATCTTTCTTTTATCATTTTTCTGTGTCATTCTATGGTTATTCTATGTAATTTTTGGGGTTCATAGTTGTACTTAGTTGGGGAGAAACAGAGAAAGAAGAATCTGCACCATTTTGTTGATATCAGATGTTTTTCTCCTGCATTTTTAAATGTGTTTGAATACATATTTTGATAAGCTAGAAGTCATCTTTTAGGTTTCCATTACAAACCCCGTGCTTTTAGGTACTTAGAGATTTTTAAATAAATATTAAGTATAAGCTTGTTAGAAAAAGGACTGAGAAGAAATCTCATCAAAACTTTTTGGTAGTTTTCGTTTGGGTGATGGAATTGTGGGTTATTCTTATTTTCTGTATGCTACAATATAAAAAAATCTATAAACAGTATTACTTATTCCACTAGTAAAATGTTATTTAACAAAGGTAAAAGAGGAAACGTGAGAAAATAAAAACATTTATTAAGCATGGCTAGACTATAAAGCACTGAGAAACAGTAAAAATAATTGCATGAATTTTTGTTTCATGCACTAGACTCCTGGCTTTCTGTACATTCATGCTTGCAAGATAACATCTCTAGAACTAGAGCTGGCCAGATAAAAGAGGAGAAAGAAATCAAACAAAAAAAAAAGTGTTACTAGAGGGCAAGGGGGATAAGACGACCATTATATGAATGGTGCTTGGTCAACTGGATATTCATCTAAATATAGGTCTCTACACACATCTTTCATTACATATAAAAATATTCTAGATGAAATGCTGACTTGTATGTAAAAGGCAAAACAAGTCTTTTAGAAGAAGTATAGAAGAATATATTCAAGATCCTTGATTAAGCAGATATTTCTTAAAGAAGAACCAGAATCAATAACTGTACAATAAAAAGAATGATAACCATTACTATTTTAAGAATATCTGTTCATCAAAGAAGACCGTTTGGAAAATAAAAATCAACCTACAGATTGGGAAAAATATTTGCAAATCAATTAAGTAAAAGGCAGAAAATCCAAATGGAAAAATGAGCATCCAGGAAAGAACATGCCAACACAAATAGTAAATATATGATATGGTGTCCAAGTTTGTCAGTCATTAGAGAAACGCAAATGAAAAATCTCAATTTGATACTGCTACATGCCCGTAAGAATGGCTAAAATGATAAACACACAATGCCAAGTATCAGTGAGCAAACACAGTAACTAATTATCATATATTGCTAGCAGAGTATCTTATCAGTGCTACTACTTTGGGAAATATTTGGCAGTATTAACTAAAGTTGAACATTTGTGTATCCTATGACCCAACGGTTTTAACCCTAGTTAGATATCAAGAAAAATGTGTACATGTATTCACCAAAAGAGATGTACAAAACTGTTCATAGCAGCATTACTAATAATAGCCTCAATCTGGAAATTACCAAATGTCTATCAATTGTAGAACTTATAAATGCATTATGGTATAATCACATAATGGAATTCTATACAGCAATAAGAATGAGCAAACTACAACTACAGCCTCAATATGGATGTTCTGTATAAACATGGAATCAAATAAAAGAAGCCAGACACAAAAAAGCACATACTAGACTATTAACATTATGTAATATTTAGAAACAGACAAAAGTTACCCATAGCGTTAGAAGTCTGGTAGTGGTTATTCTTTGAGGGGGAGAAAGGACTAAAAGAGAGGTTAAGAGCATAGGTCCTGGAATGCTGATAATGTTCCATTTCTTAGTCTGAGTGTTGGTTACATGAGTGTGTCACGTTTTTAAAAATTAATTGAGCTTACATTTGTTTTGTATTATTTTTTGTACATAGGTTATTGTTTAATAAAAATATGACTATATTCTAAAATATAATTGAAATTTATTTAAAGATAAAATAATCACAACTACATTTTAGACAGAACGTATAATCAATTTTACCTGTTTATGAAGTCTCTGTTTCCAAAGCCCCAGCAAAAGAAGGGACAATAATCAAGAGATAGGAATTGGTGGCAGATGCTCCTTGCTCTCTAAACCACTACTGTAGAATGAGGTAATCAATGGCTTGGAAATTATATTTCATGCTGCTTCTTTACCTTGAACAGTTCCAAATAAATCTGTTTTGTCTGATATTAGTATAGCCACCCCAGCTTTCTTCTGGTTACTGTTTACATGGTATGTCCTTTTATTTTCAACCTATTTGTGTCTTTGACTCTAAAGAGAGTCTTTGTAGACAGCAGATAGTTGGATCTTTTTTTTTTTTTTTTGTCCATCTCCCAATCTCTAACTTTTTATTGGAGCGTTTAGTCCAGCTACCTTTAATGTAATTACTAATATGGTAGGATTTATGTCTGTTGTTTTGGTAGTGGTTTTCTATGCCTTCTTGTGCCTTTATTCCTATATTACTGCCTTTTGTGATAAGTAGATATTTTCTAGTACACAATTTTAATTCTCCTGTCATTTCTTTCATTATACGTGTTTTGTTGAGACGAAGTCTTGCTCTGTCGCCAGGCTGGAGTGCAGTGGTGTGATCTCAGCTCACTGAAACCTCCACCTTCCAGGTTCAAGTGATTTCCTTGCCTCAGCTTCCCGAGTGGCTCGGACTCTTGGACTACAGGCATGCATCACCATGCCCAGATAATTTTTGCATTTTAAGTAGAGACAGGTTTTCACCATGTTGGCCAGGATGGTCTTGATCTCTTGATCTCATGATCTGCCTGCCTTGGTCTCCTAAAGTTCTGGGATTACAGGCCATGAGACACCTTGCCGGCCTCAAATACTGTCTTAACTGGCTAGAATGGTTACCCATAATTGCAATCAGTCATTATAAAAACTCTGAATTTTCCGTTTATGATTTTGGCATTAATCTTTTTGTTAAGATTAAGGTGTCATTTAAAAATACAGTCAAAAAAGAACACTTAAATCATATGCTAGTACTTCTTTGATAAATATTATTGTTCATCACATTGATAACGTTGGAGAGAACAATGAAAATGATTAAAGGGATGAAAACAGGTCTTACTTGTAAAGATGAAAGGAATAGGGTTTATTTTTAGTTTAGAGATAAGAAACCCAAGGGAAGTCTTGATCACTACTTTAAAATTTATTAAAGGCTGTTTAAGAGGAACACACCTAACAGAAATTCTATCTGTCCATAAAGGACCGACTGAGAAAACAGATCTAACACTTTATTATTTTACTTGCTGATTAACTACTTAGCAAGATATTAATGGAATTTATTTTCTACTACCTAAATCACTCCTTGGCAGTAATTTGGACCCTTAGAGTTGTACATTAATTTTTTTCAGGGTCCAGGAGCACCATATAGTACTCTTGAACAATAGTGTTATGTTCTAAAGATTACAGGGCGACCTAAAGCTGGCTCACTGATCACTGAATCATAGATCAAAAAATGATTCTAAGAGATTATCTGGCTCAGGCTCCTGAGAGGAATAATAGCATCCTAGGAAACAGGAATTTTATTCACTTCATGAAGCTATCCAGTGATGGGGACTCTATAACCTTTCTCATCAACGAGAAGGAAGCAGACACACATACACTAAGGCACTCACACACATAGACTTATTATACACATTTCCGGAACACATGAATGCAGTTTGTTAGATGCTGAGGGTTAAAATGTGAGAAGTGAAGAGCATTGAGTAAAAGAAGAATCCATTGATTCTTTTAGAAAAAAGAGACACATTAATAAAGAGTTAAGGTAGAAGAAGTGATTTGCGAAGCTCATAAGTCTAATTTTTAGTTCTTTCCACATTATACAAATTTATGTAGATGATTTAAGAAATTTTGATTCATAATTAGGCACAAATCAGTGTTACATGCTATGCTCACATATCTCCTCAACTGGTCAAAAGCACAGATCAAAGTTCAAACAGCAAAAATAACGAGTGTTGTCATGATTAGCAGTAGAGCTTTAAGGACACTTGTAGATCCTCCTGAGGAGAGTTGAGCCACTGTATTTCATTCTATAACTCATTAATATCTGTGTTTTCCAAGGAGATAAATGTGATATTAATTTATTGTGCAAGAGGGAAATGAGCTCTGGTTAATTTTGATATCTTCAATCATAAATCAACTTTAAAAAATTTAAAATATTATTGAGAATCTCTTGCATTCTGACTTAAAATCACTATTCTGTACCATCATTATTTCTTCTCCTATTTATGAATGAATGTAGGTGGTATCTATAATTCCAACTTTCTGCTTTGGGAGTTACACCTCCAGGCTGATATGCCATCTCAGTATGTCACAAAACTAGTTCTAGCTTTCTGCACTCAATTTCTTTCTGACAGCCAAGAAATTTGATTTTATAATGAGGTATAAATCATAGAAAAGGGTTGTCTATAAAATATTTCAGTAGAAATAAGAGCAGGAGTATAAGGGTTTGTATCAATGGTGCTGTAGGTTAAAAAAAGAACATCACAATTAAGGACATCATGGGAGAGGAAGGGGTCTTCAGCCTACATGTGTATCTTGTATCTGTATTGTCTATACCGTGAAGACAAAAATTGACCATAATGTATTTCATGTTTGTATCAACTTTTTCTATGATGGTAGTCAAGTGGGCCGCCTAACTGACAAAGGCATGACATAATTCATGTGATAACATTTGACACCCTTCTGCGACTTCTCACAAGGAGAAGATGATGGGGAAATATTCTCCCTTTCCACTCACTAACAATTGAACTTAATGATAGGTGACAGCATTGCAGGAACCCTACACAAGTAGAAATAAAATGGAGAGATTAGGATTGTGGCATAATCTTTCCTGTTGAAGTGGGAACGTTTCTTCTATCCTAACTGATGGAGAAGAGAAAGGTTTTATTTCAGAACTTGATATTGTTACTTTGGTCATCTAGTCAGCTTCTTGTTTAATTATCTTTGCATTCCTTTTAATTGTGTTTGATATCCTGAGGATGGATAGAAAGAAAATTATCAAATGAGATGTACACTCAGTGTTCCCATTCTGCTTCCTTTGCCAGCCCGAAATCTCCTTAGAAGCTGGCAAAGGAAGCAGAATTGTTATCAGATAATATGAGTTTGTATTGTTATCAAATAATTGTTATCAGGTAATACTGGTTTAGCATCTATATGGGGCCGGTATATACCTGGTCATGCTTATCTCTAATTTACCAATCAGGCAAATTGTAGCATATATTCATGCAAATAAATGTGACATGATCATGGATATATAATATTATAGTTATAATTCCAGAAAGCCAAATAAAATATTGGTCCGAAATGCATTTTCAAGTACTATATACAAAGTATGTAACATACATGAGAATGATAAACTGCAGTTAAATACCTGAATATTTCACTTGTGTAACATCAGACATTCAGATATTTAAGAAATATCCAGCTGATTGGATGTTCTTAACTTCAATGCAGATATGTGGCAATATTTATTGATGGGCTTGCTCATGTAACAATTACATAGTGATATGATTTGGCTGTGTCCCCATCCAAATCTCACCTTCAATTTTAATAATCACCATGTATCAAGGACAGGGCCAGGTAGAGATAATTGAATCACAGGGGCGATTTTCCCCAAACTGTTCTTATGGTAGTAAATAGTCTCATGAGATCTGATGGTTTATAAATGGGAGTTCCCCTGAACAAGCTGTCTCTTGCCTACTGCCATGTAAGATGCGTCTTGCTTCTCCTTTGGTTTCTGCCATGACTGTGAGGCCTTGCCAACCATGTGGAACTGTGAGTCAATTAAACCCCTTTCCATCATAAATTACCCAGTCTCAGGTATGTCTTTATTAGCAGTGTAAGAACAGACCAATACAGATGGAGATATCCAGTCCTTTATCATTTGAGGTAAGTTTGGCTAGCGATGGGAATGTAAGGCTTAGGCAATTATCTGCATTTTCTCTTTCCATTATATGCCTCACATATTGCTGATTATTATTTCACTATGGTCAAGTTTTTAAACTGTTGTTCTATCACTCAAGTTTAAGGCTAGGTGCAGGAAGTGGGGATGATTCATGTATATAAAAGCATACTCTATCTTATATTGAGCTTATATCACTACCTGGATTAATTTCAAGCCCATTAACTTGAATGCTTTATCTATATATGTATTTGATTCTTAAATAACAGTTTGAGAAACTCTAATGGCGCTGATGAGGCTTATAAGCATGATTCACAAGAAAACTGATTTGTTTCTCTATATTTGCGTGTTTGCGCATCATTCCCCCTGTTGGATTAGTGAGCAGAAGGAATTGTAAAACCACAGGGGAACGGTTTAAATGGGATAATGCAGACATTAGAGAATGATTAACAGTAATTTCACAGAGGTAGAAGGTAAGCTGCTCATTTTTATGGAATGGAACAAATGTGTTTGGAATGATTAACAAAATAAGAAATGAAAAAATAGAAAAATGTAGCCACTCAATTCTACTTGGGCAACAAACCACATGAGATATAAATGCAAATTCCATCCCGCCCCAAATTCACATGCTTAACAGTATTTACTGTTAAACTTCTGCTAGACTGTGGCAGACAACTACCCAGAACATGAAAGCCACAATACTTATGTGACAGCTTTCTCACGCAGTGAAAAGGCAGCTTATTTGATGTGTACTTTTCTTAAATCTTTTTATCCTATACAAGCCAGTGTAAGTCAGTGCTTAACAATAGCATTTCAAGAAAGTGTAAACTTTCTTCCATAACTAATAGGTCAGACCATTTACTTAAATCCTGAAAGCTTCCAATTATCTTGTAAAATAAAGACAATTCATTCAATCGTTCATTCACTCCACATATATGTAGCCTCTATGTGGAACACTATGTTAAGTATTGTGCAAAATGCAAAGGAATCTACACACAGTTTTGTCCTATGGATGCTGGGCAAGGACATGTCTATTCAAAGTAGATTTGTTACTAGAGATCTTTGTTTCTCCATTACTTAGGCCAGGTTGGGGCTAGCTTTTACTTCCTGAGGGTTGCTACTGCAACTTTTTGAAACAACTTCCAGTATCATCCAAGGACCTCTTCCTCTTTATTTTCTCGCCTCTGTTTAGAGGCGGATGAACTGTAAGAATTTCTTTGAAAATATTATCTCTAGATTTTCCTAGCATGGCACCCCACATATTTAGCTTTACTCCATTTTTACCCCACCCTGATCCATGGATCAGAGGACCTCAATAAGTACACTGTGGAGCTTCGATAATGTGAGGGAGGTTCATTCCTAGGAAGGGTCAGCATTGTTCTTGAACCTTAAACCCTTGCTAATAAAGTTGTGGCCTATGGACCGGTAGCATGGGCGTCACTTGAAAGCCTCTGAGAAAAGCCAGATCTCAATTCTCATCTCAAACCTAATGAATCAGAATCTGCGTTCATATCCACATGGAAGTTTGAGAAGCATCATACTATACTACTAAAAGATAAATGAATTGAAAGAGTCCTCCCTTGCATTCTTTTATTTTATTTTTTAATATATTTATATGTATATTTTATTGCAATTTAGGTTCTGGGGTACATGTGCAGATCATGCAGGTTGTTGCATAGGTACATACATGGCAATGCAGTTTGCTGCATCCATCCCCCCGTCACCTATATCTGGCATTTCTCCCCATGTTATTCCACCCCAACCTCCCCACGAACCGCTGTCCCTCCTCTGTTCCCTCTCAACAGACCCCAGTGTGTGATGCTCCCCTCCCTGTGTCCATGTGTTCTCATTGTTCAACACCTGCCTATGAGTGAGAACATGCAGTGTTTGATTNTAAGATTAAGGTGTCATTTAAAAATACAGTCAAAAAAGAACACTTAAATCATATGCTAGTACTTCTTTGATAAATATTATTGTTCATCACATTGAGAACGTTGGAGAGAACAATGAAAATGATTAAAGGGATGAAAACAGGTCTTACTTGTAAAGATGAAAGGAATAGGGTTTATTTTTAGTTTAGAGATAAGAAACCCAAGGGAAGTCTTGATCACTACTTTAAAATTTATTAAAGGCTGTTTAAGAGGAACACACCTAACAGAAATTCTATCTGTCCATAAAGGACCGACTGAGAAAACAGATCTAACACTTTATTATTTTACTTGCTGATTAACTACTTAGCAAGATATTAATGGAATTTATTTTCTACTACCTAAATCACTCCTTGGCAGTAATTTGGACCCTTAGAGTTGTACATTAATTTTTTTCAGGGTCCAGGAGCACCATATAGTACTCTTGAACAATAGTGTTATGTTCTAAAGATTACAGGGCGACCTAAAGCTGGCTCACTGATCACTGAATCATAGATCAAAAAATGATTCTAAGAGATTATCTGGCTCAGGCTCCTGAGAGGAATAATAGCATCCTAGGAAACAGGAATTTTATTCACTTCATGAAGCTATCCAGTGATGGGGACTCTATAACCTTTCTCATCAACGAGAAGGAAGCAGACACACATACACTAAGGCACTCACACACATAGACTTATTATACACATTTCCGGAACACATGAATGCAGTTTGTTAGATGCTGAGGGTTAAAATGTGAGAAGTGAAGAGCATTGAGTAAAAGAAGAATCCATTGATTCTTTTAGAAAAAAGAGACACATTAATAAAGAGTTAAGGTAGAAGAAGTGATTTGCGAAGCTCATAAGTCTAATTTTTAGTTCTTTCCACATTATACAAATTTATGTAGATGATTTAAGAAATTTTGATTCATAATTAGGCACAAATCAGTGTTACATGCTATGCTCACATATCTCCTCAACTGGTCAAAAGCACAGATCAAAGTTCAAACAGCAAAAATAACGAGTGTTGTCATGATTAGCAGTAGAGCTTTAAGGACACTTGTAGATCCTCCTGAGGAGAGTTGAGCCACTGTATTTCATTCTATAACTCATTAATATCTGTGTTTTCCAAGGAGATAAATGTGATATTAATTTATTGTGCAAGAGGGAAATGAGCTCTGGTTAATTTTGATATCTTCAATCATAAATCAACTTTAAAAAATTTAAAATATTATTGAGAATCTCTTGCATTCTGACTTAAAATCACTATTCTGTACCATCATTATTTCTTCTCCTATTTATGAATGAATGTAGGTGGTATCTATAATTCCAACTTTCTGCTTTGGGAGTTACACCTCCAGGCTGATATGCCATCTCAGTATGTCACAAAACTAGTTCTAGCTTTCTGCACTCAATTTCTTTCTGACAGCCAAGAAATTTGATTTTATAATGAGGTATAAATCATAGAAAAGGGTTGTCTATAAAATATTTCAGTAGAAATAAGAGCAGGAGTATAAGGGTTTGTATCAATGGTGCTGTAGGTTAAAAAAAGAACATCACAATTAAGGACATCATGGGAGAGGAAGGGGTCTTCAGCCTACATGTGTATCTTGTATCTGTATTGTCTATACCGTGAAGACAAAAATTGACCATAATGTATTTCATGTTTGTATCAACTTTTTCTATGATGGTAGTCAAGTGGGCCGCCTAACTGACAAAGGCATGACATAATTCATGTGATAACATTTGACACCCTTCTGCGACTTCTCACAAGGAGAAGATGATGGGGAAATATTCTCCCTTTCCACTCACTAACAATTGAACTTAATGATAGGTGACAGCATTGCAGGAACCCTACACAAGTAGAAATAAAATGGAGAGATTAGGATTGTGGCATAATCTTTCCTGTTGAAGTGGGAACGTTTCTTCTATCCTAACTGATGGAGAAGAGAAAGGTTTTATTTCAGAACTTGATATTGTTACTTTGGTCATCTAGTCAGCTTCTTGTTTAATTATCTTTGCATTCCTTTTAATTGTGTTTGATATCCTGAGGATGGATAGAAAGAAAATTATCAAATGAGATGTACACTCAGTGTTCCCATTCTGCTTCCTTTGCCAGCCCGAAATCTCCTTAGAAGCTGGCAAAGGAAGCAGAATTGTTATCAGATAATATGAGTTTGTATTGTTATCAAATAATTGTTATCAGGTAATACTGGTTTAGCATCTATATGGGGCCGGTATATACCTGGTCATGCTTATCTCTAATTTACCAATCAGGCAAATTGTAGCATATATTCATGCAAATAAATGTGACATGATCATGGATATATAATATTATAGTTATAATTCCAGAAAGCCAAATAAAATATTGGTCCGAAATGCATTTTCAAGTACTATATACAAAGTATGTAACATACATGAGAATGATAAACTGCAGTTAAATACCTGAATATTTCACTTGTGTAACATCAGACATTCAGATATTTAAGAAATATCCAGCTGATTGGATGTTCTTAACTTCAATGCAGATATGTGGCAATATTTATTGATGGGCTTGCTCATGTAACAATTACATAGTGATATGATTTGGCTGTGTCCCCATCCAAATCTCACCTTCAATTTTAATAATCACCATGTATCAAGGACAGGGCCAGGTAGAGATAATTGAATCACAGGGGCGATTTTCCCCAAACTGTTCTTATGGTAGTAAATAGTCTCATGAGATCTGATGGTTTATAAATGGGAGTTCCCCTGAACAAGCTGTCTCTTGCCTACTGCCATGTAAGATGCGTCTTGCTTCTCCTTTGGTTTCTGCCATGACTGTGAGGCCTTGCCAACCATGTGGAACTGTGAGTCAATTAAACCCCTTTCCATCATAAATTACCCAGTCTCAGGTATGTCTTTATTAGCAGTGTAAGAACAGACCAATACAGATGGAGATATCCAGTCCTTTATCATTTGAGGTAAGTTTGGCTAGCGATGGGAATGTAAGGCTTAGGCAATTATCTGCATTTTCTCTTTCCATTATATGCCTCACATATTGCTGATTATTATTTCACTATGGTCAAGTTTTTAAACTGTTGTTCTATCACTCAAGTTTAAGGCTAGGTGCAGGAAGTGGGGATGATTCATGTATATAAAAGCATACTCTATCTTATATTGAGCTTATATCACTACCTGGATTAATTTCAAGCCCATTAACTTGAATGCTTTATCTATATATGTATTTGATTCTTAAATAACAGTTTGAGAAACTCTAATGGCGCTGATGAGGCTTATAAGCATGATTCACAAGAAAACTGATTTGTTTCTCTATATTTGCGTGTTTGCGCATCATTCCCCCTGTTGGATTAGTGAGCAGAAGGAATTGTAAAACCACAGGGGAACGGTTTAAATGGGATAATGCAGACATTAGAGAATGATTAACAGTAATTTCACAGAGGTAGAAGGTAAGCTGCTCATTTTTATGGAATGGAACAAATGTGTTTGGAATGATTAACAAAATAAGAAATGAAAAAATAGAAAAATGTAGCCACTCAATTCTACTTGGGCAACAAACCACATGAGATATAAATGCAAATTCCATCCCGCCCCAAATTCACATGCTTAACAGTATTTACTGTTAAACTTCTGCTAGACTGTGGCAGACAACTACCCAGAACATGAAAGCCACAATACTTATGTGACAGCTTTCTCACGCAGTGAAAAGGCAGCTTATTTGATGTGTACTTTTCTTAAATCTTTTTATCCTATACAAGCCAGTGTAAGTCAGTGCTTAACAATAGCATTTCAAGAAAGTGTAAACTTTCTTCCATAACTAATAGGTCAGACCATTTACTTAAATCCTGAAAGCTTCCAATTATCTTGTAAAATAAAGACAATTCATTCAATCGTTCATTCACTCCACATATATGTAGCCTCTATGTGGAACACTATGTTAAGTATTGTGCAAAATGCAAAGGAATCTACACACAGTTTTGTCCTATGGATGCTGGGCAAGGACATGTCTATTCAAAGTAGATTTGTTACTAGAGATCTTTGTTTCTCCATTACTTAGGCCAGGTTGGGGCTAGCTTTTACTTCCTGAGGGTTGCTACTGCAACTTTTTGAAACAACTTCCAGTATCATCCAAGGACCTCTTCCTCTTTATTTTCTCGCCTCTGTTTAGAGGCGGATGAACTGTAAGAATTTCTTTGAAAATATTATCTCTAGATTTTCCTAGCATGGCACCCCACATATTTAGCTTTACTCCATTTTTACCCCACCCTGATCCATGGATCAGAGGACCTCAATAAGTACACTGTGGAGCTTCGATAATGTGAGGGAGGTTCATTCCTAGGAAGGGTCAGCATTGTTCTTGAACCTTAAACCCTTGCTAATAAAGTTGTGGCCTATGGACCGGTAGCATGGGCGTCACTTGAAAGCCTCTGAGAAAAGCCAGATCTCAATTCTCATCTCAAACCTAATGAATCAGAATCTGCGTTCATATCCACATGGAAGTTTGAGAAGCATCATACTATACTACTAAAAGATAAATGAATTGAAAGAGTCCTCCCTTGCATTCTTTTATTTTATTTTTTAATATATTTATATGTATATTTTATTGCAATTTAGGTTCTGGGGTACATGTGCAGATCATGCAGGTTGTTGCATAGGTACATACATGGCAATGCAGTTTGCTGCATCCATCCCCCCGTCACCTATATCTGGCATTTCTCCCCATGTTATTCCACCCCAACCTCCCCACGAACCGCTGTCCCTCCTCTGTTCCCTCTCAACAGACCCCAGTGTGTGATGCTCCCCTCCCTGTGTCCATGTGTTCTCATTGTTCAACACCTGCCTATGAGTGAGAACATGCAGTGTTTGATTTTCTGTTCTTGTGTCCGTTTGCTGAGAATGATTGTTTACAGATTCATCTATGTCTCTACAAAGGGCATGAACTCATCACCTCTCTTATATTCTTAATTTGAATTCAGATGAATTAAGACAGAGTTGGTCAGATTATGATAAACAAAGTCAAAGTTCAATAACATGCAATCATTTAAGGTAGAAATTTTATCTTTCAGCAATGTTTCTGAAAAATCCAGAATGGTGCTCATGTGAAGTAAATACTAAGTAAATGTTTGTCGAATGAATTTGTATGTCCTGTCTGTCCAACATCAAACTTAGAGTTCTCTCTCTATGTGGCACTGTACATACTTGTTGAATACATATTTATCGATAGATGCTTGGTATTTCAATTTCTATTCCCCAATCTCTAAGAATCTACTATATTCATTCAAATCAATTATTACATAAATGCATTTTATTCAGTCAATCTGTAATATTTATTGAGCTTTGATATTCTTTCTTTTGCCAGAAAATTGGAATTAAAGGAAAAACATTTTTCTTGTCCTCAGAATGTTGAAAGTCTGGTACATTGACAGTTACAAAAATATATGCTATAGTAAAGGGATATATAAAATCCAACAGAAATGTAGAAAGATATCTAACTTTTCTGAAGTACACTAAGAATGACTTCACAGAAGCAATGTTTGAATTAAAATTTAATGAATGAGTGGTATTTAAAGGCGGGAAAGTGTGAGAGTATCCTAGACAAAAGAATCAAGGTGTAATAGACCATATAAGGTAACTTATTTCTGGAGAAAGAATAGGAAGGAACTGTGAGACAGAGCAGGAAGGCAATGGCCTGATCAAGCAAACCCTTGCATGGCTTCCTAAGGAGGAGTCTGTGTATCACTGGGGGGCAATGTGAGAGACATTGAGTAATTCTGAATGGAGTATGACATGGTCAGATGTATATTTTAGACAGTGCGACAAGTGAATAAGGACTACAATCAGAGTCACGGTGATCAATTAGGAGACTATTGTAATCATCTATATTACAACTCAGACCATGACAATGGAGAGGGGGAAAATAACAGATTATTTCCTCGTTCAAACATTACTCAGGCTTCTCTCAATGCTTTTTCAACCAGGCCGTAGCTTTTGGACTCTGTTTGCCTCTGCATTGTCTAGTTTTAGCAAGAATGCTAAAAAGCCAATTTATTCATCCTTAATATATATCTGACCATCCTTGATTTCTGATCAAATTCTTTATCCTTCACCATCCCCAAGATGATTTGTGAACATCCTAGCCTGTCTTCAGGAATGATCCTGGGAGGTTGGTTTAGCCAGAATTTCCTCTTTATGCTGATATTTTCTTTTAGTAATTTTATATGTACTGACCTCCACCTTAATCATGGCTATAAATTCCCACTTTTTCTTGTTATATTTAGAGTTGAGCCCAATCTCTCTCCCCAGTGCAAAGGCCCATTCCAGTGAGCCCTACACCTATCAAAATAGACTCCCACTGACTAAAATTGGCTTTACCATTTTTAAACAAGTATCCATTGAATATTTTTTTCCTTAACAGAAAAAGAGAGAAAATGTTCTCAGGAAGTATTCAGGTGTAAGGATGAAGGGGACTGTCATAGACTTGTCTATATTCATTCATCTTGGGCTAAGTGAGAGTGAATTGCTCTTGGTAGAATTACTTTTACTGCTTTAATAAATAATTACTTGTCATGTTCATAAAGTAAAAAGAGTTAGTAGTCTTCTGTACACCAAAAGTATGTTTCGTCTAAGAACCTAGAGAAGAATTCTATTGAAAATTTCAGAATCAACATGGAGATAACCAGGCTAGTCTTCATTAAAGCCTATGCAGAGAAATGATTCTGCAAAGTACTGTTAAGGCTGGTCTATAATATAAGAGAATTGGCTATGAGTTATGACTGATTTATTTCCTCTTTAAGGAAAGTAGATATAAACAACACATTTCTCAAATGTAGATGGGGGAATTGTTGCCTACATCATCTGGTTTAGAGAGCAACTTAAAAACTCTTTTCTGCCCCTGTCCTTACTGGTGTCTAAAAATTCTCACCATTGTAGCAGAATCTTTTATTTGTGTAAGAAGTTTCCTGTGTCAGGAGAAGACACTGAACATATTGCTGGGATCTTTAGAGAAAATGAAGAATTATGAAAGATGACGTCAAGTCTCATTGAGAATACAGAAATCTACGTGAGCATGAGGAGACCCTTTGCAGAATTTTCAGTTTGAGTGTGGTTTAATTAGCAGTCAGTCAGTCACATTATGGTTTAATGAATGAGATCTAGCCCCAAGTGTCTCAAATGCTAATATTCTCACAAATATCTGATGATCTTATAAAATGCAGGTTTTGATTTTGTAGATTTGAGATGGAACCCAAGACGATGTATTTCTAAGAAGTACTAGGATATTGCACTGCAAGCACTGGTCTAAAACAGAACAACAGGAAGTGTGGAATCAGGGGACTGGAAATTAAATGGATCACTCCCATGGGGTTCTAAAGGAATGAGACACAGGGGAGGTAATTTGGGGGCTTGTCAGGTACAGAAAGTTTTCTGTGTCTTCATACCTTTTTTATATAAAGGATGCCTCTGAATGTCATCATATGTATGACAAAGAGAAATTGGCTCCTTTGACAAAAACTTTAATTCTGTGAGCACTGCCAACAAGTTATGTAAAGCATACTTGCCATGCACTCTCAGAAACCTTCACTTCTCTGAAGTGGAGACAGTAGAGGTTTAAAGGCATAGATAAACTCGCTATGTTTGTAAACAACAATGCCCTCATAATGATTTAAAGAAGATCTGTAGCCAGATCCACAAATCCACAAACTATAAGAAATTTAAAATGAAGAAAAACTATTTACAAACGGAAGATTCAAAGAATTCTCATCTCAAAAAATGCTTCGTTCTACTCCAATTACTTGCATGTTTTCAGTTGAATGTGCTTTCATTTTTTTTGAACAATCTGAATAATTGCTCACATTTTCCACTTCATGTAGATACATCCTGATTATATTTAGAAGAAAAAATACATCTGGTTGAGTATAATCCCAGGCATAAAGCTGAAGTGAAGACATTAGAGACAGGTGATGGAACACTTAAGGTACAATTAAAATATTGGCTCTGGCTATATTTATCATTGTCCCTTCTTGCATAAAAAATAGCGGTTTACTTTTAATGAAAGATTAAAATTTTACAAGACATTGATACTTTAGAAAACAGCAATGCAAACAAATGGAAATTTTACCTGGCCTGAATTCAGCCTTTAAAACAAAACAAAACAAAACAAAAAGAGCCCTCTTATTCATCGTTTAAGGACAACAATTACTTTAGTTAGGGCAGTTTATTTAGTTATTTTATATTTTAAGTAGATTTAGAATATATGACCATGCAGTATTATCTGGCTTTGAAAATTAAGCCTGTGGCTCTGTTCCTGCTAGATAGCAACTCCCTCAACTTGTTCCACAGGCAGGCAGGCAGAGTACATAAAGAGAATTAAAACTGCCTTCTGTATCCTCAACTTTATCAAGGATAGCACAGAAATCTCCATCATTCATATTGCCTAGAGAGTTCGAAAACATTAACAATTTATCTAGTTTATATGTAATAAAAGCTGGAAAGTATATATTTTTTAATGCCAATCACCAAGTCCAACCATAATGCAAAAAGTTGTATGGCAAATTTGATGGGTACAATTCCTGCCGAATGAATAAAATACAACATGCTTGTAGAAAAGCTGGTGTCCAATAAATTTGACAATAAAAGTCTCATCCAAAGGGGTTAAAAAAGGCATCTGGGGAAACAGGCCTCTTTGCAAGTAAGGTACTATCTTTGATATGTAAATATTGTCTTTTAAAAAAAATTGTCAACATGAACAACATAAGGCATTCGCTTTTGCTAGAAAAAGTTGATAACAGTTACTTTAGACACACACATATATATATATACACATATGTATAAAAGACATTACTTGAAATATTCCTGGAGTTATTTCATCTTTCATTATCATTTGTTCAGAAGAACAGCTTTAGAGCTTAGTACAAACAGGGCTCACAGTGCAAGTCGCAGGCAAATTGTCGAGAAAAGTTTGTTGTCCAATAACCTACAATTCCTTCCCACCAAGCCCTCAGTGTAAGTCTTGTCAGGAGAATGGAGCAGGGCAGGGGGGACGGGGAGTGGCGGGGGGAAGGGAGGGCAGGGATCTATTTATCTTCGTCTGTTATAAAAATCCAAATGTTTTTTATAGGAAAGAAGCAGCTATTTTTGACATCATCCATATAATAAGCACATTAACAGAAAGCATCTCCTAAAACTAAATTAATGCTTGGCAAATTGGCTATATTTTCTTCAGGGATCATTATGCTTGTTGCATAATGATTGTAATTTATGTTTTATGTATTATCAATAAATTAATATTGCTAGAAATATTATTTTTAAGGAAGTATTTCAAAAGCCTAGTTAAAACTAGTTTTCAATACAAACAAAAAATTAATGTAAAAGATAGAAATAAATTATCATTATTCATAAAATAAATATATCAGATGAATGAAATTAGGCAAGATGAAACTCTCTTTCTCTTCTCCCACCTCCCTTCTTTATTTCTGCAATTATTATTTTTCTTTTTTTGATTATTATTTTTTTATTATACTTTAAGTTCTGGGGTACATGGGCAGAATGTGCAGTTTTGTTATATAGGTATACGCATGCCACGGTGGTTTGCTGCATCCATACCCCCGTCATCTAGATTAGGTATTTCCCCTAATGTTAGCCCTCCTCAATCTCCCACCTCCTGCTATACCTCCCCTAGCCTCCTCACTGCCTGACAGGCCCTGGTGTGTGATGTTCTCCTCCCTGTGTCCATGCATTTTCATTGTTCAACACCCACTTATGAGTGAAAACGTGCAATGTTTGGTTTTCTGTTCTTGTGTCAGTTTGCTGAGAATGATGTTTTCCAGTTTCATCCATGTCCCTGCAAAGGACATGAACTCATCCTTTTTTATGGCTGCATAGTATTCCAGTTGAAAAAAGGACAAGACAAAAAGAAGACAGTCAAATAAATATAAATCTTGTCAAAAGTAAGTTGAATAAAGTGGCCATTAAGTGAACTGAGCAGTTGTAGAACTGGTCTTAAGTGACTGAACTTTAGATGCTGTGTAGATTCAAAAAAATGTGGACTGTGATCCCGTTGCAACACCATTTGGTATGCAGATGCCTGAGCCATGGACTTCTGAATCAGAGTCTCTGAAAGATGGGCTTTTATCCTCATTTTAAACAAGTCCCCGGAAATTCTAATGTACATCATTATTTGGAAACCTCTATATGCTTCTACTCTAGAATCAATGGGCCTTGTGTGTTTGACCTCTAGACAGTAACTAAGGCTAATTAATCTTCTTTACCTTGCATTGTAGAAGTGTAAAGATGTCATGTTAGTTTACAAAGCACCAGACAACAGTTCACCTTTTCTCAAAATGTCAATAAAACTGTTCAAGAACTAAGAAGGCACAACTTATTGCTTGCAGGAGGCTTCTCAGTTTCATGAATTTGATCCCATTGTGGTATTCCTTAAATCCACCAAGTGTAAAATATATGTGTATATTTAAAACACACAAAATATGTCAGAACAAAACTAAGTTTATTTACCTACTAAAGTAAGAGAGAACATTACTTTATTGAGGCTTATTATGCTTCAAGAAGGCAAATGTCAGGAGAGGATATTTATAGAGTTTGGATAGAGTCTGGGCTTAAGTGAGTCTTAGGGTGTGTGGTTTAAGATGAAGAACTGATTATGCTTAGAAAATATTTTTGTCATAATATTTTCATATTGGTGGACTAAAAAAGGGAGAGTCTTAACGTGAATCCTGATAAGTAAACTGAAGTTGGATAAGTGATTTGTTTGCCCAGGTGAGCAATCTACTCTCCTGATAGGAGAGCAAAATATTTGCTCAGACAGGTTGGTTTCCACGAATTTTCCTAAAGCAAATAGCAAAGTTATTTATTGATTTATAACCTTATATTCTTGAGGAAGAATTTCCAGGAACAAATATTTGTTATGTTAATGCCAGTGGCTTCAGTTCTTACTGACAATTGCTAGGATCTGTGGACAAAGGTGGTGTCACTTCTCAAACCAAAGAAGACTGAAAGCCTTTTCCTAGGATCTCTTTATTCTAAATTCTTGTTGAACTTCATTCAACAAATATTTGTTAAATATACAATGAAAGATGGAAAATTCCAGGCACAGATACTGCTACTGTCCTCTACCCACTGCACATAACAGACATTAATAATCAATCACAACATTCCTGCCCACTCAACCCTAACCTGGCCTCATGATCTTTTTCAAAGTAGCGTTGAAGCCAACAGTTTCAGTTGATCAGAGTAGTCACTCAAATGGCAATTGAAGGAAGTGGGGACTGTGAAGGGGTATCAGGCACACATTGTGTTCTCAAAGAGTTTTGAGTTAAGAAATCATAGGGAGTTGCCATGGGTTTAATTAGAACAGGGCTAACATGAATGTTAGTAGCTGAAAGTAAGTCCAGATGAGAGCTGGTGGCAGTTGTAAGTGGCCTTTGACGTGAGACCGAAGCATGTGATACTTAAGTGATAACGGAGGGGGAATGACTGACTCATGAAAAACTGAGAATGAAAGAATTGCAGCTGTGCTTCAAGAAAGCACATTAATAATTTGGAAGTACACAGAGATCCTATAAATGTAGAGGACACGTAGGAGGTCATTGCAGGAACTTAGGAAAAAATATACTGTAGGAACAGATTACGGCAGATATAGGTAGACTAGAAAAGAAGAGGATGAGTGAAAGAAACTCATTACACATGCAATTGACATCTTTTGGACCTGGGGGTTAGTTGTAGTGAAGCAATCAGAGAAGAGGAAAGAAGAAATGACTTTAAAAATACATTTAAACTGTTCAACAACAACTAAAAGAAACAATTTCAACCAAAATTCAATACTCATGAGGAGAAAGACATTTGAGAGGGATTTGACCATTGTAAGAGATAACCCTTATTACCGTCTGCTTAATTTCTCTTCCTTTGGGAAATTACTTCCCCATGCAACTTTTGTGGTGAATTAAATTTGAGACCCAGTCCCTCTTGACCACAGTGCAGGCCACATAGCCTACACTAGACCAATTACTGGCATCCTACTGAGAATTTGATTCTCAAACTAAGGTACTCAAGGATGAAAGGTGGTAAGAACTGAGGATCCAGAGGGCGGATCCCTAGAGATTTTTTTGGGGGGTTAATGCCATTGCATTCCTTAAGATACCCAGTTTGTAACCTCCTGGAAATCAGTTGTTTCTTCCTTCCTTTGAGTCTATAGGCTATTTATTGAGAACTAAAGCCAACATAATTCGCTTTGCCTTCATTAGACAATACTGATGTGGAATAAATATTGCTTAGCTGCTTGCTCCAGTATATATTTGTCTCTGGAAAACAAGATTGTGAGACAATTAAAACCAAGACTAACCTCTTGCTTATCAAAACTCGTGTTAAGGCCCTTGCCTTACTGTTCCCGCCTATTATAAATTCTAATCAAATAATTCCCTGACTTGATGACTTCCTTTAAAATGGCTATATCCGGCCCTAAAATCTCATATTTATCCTCCCTTGAGGATAACCCTTCAGTGATACTACTAATATGCTATCAAGTTGTTGACACTCTTTAGTGCAAGAGATATGGTAAACTTAGTTTTATTTGATCCATGGGATTTTCTGGTGGTCTTTAGGGGATCCAAAAGTCAGCACAAGTAAAAAGCAAATAAACTCTATTTTTTTTTTTTTTATAAATTAGATGAAATGAAATTCTGTAGCCTACAAGTAAAAATTGCTAATTATATCATGAATTATCATGCATGCTTATGGAAGGTCATTTTGTGTGTAATCTGTCCCATAAAATTAGCCTATACATTTCTGGAAGGCAGAAAATTTGTCATATTGGGGCTAATGTTAAATAATGTAGAAATAAACAAGCTTTTTACTTTGAGTTATTCCTTCTCTTGCGGTTACTAGCATATTGCCTTAGTAAATATAGATCTCTGCTCTTTTTGTTTGACAATAGCTACATTTATTGTGCTAATTACATATGGTTCTTAATTTTTGTAAAAAGACTGCAGTATAAATCATCAGAATGTCACCCTTCCTAATGGATCCTCTTTTTATTTCAGTAGAAATAACACCACTAGCTTTTTTGTTACAAGACTACCCTTGGGAATTTGAAGTAGAGGCCTAAAGCATTAAAAAAGAGGAATTTCTTTGTAGTATTGGGAAGTTACTACTGGTATTGACTTCCAGGCTGGTTGCCAAAGACTTGTCTAATTTGTTTCTGTCTATCAACTTACTAGTACAATGCAGAGTCAGTTCAGACAATTATAACAAATGAACAACACGCATTTCTCAAAGTTCTCAAGGCTAGAAGTTTGAGATCAGGATGCCAGCATAGTTGAGTTTAGGTAAGGACCTTCTTCCTTGTTGCAGATGGCTGTCTTTTCCTTGCATCCTTATATGGAGGAAATAGGGTGAAAGAATTCTCAGACTCTTTTTTTAAGGGCACTATCCCATCATGAGGGCTCCATCCTCATGATCTAATTGCCTCCTGTGATGGTTAATACTGAATATCAGCTTGTTTGGATTGAAGGATACAAAATATTGATCATGGATGTGTCTGTAGGGGTGTTGCCAAAGGAGATTAACATTTGAGTCAGTGGGCTGGGAAAGGCAGACCCACCCTTAGTCTGGGTGGGCAAAATCTAATCAGCTGCCAGAGGGGCTAGAACATAAGCAGGCAGAAAAATGTGAAAAGAGAAACTGGCCTAGCCTCTCAGCCTACATATTTTTCCTGTGCTGGATGCTACCTGCCCTCAAAAACCAGACGCCAGCTTCTTCAGTTTTGGAACTTGGTCTGGCTCTCCTTGCTCCTCAACCTATAGATGGCCTATTGTGGGACATTTTGATTGTATGAGTTAATGCTTAATGAGCTCCTATATACATATATGATATACTTCTCAAAGGCTCTACCTCCAAATTTTATCACATTGAGGATTAGATTTCAACACAGAAATTTGGGGGGCACACAAACATTCAGTCCATAACACCTGTTGATTAAGCATAGCTAAGTGTGCATATAATCCTTGCCTCAGGGTCTGCAACTGGAGAGAAGCCAACTAAAATAAGGACTTGTTAGGAAAGCTTGTTGTCTTCATCTTTCAGTGGTAAAAACTACTCCTATAATTGCACCAAGCATAAGTTTTGGTGAAGAGTCTGCAAAATTGTACATCCACTGCCAAGACTGGTATTTAGTCTGTCTTGTCTATAGAGTTAGTAGTACAGTGCCTGTCTCAGAGTAGGTAATCAGTATAGCTGAACAGATCACGATGGTCTAAGTATCATGGTTGCAAAGTCTGATAATTCCAGGGATAGGACAGTACAGCAGACTAGAGTTGAACCATTTGGAGGGATGAAAGGAGAATTTGTTCAATAAGTATTTTAGCCAACCTGTAGTTTATAACCAGGACTGATACCCAGCTAACGTGCACTGGCACAGCTGGACCAGTTCTTCATTGTTGGTGTCAATTCCGAATGCTTGCTTTGTCTGTCCCAATTGGTATATTCCCATGCTTTTCTAGCTGTTACTTATTTTCATTATTACCTCCACTCACAGCCATTTTAATTGACTACTTTTTTTTTCCAGGTGTGTTTGAACCTTGCTCTTGAAATCTGAAAAGAATGCTATCATCTCGAATGATCCTTAATTTTAATGTCTCTTCTCATCAGCTCTGCAGCATTTCAAGGAGAGACATAGTCTTGGTCAAAATCATTGTTTATTTCTAAAGCATATGTCCCTGATCAGTCATCCATGTAAGCATTTGTTTTCCTCCTCAGGAATTATATTTCTTACCATCACTGATTGCATTGGCCCAGTGCCAACCTACTCCATGCCCTGTTAGACAGCACTAAATATTAGTTTTGGTTGATACCATGGAACATTACTTATAATAATAACCTGGACGGTTTTAAGTCAGTGCTTAAAACCAATCAATCTGAAAATAATGTTTTAGTATCTACTGTACATAAAACATCATTAAAGTGGCCAAGGGGATAGGCAAAAATTCCAACAATGATCTCTGTCTTCTAAATAGATACTATTCCAATTCAGGTCTAGTACACAATATTTATATAGTCCCAGGCAAGTAATTTAACCCTTGTGCCTCATTTACTCATTTGTAGAATAAGGATAATAACCACTGTGCCAATTTTGTGTAAAAATTTAAAATGTCCCTTAGCACATAAGTAGGCATTCAGAAATGGTATCTGTGAAAACTTCCAGTCTAATTGCAAAGTTGAGATGTAAAATGCATGTAATAGTACATAGTACCACCTGATAGATATCAAAAGGCAAGGTAAAATGTTTACATGCATAGGACCCATAGTACTGGGGCAGCAGCCATTCTGAGCTGGAAAAATCCGGGGAAGCTTTTTGGAGTAAGTGGAGTTAGAATGAAGCACTGAAGAAGAGGCAGACTTTGAACAAACACGCTCAGTGCCTCAAGATGAGACAGTACAAAGTGTGCTGCAGCGCCGGGAACAGGCACCATGCAGAGCTCAGAGCTCAAGGCCTGGGGTCAAGGACAGGAAGGGCTTGTAACTTCACTCCCTGCCCATAAAGAGACTAGATTAAGGAGGTTAAAATTTGGTTATAATCATCATATATCGAAGGTGAAAAACAGATTGTAGTGGACCAAATTTCGAGAGGAAACAGGCAGGGTAGGGGCAGAGGCTGGGAATGTTTGCTGATGAGGTCATGGTTTATTCAAAGATGATATGAGTATGCTCAACATGTTTATTAAAAATCAACATTTATCTATTTCTATTAATTTTTTCTGGGATAAGCAAACATAGAGTAGTAAAAACAAATATTAAACATTGCTTATTTCCTTAAAGTTTATTTAAAAACAATATAGATATCATACCTTTTATGCAAATGAAGAATCATTTTCTAACTCTTTTGCCTGTTTCATGCTGGACTTTCTTTTCTTTCTTTTTTTTTTTTTTTTGCCTTGATTATACAGTGGTACAATCTCAGCTCACAGCAACCTCTACCTCTCGGGTTCAAGTGATTCTCCCATCTCAGCCTCCAGAGTAGCTGGTATTACAGGTACCTGTCGCCGCGCTTGGCTAAGTTATGCATTTTTAGTAGAGATAAGATTTCACCATATTGGCCAGGCTGGTCTTGAACTCCTGACCTCAAGTGATCCATCGACCTCAGGCTCCCAAAGTGCTGGGATTACAGTCATGAGAGAATCATATTTTAACTTATTTATTTACAGAATAGATAAAATATTTGGTAGCTTCAGTTTTTTAATTGTCTTTAATTTACCATGTTTTAAAGAAAATAGACTCATACAGAGTCTATTGCCTAAAATTTAGAATTGACAATAATGTAAAAGAACAAATATATTCTAGAGTTATTCTGAAAATCATCATGTGCTTTATAGAGATGAAGGCATTTACTTCTGTCCTCAAGTCCATTTTTATGTTACCAGACAAAACCAATGCCTTCACTGAATTATAGGTATGAGAGCCATTATCTCCCAGGAGCACCTTGAGAAAGAGATGTCTAATCTCAATAATGTGACTTTTCATGTTAAATAAATCCCCCATGTTTAGTACTTCTTCGCTCTTAAGTAGAAAATGTCTTATCCCTCTCCTCATTTACCTCTTCTAATCTCAAAAAGGAAAGAATCTCAAATTTGCATTTTTACTAACCAGAATTGATTTTGTTTCTTTCTATTTGGTATTTTTCATCACACTGTGTGTGTGTGTGTGTGTGTGTGTGTGTGTGTGTGTGTGTGTGTGTGTGTGTGTATGTGTGTTATAATGGATGAAGAAAGTCGGGAGAATCAGTTTGCTGGCCAAATGTTTACTATCTGAACTATTTTCCTTCATATTGACTTCACTCTCCATTTCGTATACTAGCATATGTGCCTATAAAAAAAGCAGTTAGTCTAATAAGCCTCGTTTAATCAACACACCTCTGAACAATATGTGGAAAATGCCTGAGAAAGCATTTAGCTGGATTTATGAAAAGCTCAGGAGATTTTTCACTTCTTCTTTGCAGATGAGCTGCACCAGAGAGGAGCAGTCTTCAGAGGCTTTTTTTTCTTAAAACAGTTCTACGTACGCTCATTGAGATCTATACTAATACTAATGTGTGCCATGGTATTTTCAGGAAAGTCATGGGCTGTATCTGTTCTAGTTTGGCATCAGTACTGCATGTTTTCCCTTCTAGTGGTATGAGATGTGGTTAATGAATGATCATTTGAACAATCAAAAGCAAGTAAAACATTTTTTTTTTTTCTGTAAATTTGACTTTGGGTGGCTTCTTTTTCTCTCTTCATTCAAACTAATGTAGTCACTTCTCCTCCCCCCTCATCAAGTATACAGTCTCTTAAATGGATCAAAAATAAATACAGATTTTTTAAAAAGATGCTGGGTGCCACAGATCACACCTGAAATCTTAGCACTTTGAGGCTGTGATGGGCAGATCACTCGAGCCCAGGAGTTTGAGACCTGCCTTGCCAACAGGGCAAAACTCTGCAAAACAACAACAGAAACAAAACAAAACAAAACAAAACACACACACAAAATTAGCCAGGCATGGTGGTTCATGCCTATAATCCCAGCTAGTTGGGAGGCTGATGTGGAAGGATCGTTGCCTAGGAAGTCAAGGATACAGTGAGCTGTGATTGTGGCACTGTACCCCGGCTTGGGTGACACAGTGAGACCTTGTTTGAAAAAATAAAAATGAAATAAAATTTTAAAATAAAAAAGAAGAAAGAAAAGCAAAATTGCACATTCATATTAGTGTCTCCAACCAATGTCTTGGCTTTTTAAGTGATGATAAAGTTTTATTTTTATGTTATCCATTTATATTTTTACTGTTATGGAGAGGCATACAGTTCACATACATATAGCAGTATGTAAAGGGTCAAATATTACTAAATATCTAAGATTCATGGCTTTTTAAAGACACAATTCTTATCTAAATGGCATAGACCTTGTTTTGTATTTTAAATTAAATTTGAAATTATTCAGCTTGAAAAATTCAGACTAGGTTTCCTTGAGTCATTATTTTAGAGTTAGAAGTGATAAACAATATTATTAAGTCCAACTTTCTGTATTGAAACAAAGGATTAGAAGACAACTTCCACTAGGCACTTATTAAGGAAAAAGGCAAGAGTAGAGCCCATATCTTCAGTAAGCTTTACAGTGATCATACTTTCCCTTAATCAGTATCAAAATAATTTCCTATTATAATGCTAACTTTCCTTCATAAACACAAAATCTTAAATATTTAACACTGATGGACATTGACCAATCAGCATGAACACTCTTACCTGAATGCCACCCTGGTGCTTACTAGCTGAATATCAGCCCTGCTTGGAAAGTGTTAATGAGAATTTATTCATTTCCTGACATGCTGTTTTTCTATTAATACAGCAAAGAGCCATGCTTCTCTTAGTTACACTGCCACATTATTATGCCAGGTTTGAAGTGGGGTCAGCTCTGACTTCAGATGCATATCTGGCTTAGACAAGTCAGTCTAACTCTCTCTGGATATTTTATTTTTTTCTAGCTAATTGATGTGAGCAGCACCTGGTACTATATTATTACTTCATCCTCTTTAGACTCACAGGCGATTTCAGCTTATAAAGGTCATGTCTTATTTTAGCTGCTATCAGCTAATTCATCTCCATCAGAAATTTAGCGAGCAGATTTACTAAAGGCCCTATCTATACCATGACCAAACTTTCCTTTAATTTAGTCAAATTGGTGAAAAATCATTCCAACCAGTTTTGATTTGTTTTGTTTTGTTTTGAGTCAAACAACTAGTTAATTTATTATGTCACTTTTCAATAATTCATTAACTGGGTTAATTAAAAAATAACATTCTATAATGGACTAATATATATAGAATTTTTCCAGAATTTTGACTGTTTGGATCAGAAATCTCCATTAGTAAAATCCTCCTTGGGAATGACCCCTAGAAATTTTAGAGTCACCTGCTGATAATTTGATTTAAATAACACTTTCTCAATCTGTTGGTGAGTACCATATGCCATTTAGGATAGAATGAAGAGGTGTATTTTGGTGAGACATATTGTACCTATTTCCTCCCCCAATCTATCAAGTTTGTCAATGTAACAGGAAAAGAATATCTTCTATAGATTTTTCCAACTTGGTATTTGAAAGCCTTTCTTAATTGGGTTCAATAATTTTTAATAGAAGCCACGTGGTGGACAGAAAACTGTAGCAACCAACTTGAGCATGATAGAAAGTAACGTTCTTTTAAATAATTAATAGCTGCTAAAAGGTCCCATGTATTATGGAAGAGGGGAGGGAGAAGACCAGATTTAATCAGAGGATTCAGGAAGGAGTGTTGATGAGAGAGATTAATCAAACTAGAGCATGGTCATATAAGGCACAGATCAGATTATTCACTCACAAAACCGAGCAAGAGCAAAGGAAGCAGAGAGTGGGGGGAGGGTGACGTGGTGGAGAAAGACACATATGCCATGGTAGTCAAATGTCAAACCTCATTAAAAAAGTTGTCCAAAACATCTCTAATGAGCTGGAAACAATGTGCAACTCACCTGGTTAGAGGCTTTTTTGCACAAATTCAAACTCAGGCCAGGTTGCTCAATGGGTCTTCAGAGAAATTACAAACACTGGAGTGAATCCCAGCCAAGGGGAGCTGTGTTAACAGACTTTTCCCAGCCACCTAACTTTGGCAATTGAGACAAAGATGAAGCATTTCATCTCTTCGAGGTAATGTTGAATTGGCTTCATCTATATGTTGCCACTGATAACTGTTATCAAAGACATTAAGATTAGAGAAACCAAAATAACCACCACAACAAACAACATAGTTTTTCCAAAGTGTTAAGATCAAGCAAAGCTGGGGGCCAGCTATCAGTGAGCAGAAAAAGATATGATGGAAATCTCTGTTCCTCTGCCAAAGGAGAGGAGTTAACTACACTGAGCCACCTAAACCATCTGTATACGCAGAATGACCTTGGCAGAAGTGGAACACATTATTTGTTTCCATGGAAGAAGAGGTTTTTTTGGTGTTTTTTATTTTTTTCAGTCAGGCGACATGGTCTGGTGCAGAGGTGTCCTCACTTTTCCTGCCAAGACCTCCTGGGCATCTGATGAAATGTTGTGAACTTCTTTCAAGTTTTTGATCTAACTTTGTCCTCCTCGGACGCCTTAAAATTAATGGATTAAAAATGTCAGCAGACCTCAACTCTTTTCGTTTTTCCTTTTCCCCCTCCAATTATAAGTAAAAGGAATCATCTTCTGCAATCATCCTTTTGATTAGGTCACTGTCTTTAAATTACTTTAAAAGAACTCCTTGTTTTAATTTGCATCAAAATAAAATGTTCTGACTCTCTTTCTTTGTTCATCCTGTACCTTGCTGTTCTTATTTTGTGTTGAGCACTGCCCTCACCTCCCGTCTGCAGCCAGATATAAACTATTTGCCATCTTGCTTGCTGTATTATTTTCCTACTTTAAGATTTGCCACTGCCCTCACATAAAACATCACCCACACCCTTTCTCATGAAACCAGGCCACTTATTTCTGTCCAAACTTTGTTTAATTTTTAGAAATTTATTGCCACTATCCTGTTATATGTGTATACCTGTTTCTGACACTTTTGGAATCCATATGCATTTATGCTGTCTTCACCACCAATGGTTTGTAAGTTCCTTAAAAATGAGCCCTATATACTCCTTTTTGTCATTTTCTCAGTACAAGGCTTATCATTGTTAGCTGATTATTGGTTCCGTTTACATACCAATGAATAAATATCATGTGATACGGTTTGGCTGTTTTCCCACCCAAATCTCATCTTGAATTGTAGCTCCTATAGTCCCCATGTGTTGGGGGAGGGATTCGGGGGGAGGTAATTGAATCATGGGGTTGGGTTTGTCCCATGCTGTACTCATCATAGTGAATAAGTCTCACGAGATCTAATTCATAAACAGCAGCTCCCCCGCACACCCTGTCTGTTGCCACATAAGATGAGCCTTTGTTCTTATTTCCCCTTCTGCCATGATTGTGAGACCTCCTAGCCCATGTGGAATTGTGAGTCCATTAAACCTCTTTCCTTTATCAATTACCCAGTCTCGGGTATGTCTTTATCAGCAGCACTAGAATGAACTAATACATCATGTGACTTTGATTTTCATCCAAGCTTGGGCAGACTGTATCACTTTGTTCTCCGATTAATTTTTTTCCCTTTACTATTCCTTCAGGCTTCTATAATATCTCAAGTCTTAAAACATTTCCCTTGAAATAACAATAGAGGTGGTCTCTTTAAGCACACAGCTGATGGATTCAAGGGTGCCAGGTCATGCTTTGGAACTTGTAGAGGGTGTAAGGAAAGTAGTAAATCCACAACTTCCTTGTCATCCATCCACTCAACAGATACTCGACTCTGTATTTACGTTCATAATGTTAGGTTCTCTCTTATTTACATACTTGTCAGTGGCCAGAGTGTCTTTTGCTTTGTTTACAGCGTAACCTTCCAGAGAGATGACTTTTCTATAGATCAATTCATATTATCTAATTCCTACTATGGTTCTGTGTCCCCAGTCTCTCTTAATTACTTTTTGATGATAATTAAACCACCAAACATATTTTCTTTAATATTTCCAAAGGAGGAAAATGGTAAATAATGATATTTTCCACATATGGCTCAGACTTGAGTCCCAGCCATAATCTTGTCACTTGCTATAAGAGTCAGATCTACAAGCAAAAAAAGCCCTCAGAGGTGAGCACTGGAACCACATAGACCTTTGAATTTAGAGAATTTGAGCCTAAATGTGTATCTGTAGGCATGTGAAGTATCACTTGTTTTCAGAATGTCTCATACTGACCCCAGACAACAAGTTGGTGGAAACCTGTCCTTAAAGGCTAGTATCATTCGTATAATTGCTCTGCAGTCACCTTGCCTCTCAAGATATGAGCCCAACTCTGAGATCATTGTCCTAATTTAAAGTATTTGAAAACAAGCAAAAAGACAGACTTGAAGATATATTGGTTAAGTCTCTAGTCCAGGAGGTCAAAAATCTTCTATTGCACTGAAAATGTCAAACTTAGCCCTTCAACATTTCTCTAAGCAGCTCTCTCAAATTAAGTCTCACTAACAAAAATAACCAATAATTGAGGAAGAGTTGACAGAATGAAGTTTTGCATGAGGAGAATACTACTCTTCCATTTCGTTAGAATTCCGGCTAAAAAAACACGGTGCTGCTGGGATCCCTGAGGCGTGTGAGTTAGAGAGCACCTGTAACATGGCGTTGAGAGACGTGTGTAGGTGGGGGAAATTTTGGCTCAAATGATAAAGGCGACAAATTGATGTGAGCTTATTATTTATATTTCTAATTTGGACATTATGTAAGACTGCCTCCCTCAGAATCAAGAGCAGCTTGTTAAAAATGCCCCACAGGCCTGCTGGGTCATTGTCCTCTGGGGGTTGTATTCAGGGAATCCACCTTTTTAGTAAGTTCTCCCAAGTGATTCTGATGTTCAGTACAGTTTGAGGGCCACTGATATAGACTAAAATAGGAAATCAGAAATATTCACTGAGTGCTGTGCACTGGGCTAGATGCTGAAATACATGAGTAAACAGACTCACTTCAAGAATTCCCAAAGGCAAATCATGACACCAAAATTATGTATTCCTACAGATTGCAGGCAAACTGTAAAGGTTGAGGACTGAGTTTTCAAGTAGGTTACTTTCAGTTTCTGTAAATGGAAATGCATTTTCTTATCCATTCAGCTAAAAAATAGTCAAATTTATTTAAGACATTCATAAACTCTTCTCTTGGCTGATGAAACAGTTGTGAAAAGTTACTTGCTTAAGCCAATCTGAGATGTTCTGGCAGAGTTGGCAGACAAAGTTATGTTTTTGGGCCACAGCTCCTCCTTTCTTTGCCTGTAGCATCTCCATGGTGTTTCTTCAGGCGGCCCCTAGCATTTCTTCTGCTTTCCTGTCATAACTACCCTAAAGACTTGACTATAATGGAGGGTGTTAAGCTGATAGTCACAATAAATGGGTTTGTGACTCTGACATTAGGTATGCGATGTGGCTTTCAGAAAATTCCTTAAACTCTTTCAATTCCTTTATTTGCAAAAATAAAGGGTAAGGTCATAGGAGCCCTGATATTCTTCCTTGTCCTCTTTCTTCAGTTCTGGGTTGGAAGCAGTAATGGTAACTATTCTCCTAGTGTCACTGTTGGCTTTACCCAGGGGGATGAGCGGATGTGATTAAGTCACATGCTGGGCATTCCTTAACAGTGGAGGAACAGTTTTCTCAAGGCTTCACTTTACCTACCCAAAGTTGAGCTATTTATTTATTTTGCAAGCACATAGAGGGCCTTGTGATGGTCCAGGAACTGATCTAAGAGGTCCACCTAGAGTTAATAGTAACTATTCATTTTTGTAACAAGCCTGGGAGGAGCTTTATTGTCCCCATTAGACAGATGAATACAAAGCATACAACTGCTCACGATCACACACACAGGCAGCCAGGCTGTCTGGCTCCATAGTCTGTGTTCTCAACCATTGTTCTGTGGTCTGTACTAAAAGTCAGAGGACAGGGAATGGAGGGGACTGTGCGCAAGTCCACTATAATCTTTGCCAAGAATTCTGCATAAATTTGGTAGAGCAGAAGAGATCACAATAAATCTGAAAACATCTAAAACAATAAGTGATGACATGCCAAAAGTCCCGCCATTGGGTACTGCTTTGGAAGACCTGTCAGTCTGGTGTCACAGAAAAACCAGAGTGAGAACATTGAGAATGTGAAAATGAAAATTGCATCACTTAAACATCCTCTTTCCCGTGTTTGCCTATAACCTTCCCATAGAATGTTTGCTTCTGCTCTAGTTCCGGCTCCTAAAAACTCTTTCCCCAGCTCAGCTGAAATCCATCCCACCTGCAGCCTCAGATGCTAACCTTATCTTCTCTGTCTTAATTACTTAGATCCATCTACTTTTACCTTTTTGCATTTTTAATAATATCCCCTTTACAAGGTCTAAGAGAGTACAAATGTAATGTGTCGTTGGGATAAATGTTATTACAGAAATCGTTACTAAGTCTTCTTGCTCACTTGGTGTCCCTCGCTCTGGGGCCTGGAATCTTGATTGTGATAGTCAGGTTTTCTTTTAACTGAAGGTTTTATAAGACCACAAACAATAAAATTGTTAGTTAAGGATCATTATGTCACACCTGTAATCCCAGCACTTTGGGAGGCTGAGGCAGGCAGATCACGAGGTCAGGAGATCGAGACCATCCTGGCCAACATGGTGAAACCCGTCTCTACTAAAAATACTAAAATTAGCTGGGTGTGGTGGCACATGTCTGTAATCCTAGCTACTCGGTAGACCGAGGCATGAGAACCACCTGAACCTAGGAGGCGGAGGTTACTGTGAGCCTAGATGCAGACAGAAAACCTTGAGCTGAGATTATGCTACTGCACTCCCAGCCTGGGGACTGAGCAAGATTCCATCTCAAAAAAAAGAAAAAAAAAAGAATAATTATGGATTGGGAACAACAGTATCTGCAACTCAATATATAATAAAACCCAGCATAATTACTATAAATGGAACGTCAGGTATTTCTAATATTAATTTCCAATTTTGCCTTGTGAGTAAATGGTTATATATAGCCAATTGGAACTAAGAAAAGAATGCTATTTTGGGTTGGTTTCAATTGTTAAATTTTTCTACTGCTAAAATTCTGCTGAACTTTTTAAGTAACATGTGATTTCACCCTGGGATGTCACTTCCTTATTTCAAGTTCCACTTTCTATAAGCAGACAGTTCTCAGCTTTTGCTCAAGAAATTTGTCAGCGCATAATGCAACTAAAACTTTCTATCATTCCAATTTTTAAAGGGGTTCGCTCTCAGCGACATGCCTCTACCAAATGCCTGCTATTAATTAGTGATTGCCCTGGGGATGGTTTCCCCTGAATGAAATATGGCGCTGAAGTTTTCTGTCTGCATCTAGACTCTCTGTCTTCTTGCTCAGCTGACTTTCTGCTCTTCCCCTCATCAAAGTTTGACTGAGCACCTACTAGTGTTAGATACTGTTGGTCTCTGAGATTTCCAATAAGAATAAAATGCAACCTCTTTTTTTCTGGTAGCTCATTCTTCAAAGTGGGCCAACAGCATGCACACTTACAATATTTTTTGAAAAGTGTTATGATAAGAGATATGCCCAGGTACCATGGCAAACTAAGAGAAAGCTATCAACTGTATATGAGCATAGTGAAGCCTGAGAAAGTGTCACAGAAAAAGTGACCTCTAAGTTGATTTTGAAAAAGGAGTTGAAGTTAGACAATAAACAATGATGAAGATCCAAAAATACAAGGAGAAGCAGCATGTGCAAAAACATGAAAATTTAGAAAGTTGATTCATTTAGAGACCCTTAAAAGGGATTTGATATGGCTGGGCATTAAATGTTCAGGGCAGATGGTGACCCTGGGATGACGTAGGCCTTTTGGGGTTAGATCATAAAAAGTCTTGCAGTTGACCAGGCGTGGTGGCTCACGCCTGTAATCCCAACACTTTGGGAGGCTGAGGTGGGTGGATCACAAGGTCAGGAGATTTAGAACATCTTGGCCAACATAATGAAACCCCGTCTCTACAAAAATTAGCTGGGTGTGGTGGTGTTCACCTATAATCCCAGCTACTCAGGAGGCTGAGGCTTGAGAATTGCTTGAACCCAGGAGGCAGTGTTTGGAGTGAGCAGAGATCACGCCATTGCACTCCAGCCTGGGCAACAGAGTGACTGACACTCCATCTCAAAAAAAGAAAAAAAGAAATAGATTCTTCCCCCCTACCCTCCTTCCTTCTCTTCTTCCTTTCTTCCTCTCTGCTCCGCTCCCTCTCCCTGGTTTTTCCTCCTTCCTCCTTCCCTCCTTCCCTCCCTCCCTCCCTGCCTCCCTCCCTCCCTCCCTCCCTCCCTCCCTTCCTTCTTCCTCCCTCCCTCCCTTCCTTCTTCCTTCCTCCCTCCCTTCCTTCTTCCTTCCTTCCTCC
>NW_016107322.1:7145780-7195481 GCF_001604975.1 Cebus imitator
CCTTCCTTCCTTCCTTCCTTCCTTCCTTCCTTTCTCTCAATCTGTCTCTCTCTCCTTTCCTCTTTTGCTCTCTCCATTCAGGCTGCCGTAACAAAACACCTTAGACTGAGGAATTTATAAACAACAGAAATTTGTTGCTCATGGTTCTGGAGACTACGAGCTCCCAGATCAAGATGCTAGCAGAGTCAGTGTCTGACGGGGGCTTGTTTCTCATAGATGGCACTTTCTCTGTGTCCTGACTTGGCAAAAGGGCCAAACAGGATTCCTCAAGCCTTTTTTTAAAAGTGCTAATCCCATTTCAGAGGTGACCTAATCACCTCCTAAAGTCCCCATTCCTTAATATTGTCACATTGGATATTAGGTCCCAACACAAATTTCGGGGAACACTAACATTCAGACAATAGCATACACTTCCTTTCTTTCCTCCCTCCCTGTTCCCTTCCTTTCTTTTGCTTTTTGCTAATAGGAAGAAGAATCTACAGATTAGTTAAGTTAAAAATGTATTCCTACCATTGTCTAAAATTATACATAAATAAATGTCATTATCTAAACAGTTTTTATAACCATTTTATAGTCACAATTATTCTAAATATTCAGAGACACAAAGTATTACATATTTAATATATTATTTCCTTGCCACATATTTTGCCTTCTACTTGATCCACATTTTGTAGGTTTATTTTTAAGGCAAATTTAAGGAACTAAGAATGTTTGTCAGTTTTCCACTGAATATTTCTGTAGAAAATTTTAGTCTGAACTACTTTTCTTAATTATATGTTACAATAACATATTACTCTTTGAAGTGTCTATGCAATTTGAACATTGATTCAATGGTACCCATACAGCTACGTTTACATACAAACATGTTAGATACACTCAGTAATTTACACTGTAAAACAAAAGCCTTTCTTTAGAGCTTTCACTTATAATATGACAACTTTTTAAAACAGTAGATATTTGGCCTAGTTTTAAAAGCTTGGCAAAAACTAGATGTGGAGATGCATGATCAGCCTTTTATCTGGCAATCTATTATTTCCTGTGTCACTACACAGAATTCTGGGTCAGGGCTAGCACAGCTGTGAAAAAGACAGTGTTAAACTCACATAAATCTTACCTGTATATTGGACAGAATAATTAATAGCATTTTTGTTTCTAAATGATCTTCTCTCATATTCTTTACAAAACAATAGAGTTTTCCATGTGCCACACAATATTCACCCAACTTGCATATAGTAAGGTAGAGAGTTTTCAGCATGTATGAGTGGAGAATTACTTTTGTGAAAACATGGGCAGAGAATCACGACTCCTAATGTCCAAGCCAGACAGTGGCACACAAAAATGTTCTTTGCAGGAGAATGAATCAGGCTTGTCACCTGAATAGGAGTACCGGAATGTTCTCAAACTGTTCTCTAGTTTGTTCCTGAATGGAAATTATTTTAATGGGAAATTCTAAAAAGCATTAAATTATCTGTATTTTCCCTTGATTTAAAAAGTAACACATAGTGTTTCAAAAAAAAAATTGAAAATACAGCAATTAGAAAGTAAAAAAATAAATCTACAATTCCATCATTTAGAGGTAAAAAAATGTAAACATATCCTTAAATACAAACACACATATAGACAAAGAATACTACATACAGAGCTGTACAAACTATAAAATAAGAAATGTACATTTGTCTATTTTAATAATTTCAATTAAAATATACACAGAGGGAAACACTGAAGAAGCATGCACACACAAACTGATTTGTGGTTCGCCCAGATTATCACTGTGAAATCTGGTGGGTTGGCAGAAATGATTTTTTTTTTTTTTACTTTATTTTTTAAAAAGAGAGAATGTTACTAATTTCTGTTAAAGAAGGGCCATTGAAAGGAAATTTTCTAGCAACAAAATTTACTCCAAAAATGAATATTGTGAAATGGATTCAAAGCCTGTTATGAGATGTGGAGGTAGTGGCTCCTGATTTTATTTTACTTTACTAAGTTTTAGGATACATGTGTTGAATGTGCAGGTTTGTTACATAGGTATACGTGTGCCATGGTGGTTTGCTGCACCTATCAACCCATCATCTAGCTTTTAAGCCCCACATGCATTAGGTATTTGTCCTAATGCTATCCTTCACCTTGCTCTCCTCTCCAATGACAGGGCCCTATGTGTGATGTTCCCCTCCCTGTGTCCATGTGATCTCATTGTTCAACTCCCACTTATGAGTGAGAACATGCATTGTTTGGTTTTCTGTTCCTGTGTTAGTTTGCTGAGGATGATGGTTTCCAGCTTCATCCATGTCCCTGTAAAGGACATGGACTCATTCTTTTTTATGGCTGCATGGTATTCCATAGTTCTTGATTTTTCTAAGGCAACACAATTAATCATTCCTTCATAATATTTTGGCTTCATTTCAAAAGGATTTGTGGTTTCTCAAAATAATATATAGATTTGTTTTGAAACAAGCATGAAAATGAGGAGCTAAATTATATTACAAATGAGCGCATATAATATGAAAAAATAATAACTAAATTCAGTAAAGTTACGACCAATTTATAGTTTGGTGCCCAGTTCTGAGCTTCCTATTAACTACCTTTGATGAGAAAGAAACAATGAGCTTTTGTACATCTTTCATAGACTAATAGAAGTTGATATGGTCAAGATATTTTCTAGCCTTAAATCCTGAGAACAATTTTTTAAATTGATACTATCTTTTCCAGAGTTTTCTGTATTTATTTATGTATTTTCAAATTTTCAGAAAGTTTCTTTAGAGAACCAGCCTTTCCTGAGTGCTTTCTAGACATTATACTAGAGCTTTACATTGGTATTCTGATTTTATCCTCCCAATAGCTCATTGCAATAGGTACTACTATTATTCCCATTTAAAGCTGAGGAAACTGACACTTGGAGACTTTAAGAACTTGCTGAACGTCACCTCTAGAGCAAAAGGGCAAAGCTGGTTTGGAATCTATGGCTTTTGAACTCTAAATCATATATTGCCTACCCTTTTCACTGGGTTCCTACAGTGAACTTTAGTAAAAGTATAAAGTTAGGCATAATATCTATGTGCAGTTATGAGCTGTTTCTCTGGGGAGCTAGAATATAGAATGATAACACGCAGATAAAGGATCAGTGAAGATGGGGTGGACATGGGTCCTCAAATTTTAGTATTAGTACTACCTGGAGAGTCATTAAAACACAGCTTTCTGGACACAACCCACAGAGTTTTTGTTTCAATGAGTCTGGGATGGTGCCCAAGAATTTGCATTTCTAGCAAGTTGTCAGGCGATGCGTATGCTGCTGAGTCAGTGGTTCATAAACCTGAAGTTATGTTGGGATCACCTGGAGGAAATTTTAAAATTCTTGGGCCTCATCTCTATTAATTAATCTTGGATGGGTCCAGGCATCCATAGGTTTTAGGAGTTCCCCAGGTGATTCTAATGTGTAGTGAGGTTGCATACCACCGTTTTACATTTTCCCTATTTAGTATCACTTGCTTTGGTTGGACTTGAGACAGGACATTGAAAAAAGACAACTTAACATTAGATCCTTGACCAGTTCCTAAAAGGAAGATATTATGCTATGACTGAAAGGAGATGGTGGGTAGGTAGGTGCCAAGGTCCTTGATGTCATTTGGCTCTGTGTTCCCACCTAAACCTCACCTTGAATTTTTTTTTTTTTTTTTTTTTTTTTGAGACAGAGTCTTGCTCTGTCTCCAGGCTGGAGTGCAGTGGCGCAATCTCGGCTCACTGCAACCTCTGCCTCCTGGGTTCAAGCGATTCTTCCGCCTCAGCCTCCTGAGTAGCTGGGACTACAGGCGCATGCCACCACACCCGGCTAATTTTTGTATTTTTAGTAGAGACGTGGTTTCATCATGGCCAGGATGGTCTCGATCTCTTGACCTCATGATCCGCCCGCCTCGGCCTCCCAAAGTGCTGGGATTACAGGCGTGAGTCACCACGCCCAGCCTCACCTTGAATTTTAATAATCCCCACATGTCATGTGAGAAACCCAGTGAGAAGTAATTGAATCATGGGGGTGGGTCTTTCCCATGCTGTCCTGGTGAAAGTGAATACATCTCACAAGATCTGATGGTTTCATAAGGGGGAGTTCCCCTGCACACACTCTCTTGCCTGCTGCCATATAAGATGCTCCTTTGCTTTTCCTTCCTCTTCTGCCATGGTTGTGAGGCCTCCCAAGTCATGTGGAACTGTGAATCCATTAAAACTCTTACCTTTGTAAATTACCCAGTCTCAGGTATTTCCTTTAGCAGCATGAGAAGGGACTAATACAATCTTCTACTGCAAGTTTAATGTTCTTTCTACTGTACCTTGAAGGGCCTGAGAATCCATAAAATTAGCTCAAAATATGCCTTCCCAACACGAAAAGGAGGTAATTCCATAAAAAATTGTAATTACCCCCCTTGTTATCTGGTTTTTCCCAAGTTGATGTTTTTGACTTTGGCTTCAAGAGGCCATGTTGATCTGTTTATTCTGACCATAATAATTTGACAAGCTTCTCACCTCCAGAGACTCCTCCTTAATATAATCCAAGTGCTGTTTGCTATAGCAACATGCAATTTTCACACAACCGGCTTTTTAATACATTTTACTGAAATAACCCTGATCTGTCTTGCATAAGTGAAATGCAGAATGCATGTCATCCTCTAACTAAGGACTATCATCAGTGATTGTGAAGTAGGGCTGCCCCAGAGCCATGAGTTTCTTTGGGGCTACACCATCATTGTCTCGCATGTAGTGTGGGTGTGTGGGTAGGGGTGGGGATTAGCCAACTGCGTCAACATTTTTGATTGTTGCATTTTTCTTATTATATCACAAAAGTGGGTGTTTCCAAAGGGCAAAATATAATTCAAAATCCTGTAAAATGCTTTAACTCTTGGTATGAAACTCTTCTTATAATGTCCAAGTCTATTGTTTGACTTTTATACCTATGAATTTTAATCATGTGTTCAAGGGTCTACTTTGCTCAAAAAGGTAAATCAGTATAGTAGGCAACTTTGCTACAGATAGTTATCAAAGTAATTACTCTCCTGAAATACGTAATCTTATTTTTATGTTTGGAGTTTCTGTGACCTAAATTCACTGCTTTGCCACCAAAGGCTTATTTAGCAGCATACACGAACATGACTTGCAGGGAAATGTTTAGGCTGTAGCATTGATGTATATACAGCAGGAGGGAATGAAATCATGAGTATAGCACATAGGTATTCAAGGGAAGCATTGGTTAGTACCCATGGGAATGTCAGGACAGACACTGTGACAGAGGTAACAATTGAGATGGTTGTTAAAATATCAGGTGTTGACCAGTGAGCAAGGAGAAGGGCATTTTAGAGTTGCATAGACCAGAGCAGAGCAATACATCACGCAAGACCAAAGGCTTTCCCTATGGTGTATGCAAGAAGGTGAGGCAGGGTGCCACAGAGATAGGGTAAGATAATGTGACATAAATAAACTTGGTAAGCTATGTGTTGGAGAGACTGTCAGAGTCTCACCATATCCCTGTACCTTTCCCAGTTCACTGTGCTCCAGGGCCAACTTCAAGCTCTGCCTGTGGGCTTTGTTGGATCTCTAGAAGGTTCTCTGGCCATTCATGGCAGTCCAGAAGTGCTGAGGGAAGCGAGTCCCCCCACCCCGCCGCATCCCCAGAAGCAGACTGATAAGAGTTGTTGTATATGTATCCCAGAACCTTCCCCCTTCAGTAGGATAACTAGGAGACATGAGTTTTGTAGCAATTCCCCAGGATATTCTAGCAGAATTAAGCTCTAGTCTTCCCTGCCTTCCTGTCTCTGTATCAGTTCCCCATTCCTTTACTGGTGTTCTTTGTGCTCCCAAATAAACGATCAGCATGCAAACCCTTATTCAGGGTTGCTACTGGGGAAATTTGTGCTAAGGGAACATGATAAGGAGTTCCAGGAAGGAGTTTAAAGGTTTTAGGTGAAAGTAGTTTTATCATGTTTTGAGAGATCACGCTGACAGTAAGGGAACAGATGAAGTGGATGTGAAAGAGAATAGAGGAACAAGACCAGTGAGGAGAAGACTACCAGAGTAAAGGGAGGATTTCAAAGACTGGTTTCAAAGATGGGGGCTCGAGGAGCAGAGATAGACAGCAGTGGTGGCCTTGGATTGTTAAGCAGTAGGCTGAGAGGCAGCTGAATTGGGGCCTTAGAGAAGACTGGGAATGAATGGTCAAAAAGACTAAGAGAAGGGTTTATCCATTCAAGGGAGGAGGTAGCTCTAGGAGTAAAGAAGCTGTCTCTCAGCTGTGCTACCAGCTCCAGATAGATGATGTCTGCAATGAGTGTATTAGATTGGAAAAATCTGAATTGTTAATAACCTTCAGCAAATCATGTTCCATAGAATGATGGGACGTAATTCTAATTATGGTAGATTGAACAATAAATGTTGTGACCAAGCAATCATAAATTAGTCTTTGCAAGAACATGGCTTTCTGGGGAAGGAAAAAGTGAGTGATAGTGGAGGAAGGCTTAAGGTCAGAGATGGTGTTTTTTAAAGGCAAGAATGGTTCGAGCTGATGTAGATGGCAGTGATAGAACAGGTAGAGGAAAAGAGGCTGAGAATTCATCAGTTGATAGTACAAGGTCATTTTTCTGAAAGAGATAGTGGGAGGGAATGAGATCATGAGCAGAGCAAGTAGTTTAACCTCACATTGTCAAGTGTTGTTGACATACCAGACCCATGAAGGGAGAAGGAAGTCAAGCTGATTTAACAGGGATGTGATATTTGTAATCTCTCACTATTATGTTTTACAGGCATTCCTGTAAACTTATATTCATGAAGATAGTCAGAGTGCTTGTTGCAGATGCAATGCTAGGTCTTCAGCCATGTGTTACAGAAACAGAAGGTGACAAATATAACCAAAGATTGGGAGCAGAAAAAGAAGAAAGCCAATTTGGGAAATGGGAATGTAAATTTTATAATGCTACTGATTTTCAAACATTTTCAGAAGCAATGGAACGAGAAATGCAAAGAAAATGAGTTTATTTTCCAAAACACTTTTGTTTTGTTTTGTTTTGCAATTTCCCTTTGTTAATGTAATATAGATTATGGGAGTTTCTACTTTGAAAATATAAAGACTGCACTGTGTGTGGATTGCTCTTCATCGCTCAGCAGTAAACAACTCAATGAATACTCTAGGTTTTAATGAATTAGGTTTTATTTTTACACATCTACTTAGTAGCTTCTCTACCTAAGATGTGTACACTAATCACTCTACCATCCAGGCTTCCCTGCAAATTAAAAACAACGGTCACACAGAAAGCAAACAAAAACCACCCAGAACTCTCAAAATTAATCCTAAATATAGTTCTGCCCAGCCTCTGTGTGCAATGTACAGGCTTAGCAGATTTTAGGTTTTCAGGTCTTCTTTTTGGTGTCTAATTTCCTGAAGTTGAAGAGACAGCTGTCTAGGGGCCTGACAGCTAAGATGATGATCATGCAGATATCAAGGAAATGGTTTCCTTACAGCAACAGCTCCATTTAGACCTGGGCATTTCCTCATTCTTGCCTGACTGTAGAGCATTACAAGTTTCCATTTGTGCTAAATTCAGATAGATCCTTTCTTATTGGTGGAGGCCATTAGAGTTAACCTCTTTTAGCCTGCTTTATGCAAGGCAAAATTTAATCAAAGTAATCTCCGGATTCCAGTAATTTGACATTTCAACTGTGTATCCTGAGGGAAAACAGTGCATACAGACATTTGCAAGTGAAACCAAAGAAAAAAATACTAAATCTTTATGGTTTCTTTTCTCTTAGCATTCATAGAAATTTTGTTTTTATTTCTGGGCAGTAACACTTTCTATCTTAGCTGCTTTTCCCCATCAGTCAGAGAGAAGTAAAGCATTTTGTCTTCTCTGGCAGTTGGGGTTTCTAATAAGAGTCTGCTTATCTGTATATTAAAATAGAAAGCACTGTTGGCTGGTGACTGAGTTCCTTCACCTACTGTGTGCTTGGCTAAAGTTTAAGCTTCATTAAATTGGTTGAATCTTTATGTTCAGGTGAAATAGAAGATGAAGCAATTAACCATTTAATTTAAATGATATTAACAGTCTGAGTAATTCTAATATTGATCACACCCTGAATTATTGATGAAGAAAAATCTATAAAGTAGAATATTGGTTATGATCCAGTGCCAAGCTGGGCCATTTAGGACATGAAGTGGACAGTTCAGTTTAGTGTTGGCAAACAGCTAAACAAACAATCTTCAATCATTTGCAACTTGCAGTAGTAACTTGATGTCATTTGATTTTATTTCATCTTCCTATTTCACTTTTTAGGTTCGATATGACATTTTTGCCTTTTAATAAGCGGCTTTACACATAGTGAAGTAAATACATGTCACGTTATTTGTAGTTTTTTTTTTTTTTTTTTTTTTTTTTTTTTTTTTTTTTTTTTATTTTTTTTTTTTTTTTTTTTTTGAGATACAAAAACATTCTCTAATTTGCCTGTAAGGCAGCTTTGAAAGCTGTTGCCTTAGGAATAGAGGACTGTAAGGAATCCTAGAGATCAAGTCCTAAACCATATCTTGGAGATAAAGAGACTGTCTGGGCACGGTGGCTCATGCCTGTAATCCCAGCACTTTGGGAGACAGGCGGATCAGGAGGTCAAGAGATTGAGACCTCCTGGGCAACATAGTTAAACCCCGTCACTACTAAAACTACAAAAATTAGCTGGGCACGGTGGCACATGCCTGTAGCTCCAGCTATTCAGGAGGCTGAGGCAGGGGAATTTCTTGAACCCGGGAGGCAGAGGTTGCAGTGAGCTGAGATTGCACCATTGTACTCAAGCCTGGTCACAGTGTAAGATTCCATCTAAAACAGCAACAACAAAAAACTTAGGCCAAGAGAGATGAACTTCCTGAAGTCAAACCACTGGTTGTTTGTAGTCATAGGCTGACAACAAATGACTGCAATTGTTCTTGCTGTGTCTACATCAATTGCAATGTGACTTTGAATCTGACTAGATTCCTTGATTCTGACCTTACACTGTGACTTCCTTTGACTGATTGATAGAATTTGGAGAAAATAAGGATGCCAGCTCAGCAGCATAATTATAACTAATGCATAATTTATTTAATTTACCCTTTCTTAAACTCTCAGAATATTTTATAAAACTAGCAGTTCTCGCAGAGATTTTTCTTTTCTCAAATTTGGCTTCCAGCTATTTGGCAAATTTTCAAATATTTGTTTTCTTGTCTATTGTATAATTACTTTGTATCTTCTATCTCATAAATTCTCCTAAAATGTTCTTTCTTCTGCTTTTTGTTTTAGGGTTTTTAGGAACATCTTTGGCTGAGGTGGAATTTCAGACTATGTTATTGGGCACTACTTGGTGGCACAAAGTTTTAATCCACTTAACAGCCTCCAGCACATTTACTTTTTTGGCAGCAGGTAATGCTGTCAGCTATGCCCATACCAGCAGGCAAATTGCAATAAGCAAGCAACTCTTGGAATGAATGAAAAAATATCCTTAACCAAGAGGGAGGTCAACTTGTTTTTGATAAATTTCAGTTCGTTGTCACCTGAAGCTATGCACGTTAGCATAAGGCATTATCGTAATTGCAGCCCAAATAGAATAATATTATCTGACACCCTCTTTTTATTTTGGATGATTTGCTCATTCTTATATGAAAGGCAGTAAAATGTAATAAAAGGAGCACTGAACTTTATGGTAAGAAGCCTGAATTTGATTTCTAGATTATCCACCCATTAACTGTGCCACTTTGGGCAAGTCACTCAATTTTCTCAACCTCAGTTTCTTTATTAGTTATTTTAGAGAATAAGGTAAAACATTGTAAAGCATTTTGTAAGCTGCAAACTCCAGTATTTACTTCTCTTCTGAGCTTCATACATTTTCAATTGCCTGTTTAACATTCATGGCTGATGTCCCCTGTCCAAAATGCATTTCAATATCCACTATTCAAGCTTTCATTTTTTTTTTCTGAATACTCTAATTCTATTAAATTGTACTAATAATTTGTCAGTTATCCAGATTGCAAATGTTTAAATATGGTTTTGTTGCCTCTCTCTCATTTATCCTTTATAAGTTATTCATTTATTTATTAATTTTTGCATCCAGCAAATGCCTGTCAATCACCTGCTGCCTTTTCTGTTGCTGTACATCCTCCCTCTTTCAGTCCAATCTCTGCATTTCAAACCAGGCTCTGCTCATCTTATCTCCTGTTTCACTGTCTGCTCCTCCGGCTTTCGCATCTACCTTACACTTCCCAGCCTAGATCTTGACCTCACTGTATCACCTCTTGCTTAGTCTGCTTTTCCGGCCCTACTGCCTCTTGTCTCTGATGAGAAGCACTCCTTTGTTCCTAGACGGTGCCTTGTAGGACCTCTTCCTCTCCACCCCAATAGTCAGCTGTGCCTTCTGAGACAATTTGTTAGCATCCCTATTTCCATGATGGAAGAAGAGGCTCAGATGCTACAAGTGACAGTGAGCATGTTACCTAATTTTGATAAACATCGTTTCCCTACTTTAAAAATGAGACTAATATACACCACAGTGTTATTGTGAAATGAGAGAACACATGACTGGTACAGAGAAGGCACTCCCAACCTAAGTGTTGTTCCTTCCCAGCGACCTAGGTATACTTGCATAATCCTAAACTCAGTACTCTACATCTGACCATTCAAAATAGAAGAAGCTTAGAACCTAAGTGGGGAGATGAGAATCAAATGTTTAATAAATTTGTGTGTAGACATAGACTAGATAATACAGTGCAGGCAGATGAGCACAAAGGAAAAAAATGAGTAGAAAAAGTTACTCAAGAAAGACTGGCAGATATGATTTATAAAGAAACTAATAAGTGTGAAATGGTGAAAATAAAGCAGGAGTGTATTTTAGGCAAGAGAAATTAGGACAATTTTGAGAGCAAAACAAAGTGTGATGTTGTGGTATAAGCCTGGTATAATGGAGAGGTTGGGTTTGAGGTTAAAGATTCTATTTAGAGAGGTAAAGTGATGCCAATTGTTGCACACTTTCATTTATGTACTAGTAATAGAGAAATATGTGTTGGCCAATGTTTTCAATATTATCAAAATTTTACTTCCCATAAAAGCAATGCATTTTGTTTTGCCACTTTAAATAGGCAATTAGAAATACAATGAATTTGCAAATCTGTTAATATTATATTAAAGAAGTGGTCTCTAAACCCAGTTTCAAAATGCATTATTTTAAATGTGGAATATAATTTGTGAAGAAAAAAATGTGTCTGCATTTAGCCTATCATCCTTTCATTGGAGGTTTCCTGTTTCCTGTGGTTTATTTATGAATATTAGTTGCCTTCCCTCTCTGTGTGAATTGGGATAGAAAATCATAAATGCAAGAGTCTTTGGGATTGTCTAATTCAAGCATTATACATTTTACAAATGATGAAACAAAGAGGGAAGTTAAATTGTCTTTCATGACGCCATGTGTAGTCAGTGGCTAAATAAAACTCAAACTTTCCCATACATTTTTAATCTAATGCTTTCAAAATATATACTTAAGAATTTAAGATAGCCAAGATATTACCAAGGAAATAAAGCAGAGCTGTAGCTTATAAGAGGACTTACTCTAAAGCTGTAGTAATTAAAAAGGTATCATATATGCACAAAGATAGAGCAGTGGAATTATGGATATTCCAAAAATATATCCACACTAAAATAATGCCTTGATATGATAAGAGTGTCATATTGCATTTCTATAGGAATCAATGGTCTTCTTAATAAATTGTGCCGGGTTAATTGGATATATCAGTGAAAAACAAAAAAGAACCTCAACTCCTACCTCATATTAAACACAGAAATGAATCCGAGATGCATCATAACCTAAAGTGTAAAAGCTAAATCAATAAAGCTTCTAAAATAAAACATGGAGAATATCTTCCTGACTTCTAAATGAGTAAAGATTTCTTAACAAAAAATAAAAAAAATAAAAAAAATGGTCAATAAATTGGATTACACTGAAGTTAAGAACTTTTGTTTATAAAGTAATAAAATTAAGAGGATGAGAAGTTAAGCCAGAGGCTGGGAAAAGATTTTTGTAACGTGTGTGTTTGTCAAATTACTCATCAACAGAATAAGGAACTCCTACAAATAATAAAAAAAAGGCAGTTAACTTAATTAGAAATGTGTGGTCAATTTAAACACACATTTCACAGTGTCAAAATGGCTAAGAATTATATGAAAAGGGCCTCAATATTGGTAAAGCCCCAGTTAAGACACACACATCAGAACAAAAAATTAAAGATGAACAATACCAAGGATTGATGGTGATATGAAGCAGCTGGAATTCTCCTTCATTGTTGTTGGGATGTAACCGCTCTAGAAAATGATGTCCTAATATGTACAAAAGTTAAACATACACCTAACTCATGTGATAGATTATGTTTATTGATTTGTATATGCTGAACGAGCCTTGCATCCCAGGGATGAAGCTGACTTGATCATGATGGATAGGCTTTTTACTGTGCTTTTGGATTCAATTGGCCGGTATTTTATTGAGGATTTTCATTGATATTCTTAAGAGATATTGGCCTGAAATTTTCTTTTTTGTTGTGTCTCTGCCAGGTTTTGGTATCAGGGTGATACTGGCCTCACAAAATGAGTTAGAAGAAAATACCTAGGAACACAACTTACAAGGTATGTGAACAACCTCATCAAGGAGAACTACAAAGAAATAAGAGAGGACATAAACAAATGGAAAAACATTCCATGCTCATGGATAGGAACAATCAATATCGTGAAAATGGCCATACTGCCCAAAGTAATGTATAGATTCAATGCTATGCCCATCAGACTACCATTGACTTTATTCACAGAATTAGAAAAAAACTACTTTCAATTTCATATAGAACCAAAAAAGAGCTTGTATAGCCAAAACAACCTTAATCAAAAAGAACAAAGCTGGAGGCATCACGCTGTCTGACTTCAAACTATACTACAAGGCTACAGTAACCAAAATAGAATGGTACTGGTACCAAAACAGTATGTAGACAAATGAAACTGAACAGAGGCCTCAGAAAGCACATCACACATCTGCATCCATCTGATGACAAAATTGACAAAAATAAGCAATGGGGAAAGGATTCCCTATTTAATAAATGGTATTGGGAAAATCGGCTAGCTATATGCAGAAAACTAAAACTGGAGCCCTTCCTTACACCTTACACAAAAATTAACTCAAGCTAGATTAAAGATTTAAATGTAAGACCTAAAACCATAAAAACCCTAGAAGAAAACCTGGGCAACACCATTCAGGGCATAGGCATAGGCAAAGACTTCATGACTAAAACACCAAAAGCAATGGAAACAAAAAGCAAAATTGACAAATGGGATCTCATTAAATTGAAGAGCTTCTGCACAGCAAAATAAATTATCATCAGAGCGAACAGGCAACTTAGAGAATGGGAGAAAATTTTTGCCATCTATTTATCTGACAAAGGGCTAATATCCAGAATGTGCAAGAAAGTTAAACAAATTTACAAGAAAAAAACAACCCCATCAAAAAGTAGGCAAACAAGAGGAACAGACACTTTTCAAAAGAAGACATTTATGTGACCAAAAACATGAAAAAAAGCTCATCATTAGTGGTCATTAGAGAAATGCAAATCAAAACCTCGATGAGATAGCATCTCATGCCAGTTAGAATGCTGATCATAAAAAGTCAGGAAACAACAAATGCTGGACAGGATGTGGAGAAATAGAATGCTTTTATACACTGTTGGTGGGAGTGTAAATTAGTTCAAGCATTGTGGAAGACAGTGTGGTGATTTCTCAAAAATCTAGAACTAGGAATACCATTTGACCCAGCAATCCCGTTACTGGGTATATACCCAAAGGAATATAAATTACTCTGCTACAAAGACACAGGTACACATATGTTTACTACAGCACTATTCACAATAGCAAAGACTTGGAACCAACCCAAATGCCCATCAATGTTATACTGAATAAAGAAAATGTTGCACATATACACAATGGAATACTATGCAGTCATAGAAAATAGTAAGTTCATGCCCTTTGCAGGGACATGGATGAAACTGGAAACCATCATTCTCAGCAAACTAACAAAGAGCAGAAAACCAAACACCACATGTTCTCACTCATAAGTGGGAGTTGAACAATGAGAACATATGGGCACAAGGAGGGGAACATCACTAGGTGGAGGGGAACATCACTGGGTGAAGGGGAGGGATAGCATTAGGAGAAATATGTAATGTAGATGATGGGTGATGGGTGTAGCAAACCACCATAGCATATGTATACCTATGTAACAAACCTGCACATTCTGCACATGTATCCAAAAACTTAAAGTATAATAAACAAAACAAAAAAGGTATTCCTTGTCAAATTCTACTTTGGTTGCAAGAAATACTGAAAGCCGTCACCAAATAAAGCTTGAAATTTCAGCATTTCAAAAGCAGCATATTTCTGTAAACCTTTATCTAACAAATATATTTCTAACTTTCATTCAAAATCAGTCTCTGAAAAGATAAGATACTTATTGTCTGTCACAAAAAATGTGCATGTTGTTAGCTTTTTTCTCTCTCTCCCTTTCTCTCACTGTCTCTCTCTCTCTCTTCCTTTGATAGTAGATGTTTAAAATTGAGGATAAAATATTACTTAGGTTTACTAAATAATAGATAAGATTCTAATCCTTTCTATGAATTATTTCCAAAATGATAAATATTTTTGTGTTTAGTTAATTATACTTCTGATTCTGTTAACTATGCTTCTATGAAATTCATAACTTTACATCTATCCTTCAGGAAATTTTGGCATTGGACTTGGGACAATAAATGATTTCTTATTAAACTACAGCTCATTCTTTCGCAATAAAAAGGACAATATGATTTATCTTTTTTCAGTCTAACTTTAGGAAGTACTATCTGGGGATATAGTGAGGTCTCAGGTCTATGCTATAATTTTATGCAGCAATCTATAAGATTTGAATATAAAGATTACATTGACCTCTATCTAGCTTGAAAAGTGTTCCCCGTTTCCTATTCTAATGTTGCCATTCCCTGATCTTACATTTCCATCGCAAATATCATTGAGCTAGAGGGACTTCAGATGTCTTCCAGACCGGAGCTTCACAACCTGTGTGTGGTTACATACTGATATGCTGTGAATGGCTGTGGATGTTTTAATAAGTTAACTCCTTGGAACCTGGGGATTACTGGTGGGTCCATTAGGTACCTGTCATTTGTTTTTTGTGCTGTTATGTCACAAATGCTGAGAAAAAGTAATTATATCTGTTTCATTTTATAGATGAAGATGAAACCCTTTGAGTTTGGAAGGCTTTGCAGCAGAATTCCTTTGATGTAGTGCTGGGTATAGAATCCAGATTTTTGTAGCTTTTACTCTGCTATACTTTGGCTATGATACACTTCTTTCCTTCCCTTTGAATCAGACAGTGGAATTTAATGTCTGCTCTTGGTATGTACTTTAATTGAAATATAACCACACTAATGTATCATAACAGTTTGTTAAATTTCTCCTGAAATTTGCTTTATGTACATTGATATCAATTTTTATAGTAGGTTTCAAGATAGGTTTATCTTTTTTATATAAAAGTAGAAATTTACATTTAGAGAAGTTAAGTGACTGGTCAAAGATCTCATAGTAAGTTATTGAATTCACACACAGGCCTTCTTGGTTCCAGAGCTTGTGGGCTTGGACAATGTGACAACTACTTGTTGATATGAAAAGTATTGGCCATCTTCCAAGGTACAGGAATTCTTACAAGGCATTGGAAATAGACACAAGGTAGTTGATTTTCAGTATATGAGAAGACAAGATTGTTAGGAAACGCAATGGGGCATTGTTGTAGTTACCAGAACTCTTCTCTGAATAAGCAATGGTTTTTGAGGAATGGGTATCCAGGAGTAATGTTAAACAAGTCAGCAAACTTTTGCAAAAATAATATTCAGATATATTATTATTCATATAGCCTCTACCAGGCACAGAAGTCAGACAAATTTCAAGTTGCAGAATAACTACAGGGAAATAAATGTTTACAAAGATTTTTAAAGTTGGCTACTGCAGTATTATCTCTACTAATAGCTACCACCTCCCAAATGACAGTAGTGCACATTAAGAAAGTATTATCAGAAATTATCACTTATTCAGTATTAACCAAAGGTCTTGTCTTATTCTTTATTATTCTAGATTCATTTTTTCCACCGATAGATGGTTTAATGAAATAAGCTCTCTAAAACATATATTAGACTGTTTATGTGAGAAATAAGTGATATTCTTAAGACACTGAAGTGGGAATCAGAGCAAACAAAGAACAGCAAAATACTATAACACATAGATTTGACCTTTCAGATTCTATTAAAATATCTTAGACTTTTTTGATTGGATGGCTGACTCTAGATCTCAATAAGAAAACTTACAAAATGAGGCTGAGACATCCTGTTGTGCTAGAATTCAAGAAACTCAAAGAACAGTAAGTTGGTTCAAAGAGGCATAGGAACACACTAACTGAAAGTCTATCAATGGTCAAATAAAGGACAAAATTGAGTATCGTGAAAAATATGGATGTTAATACTTTTGAATTAAATTAAAACATGTTCAATTTGAATTAAATTGAAGCACATTATACATATAAAAGTCTATAAGCTCATAGGGTCATGACATGGAGACAGAGATGGAGAGAAAGAAAAAGGAAGAGGAAAAGGAGGATGAAGAGAAAAAATAATAAGCAATTTATTGGTTGCAATTGAAAAAATGACCAGAGCACTGATATGGTTTAGCTCTGTGTCCCTACCCAAATCTTATCTCAAATTGTAATTCTTACATGTCCAGGGAGGGACCTTCTGGGAAGTGGTTATATCAGGGAGGGTAGTTTCCCCCATGCTGTTCTTGTGATCATGAATGAGCTCTCCAATATCTCCTGTTTTAAAAGTGGCACTTACCCCTTTGCTCTTGCTCTCTGCTGCTGCCTTGTGAAGAAGGTTCTTGCTTCTCCATAGCCTTCCACCATGATTGTCAGTTCCCTAAAGCCTCCCCAGCCAAGTGACACTGTGAATAAATTAAAACTCCTTTTGTCTTCATAAATTACCCAGTCTTGGGTATTTCTTATAGCAATGTGAAAATGAATTTATACAAGCACCAACTTTTTTGAAAATTGTCACGTTATTCTTTTTCCTCTATAAACTGTATTTTAGGTTAACCATGTCACTAGTTGATTAGAAAAATTTCTACTTTACCAAATTCTCTAAGTAATTGATGTGAGATCACTTCTATAATTAAAAGGAACATTCTATTGTGGCTCCTAATGAAGCAATTTAAGTTAAGGTAATTAATAGTTGAAATTATCTTAGTATTAACAAATAGGGGAAATACTGAGTGCCTCCTGATATGATGCCAAGTACAGTACCCAATACCTATAAAAAGTTTTTGCACCTTTTAAGGTTGTTTCAGAATCTAATCAACTTCCATTTAGGAAATAGCTGATTTCCATTTATAGTGTATTCCAGAGATAAAAGAAGAAGTTAAATGATACACAAAGAAGCAACATTCAAGAGATTGGAGAAATAGACCCTACCTTTCTGTTAGGGGAAGGACAAAGGAAGGTATTTGAAGTAATCAGGAAACAATTTTTAGATTTATGAATGGCATTCTGAGTGTCTAAAAAAAGTCAACAAATTTTAGAGATAAATGAAATATGTAGGAATGAAATAACATGATGCTGAGACTTGCTTTAAAGTACTTTAGCAAAAAAGAAAAAGGAAATAAAAGGACAGATGAAGCAAACTTTTGCAATACCTTGATAATTGTTGAATACAGGTGAGGGGCATATAAAAGAATTACTGTAGTCTACTTTTGAGTATGTGTGAAAATTTTTATAATCTTTTTTTAAAAAATCAGGATCTGTAACAATATTATAGCTCCTAAAATAAAAGACTATAAAGAAGAAACTCAAAGTCCTAGTGTCATCTAGTTTTGCTTTTGATTACATTTTAATATTGTATCTCAAAAAATTGAGATGCACTTCTATATGCAGAAACGTATACAGAAATCATGAAGCTTACTGTACTGAGGCTCTTGGTAGACATGATGGAAGGGAGGCTAAACAGGAAGGGCTGCTTGACACCGGTGCATATGATGTCTGTTGCCAGTGTTTGAAAGCAACTGTGTTGAGAATTAATGCTATGAACTTCTGTAGCCATCTTCAAATCATAAAAGGAAGGGCAAGGGAACTATGGACGGTACTCATGACTGACCTCACTGACCCTCTGCTTCAGTGACAACAATTGTCAATCTATAGACCTATTTTTCTATGTGAACAATAACCCATCTTGATTAAACACTCTTAGTCATATAGTCAATTACCTGCAACTCAAAGCATTCTTAACTGATAACACTCTAAAGCGGAAGGTCCCAATGTAAATCTCTAGGTGTTACTAATTAAAAACAAGGGGCTGTGGATATCCTCCCTTAGAGTGCCTTATTTCTAATAAGGTTTTTGGAAATAAATGTTATTTAGGGAAAAGTAAGTCCAGGACCAGGTGATGAAGAAACTTATTTGAATATCTGAATTTAACTTAAATATTTGTTCATCTTTTAATGGACACTTAAGTTGATTCCATATCTTGGCAACTGGGGATAATGCTGCATTGGACATGGGGGTGCAAATATCTCTCTGTCATGTAGACTTTATTTTCTTTGGATATATACCCACTAGGGAGGTTGCTGGAAAATGCAGTATTTATACAAAATGAAATACTATTCAGTTTTTAAAATGAAGGAAATCCTGTTGTTTGTGACAACATGGATGAGTCTGGGGGATATTATGTTAAGTGAAATAAGCCAGATACAGAGAGATAAACACTATATGTTCTCACTAATGCAGAATCTAAAAAAGTGGAATTCATAGAAACAAAGAGTAGAATGGTGATTACAAGGCTCTGGGGGATTTGAGGAATAATTGGAGAAGATGATGGTCATGGTCAAAAGATATAAAATTTTAGTTAGACATGAAGAATGAATTCAGGAGATTTATTGTAAAATATGGTGCTTATAGTGAGTAACAATATATAGTACATTGAAAACTGCTAAGAGAGTAGATTTTAAGTGTTCTTACCACAAATAAATACATAAGCTAATGCATATATTAGCTTAATTTAACCACTTGACATACATATTTCAAAATATCATGTTGTATACCGTATATACAATTTTTATTTGTTAATTAAAAATAAAAATAATAAAAATTTTAGAAATAAATTTAACTTTTAGAACTATTAGTGCATTTACAAAATAATGAGATTTCAAGCATATCTAGAAATAAAACACCTAAATGAATATTAAAAAGTCACCTAGTTTTAGCTGATGTTTTCATATAGCTAGGTTTAACATCCCATTGTAGAGATGAATTTACTGAAGATGCAGAAGCTAAGTATCACCCTAAAGTTTACACAGTATGATATTGTTAGTAAAAAAATAAATAAATAAATAAATAAACATGAAATTTGGAACCAGATATTCCTGGACTAGATTCCAGAATTTACCATTTTCTAGTTTTGACCTTGGCAAGTTACTTATTCTTCTGAGCCTCAATTTTCTTACTAAAAGAAAAAGAACACTTTTCAAGGTTTTTTATTTTTTGAAGGAGTAAAACAATATGCAAAGATGCTTCATTTCAAATTTACTTCGAAGCATACAGTAATCAGAACAGTGTGATACTGACTTAGAAACAGACATGTAGACAAATGTAATAGAATGGAGAGCCTAGAAACAAACTTTCATTTATGTGGTGAAATGATTGTTAGCAAACCTGTCAAGACCATTCAATGGGGAAGGTACAGTCTTTCAACAAATAGTGTTGGAAAAATGGAATATACACATGCAGAACAATAAAGTTGGACCCTTACATTACAGCATATACAAGACCATCCTGGTCAACATGGTGAAACCCCATCTCTACTAAAAATACAATAATTAGCTGTGCGTGGTGGTGCACACCTGTAGTCTCAGCTCCTTAGGAAGCTGAGGCAGGAGAATCACTTGAACTCGGGAGGTGGAGGTTACAGTGAGCCAAGATTGTGCCACTGCACTCTAGCCTGGTGATAGGCGACAGAGGGAGAATCCATCTCAAAAACAAACAAATAAACAGCAACAACAACAACCAGAAAATAACAAAGGTTGGCAAGGATGCAGATAAATTGGAACCAGTATCTGCTGTAGGTGAGAATGGAAATGATGCCGTCAATGAGGAAAGCAGTAGGTGGTTCCTCATTAACATGGAATTCACAAAGAATACAATGATTCCCTTTTTCTGGGTATATACCCTAAAGAATTGAAAGCAAGGACTCAAACAGATACTTGTACATCTATGCTCATAGCAGTATTATTCACATAATCAAAAGGTAGAAGCAATCCAAGTGTTTATCAACAAACAAGTGGATAAACAAAATGTGATATATACACAAAAAGGAATATTATTCAAACTTAAAAAGGAAGGAAATTCTGACACATGCTATAACATGGACACACCTTGAAGACGTTTTGCTAAGTGAAGTAAACCAGTCACCAAAGGGTAAATATCGGTGCCACTTACAGAAAGCATGTAGACTAGTCACATTTAGAAAGACAGAAAGTAGAAAGGTGGTTTCCAGGGACTGGATGACAGGAGAAGTTGGAAGTTAGTGTTTAATGGGTACGAGGTTTGAATTAGGAAAGATGAAATGGTTCTGGAGATGCATGGTGGTGTTAGTTGCACAAGAATGTAGATGTATTTAACGTTACTTAACTGTTTACTTAAAAATGGTTAAAGTTGTCTGGGTGTGGTGGCTCACACCTGTAATCCCAGCACTTTGGGAGGCTGAGGCGGGCGAATCATGAAGTCGGGAGTTCGAGACTAGCCTGGCCAACATGGTGAAACCCCATCTGTACTAAAAACATACAAAATTAGCTGGGCATGGTGGCGGGTGCCTGTAATCCCAACTACTCAGGAGGCTGAGCCAGGAGAATCACTTGAACCCAGGAGGCAGAAGTTGCAGTGAGCTGAGACTGTACCACTGCACTCCATCCTGGACAATAGTACAAGACTCTGTCTCAAAAAAAAAAAAAAAGGTCAAAGTGGTAAATTTTAGATTTAGGCATTTTGCATATTTTCCATTGTAAAAATGTGTTTATATCTTTTCATGTAAGGAATCAAACGTTTTGTAAATTGTTGAAAGAGAAAATAGGAATGGGAGATGGGAAGGAACATGAGATGGACCCTTGACCTACCACTTTTAAAAGGAAGATGTTACTTTTATCCTGAAGAATAATATTTTCTCCAGGTTTGCGTCAATACTCCATTTAGTTAGCTAGGCCTGTAGTTGTTTTCAGTGCATTTTCACTGCAGATTTTAGGACTATCATTGCCACCTTTGAAATCTGTGTACACAGATCATGGTAAGTCCCATTCTCTCATTTTATGAGTCAGGGTTCTTCATTAATTTAGGAAACTGTTTGTTCAATAAAGACCAATATTATTTGATAATGGTCTCTGAATCCCCTGGATTATGGCAGGGATTTTACTTTGTAATAATCTCCCATGAGAACTGGCCAAACAGCTGTGAAGGCAAGAGCGAGCTACAAGGGGGCAATCGTATTCTTTAAAGGAGAGCAACAAGAGAGTGAAGCTGATCAAAATGAATCTTTTCTGCATTTCGCTGGTAAGTTCCTTTATTTGTACCATTTATGTTCTCATTTTAATTTTACTGTGTCAAATAAAAGGAATGCAATTGGGATATATTCTAAACTTCCTATGTGATGATATTAATACACTTAATAATCTCAGAAAGTTCACATCAAAAGGAACAGTGAGAAAGGATGGTTTCATTAAAGCACTTAAGCCAACTCTACTCAAAGACAAGCATCAATTACTAGTTATTTAGCATTTTGATACTGAATTTTGAGTATAATGTTTTGTGAACAGTATTTTTGAGAAATAGTTTTCTTCTGTTTGTTATGAGTATGAGAAAAAAAATTTGCAAAATATGCAGGCTTTGTGTAGCTTCCTTTGCTTTGAGACATCCCAGGAATCAAAATTTCTTCTTTGTTCTTTGAGTAATGAATTTCTTTCAATGCTGGCTTGGTTAAACTTCCATGGAGGCAGCTTTGTGAGTTGCACCACACTGTAAATGCAAGGTACAGTAGGTGGTTAATCCAGTCCTGGAGATATGCTTACTCAACGGTATAAGTACCTCTCAAATTCGTTTTCACATTATTACCTTTTTTTTTCCCTTATTCTGAAGTGGATTAGTGAAAGTTATCAGGTAGTCGTGGATGTGAAAATACTTTATAACTAACCTGCAGTTGTGACCATCTGCCAATGCTTAAAAATAGATTTCAAAATTAATTTTATTCATTTCTATCTGTGTTTACAGCAGGGCATTATGTCTATTCATTGGTTTTTCAAGATGTTGATGGGAGATCCCTCTCATTTGGGAAAATAAAATGGTGTACTTCTGATGTTTGTTTTCTTTTCAAATTGCGCATAAGATTAACATAAGCGGTAGAGATGGTGCTGACATACGTTGTAATACCTAAACAGGAGGCATTTTAAGCCAAGATAAGGGATTTAGTCTTAGAGCATCTTGAAAAATAAAATGCAATTGTGAGTTGTAAGAGGCTGAATCATCGAGTTCTTGTTGCCTATATAGTCCAATTTACAAAATAACTGCCAGCTCTCTGCTTTGCTTTGTGCCATATAAATCTGATGGCAGAAATCCCATTTCAGGTGATTTAAGTGGTATTGTGCATACTTTTCTAGTTGATCTAAAAGAGCTATTTGTGGTTTATATGAATATACTTCCCATGGAAATAGGCAGTGTAGCACCAAAGATGATTGCACTCTGAAATCATTTTGAATGGTAACATAATCAGTATGCCAATGTTTCTATAACATAGCATGGTTCAGCATGGTGTGACATACATTTGTAATGCTGCTGCTAAAGACATATAACCATATAATGAGCTTGATTGTCTTCCTCTGTGATATAGGGAAGGGAGCACTTACTTGAAAAGGATTGCCTCAAAGTCCTGGCTCATGGACTCAATATGACTGTAACTCTTTTCTATCTGTTAAAGTTGTCCTTCAGAAGTTACTTGCTCAGAAACATAATATATTAGACGAAACCATCAAGAATCCTGGTATTTTGTTGAATCATTGCAAAGTTTATCTTATCAAATTCAATTGCTTTAATAAGAAAATGTGTATAAGGTACTTGGAAAAAATAAACATTATCTTAGGTTTTTAAAAATTTCTTCTTGTGGAATAAATATGCAGAATAATTTAGCATAGGTTCTCAGTCAGGGTGTTGTGACACCCTACTGTGCCGTTATAAGCTTTGAAGAAGGGGTGGGGTTACGGCTCTTGCCAGGATTTTATGCAAAATCCAAAACATATTTTATCCATGCCTGTAGGAATGTAAACATATCGGACACTGCATTTAAGAAAAGAGAAGAAAACCACTGATTTGGTGGAAAGATTTCTGAATTTTAAAGAATGAAAGTATATGTAAATACATTGACCTTTAAATCTCTGGGAAGCAGGTGATTTTAAACACTGTGTCACATAAAGATTACCACTAACAAAAGAATGTAAGAGTTAAACGTCTCTTATTTAAGTGTAGGGGAAAATTGTAAATCTTTTAGTAAATGGGATTTTTAAGAGAAATATAAAGGTGGAAACTTAATGAACTACCCATTCTGAACCAAGGATACTATAAATAATCCATTAACGGTGATTGCTATTATTTTGGATCTATAAACTTGAAATGGGCTCTATCTTTCAAAAAGGAGGCAGAAATACTCTTTTATATATGCCACTCTGACTCCACATTTTTTCTTAGAGTTTTACGTGGTGATGAGGCTTTTAGAAAACTTGCTCATTTGAAGCCCAGTGATTTTTCTTGTTGAGCTCATCATATAGTAACTGCATTTAACATGTTTTTGTAACCCATGAGGTTACAAATCAGTTATCCCTGCACAGTTTCTTCAATAATTTGAAATGCTGTCTCTGTCTTTATTTGGACTCTTTATTCTATCCCATTGGTTTATTTCTAACCCTTTCCTTTTACTTGTTCTTTTAAATAACTATTAAGATATTAATAATTCTACTGCCAAGTAGATGTCTTACTCAGAAGAATACCCTGCTCCCTATTTGTCCTTCTTCAAAGTTTGGATTTTGTCCTTTTTTTTTAAATATAAACTTAGATTCATATTGTCAAATTATCTGAAAATCTTCGATGGGATTTTGACTGAAATGAATTTGAATTTTACACCATTTTTAGTGGAAACTGACTTCATTATAGTGTTAGGTCTTTTCATCCACAAACATAGATAATTACTTATTCAATACTTTCATAACCTTTAATATTTTTTTTATAATTTTCCCTATGATAGCTTGTACATCTTTTGTTAAATATATTGTTAGGGATCTAAACATTTTGGATGCTATTGTGAATGTTTTTATCAAGTTTGTTTATGCTGACTTAGAGATACATTGTTAGTATGTTGATATCCAAATAAATAATTTTGCTGATCTTAAAGAATTCTGATAGATATTTTGTGGTTTTCTCAGATTTTCTGTGCAAATAATCTATAAATAATTCCCTTCTTTAGCATTTATATTATTCTCAACTTCTTTATCATCCATAATATTGACAAGTAGGAATGCTATGATAGCAGTCATCCTTCTCTTATTTCTAATGCTCATATAATTGCTTATAATCTAGTTTTCATGAGGAAATTTGTGTTAAATAACCCTACTCAAGTTAAGTAAGTCCTGTCTTTTCCCATTTGCTAAGATTTTGAAGTGAGTAAACATTAAAAATTTTCAAGTGCCTTAAATAGTTAGAGACTAACTTCCTTTTAAATATTTTAATGTATATTTAAATATTAAAGCATTCTTGCATTCCTATATTAAACACTGATTGGTCATAATGTGGTTTTAGATGCACTATTTGATTTTGTTGATATTTTACTTAGGATTAAGAAAACTACAGGCCTGTAATCCCAGGACTTTGGGAAGCCGAGTTGGGTGGATCACCAGAAGTCAGGAGTTCGAGACCAACCTGGCCAATGTAGTGAAACTCTGTCTTTACTAAAAATACAAAAAAATTGCTGGGTGTGGTGGCAGGTACCTGTAATCCCAGCTGCTAGGGAGGCTGAGGCAGGAGAATCACTTAAACCCAGAAGGTGGTTTCAGTGAGCCAAGATCATACCATTGCACTCCAGCCTGGGCAACAAGAGCGAAACTCCCATCTCAAAACAAACAAACAAACAAACAAACAAAAAAACAAGCAAAACAAAACAAAAAAAAAAGTATGTTAATACTTAAAATTGATCTGTTTTTTTCTTGCATTAATAAAAAAGTTCCATCACTTTCTTTTTTTTCTGTTAGTAGTAGTTTGTCATCTTTCAATACATCTTCCAACCTTTTACCTGTGTGTTTCATATGTTTTCTATTTATCCTTCTATGCTGCACCCTAAGTGAACTCAGCATTTTCTAATTCTCTCTTATGAAAGGTCTAGAGTTCATGTCAATTTTTGATTATTTAATATAAGTTTCTGTGATTATATTATTCATTTTCAAGACTTTGTAGTTGTTCTTTGTTCCTGTTTAATGATTTCCATTTCATTTCTGTTTTGGTTTTATCATAAATTATTTCTTTTTAATCAAATATTACTTTTTCATTTAGCTCTTTGAAGATTATACATATTCTTTCTTATATTATCTCTCCATCTGTTTTATGATTTTAATTTCATCTGGAATGAAATGGTTTAATTTTATGATCGTCAATTCAGTTGTCTCTCTTTCTCGGCATTTGATCTCTTCATGTGCTTTGGATAATTTAGAATCACACCTCTTCTTTCCTGTTTATCTCTCTCCCTCCTGGCTTCTTCACCTTTCTTTATCTGCTAGTGAAGCAAAATCTCATGTTTCTCTGATGCCCTAATTAAAAACCAGAGCTGGTCCAGAGATCTCACTCCAAGCCAATATATGGACTATATAAGGATAACAATGAATAAAATAATATTTTCAATATTGAGGTTCTAAACATTAATATTAATTCCTTGACTGTATTTGTAAAATATTTTTGCTATTTTAAAGCATACCTTGTATTTATTTTATCCTTATAGCTCCTTGGTAAGGTGAATGAAACTGCTGTGTGTGAGTGAGTGTGTGTGTGTGTGTGTGTGTGTGTGTGGGTGGGTGGGTGGGTGGGTGTGGGTGTTGCAGTGTGTATCATTTGCCCTTGATTTTTTTTCATTCTTTCAAATTGTTTAAATTTTTGTAGGTACACAGTAGATACATGTATTTATGGAGCACATGAGGTGATTTGATACAGACATACTATGTGAAATAAGCACATTATGGAGAACGGGGTATCCATCCCCTCAAACATTTGTCCTTTGAGTTAAAAACAACCCAGTCACACTCTTTAAATTATTTAAAAATGTAATTAAGTTATTGTTGACAATGGTCAACCTATTGTGCTATCAAATAGTAGGTTGTATTCATTCTTTCTATTTTTTGTGTGACTGTTAACCATCCCCACTACTCTTCCTAGCCGCTGGTAACCATCCTCCTAATCTCTGTCCGCAAGTCCAATTGTTTTGATTTTTAGATCCCACAAGTAACTGAGAACATGCAATGTTTGTCTTTCTTTGCCTGGATTATTTCACTTAATATAATCACTTCCAGTTCCATTTATGGTGTTGTAAATGACTGGATTTCATTCTTTTTTATGGCTGAACTGTACTCTGCTGTGTTTATGTACCACATTTTCTTTATCCATTCATCTGTTGATAGACACTTAGCTTGCACCCAAATCTTAGATTGTAACAGTGCTGCAACAAACATAGGAGAGCAAATCTTTGTTTGATATACTATTTTCCTTTTTGCGAGGTATATAACCAGGAGTGAGATTGCTAGATCATATGTTAGCTCAATTTTTAGGTTTTTGGGGAAACTCCAAACGGTTCTCCTTAGTGGTCGTACTGATTTATATTCCCACCAGCAGTGTGCAAGTGTTCCTTGTTCTCCATATCTTCACTAGAATTTGAAAGTGTCTGACTTTTGGATGTAAGCCATTTTAACAAGGATGAGATAATATCTCATTGTAGTTTTGATTTGTATTTCTCTGATGATCAATGTTGAGCACTTTTTCATATGCCTGTTTGCCATTTGTATGTCTTCTTTTGAGAAATGTCTATTCAAATCTTTTGCCCATTTTTGATCAGATTATTAGACTTTTTCCTATAGAGTTGTTTGACTTCCATGTATATTCTAGTTATTAATCCCACATCGGATGGATATTGTGCAAATGTTTTCTCCGTTCTGTGGGTTGTTTCTTCCCTTTGTTGATTGTATCTTTTGCTGTACAGGAGCTTTTCAACGTGTGATCCCACTTGTCTAGTTTTGCTTTGGTTGCCTATACTTGGGAGGGATTGCTCAAGAAATCCTTTCCCAGACCAATGTTTTGAAGATTTTTCCTAATGTTTTCTTGTAGTTTCATAGTTTGAGGTCTTAGATTTAAGTGTTGAAACCATTTTGATTTTATTTTCTATGGTAATAGATGGAGGCCTAATTTCATTATTCTGCATATGAACATTTAGTCTTTCTGGCACTATTTATTGACAAGACTGTCTTTTCCCCAGTGTATGTTCTTCAACAGCTTTGTCAATAATGAGTTCACGGTAGGTGTGCCAATGTGTTTCTGGGTTCTTTATTATGTTACATTGGTCTATGTGTCTGGTTTTTTTTTTCTGACCTTTTTTTAAAATTATTATACTTTAAGTTATAGGGTACATTTGCAGAATGTGCAGGTTTGTTACACAGGCATACATGTGCCATGGTGGTTTGCTGCATCCATAAATCCATCATCTGCATTAAGTATTTCTCCTAATGCTATTCCTACCCCACCCCCCACTTCCCAACAGACCCCAATGTGTGATGTTCCCTTCCCTATGTCCATGAGTTCTCATTGTTCAACTCCCACCTATGAGTGAGAACATGCTGTGTTGTTAGTTTGCTGAGAATAATGGTTTCCAGCTTCATCCATGTCCCTGCAAAGGATATAAACTCATCCTTTTTTTATGGCTGCATAGTTTGTGCCACATTTTCATTATCCAGTCTATCATTGATGGGCATTTGGGTTGGTTCCAAGTCTTTGCCATTGTGAACAGTGCTGCAATAAACATACATGTGCATGTGTCTTTATAATAGAGTGATTTATAATCCATTGGATATATAACCAGTAATGGGATTGCCGGGTCAAATGGTATTTCTAGTTCTAGAGTTTTGAGGAATCACCACACTGTCTTCCACAATGCTTGAACTAATTTACACTCCCACCAACAGTGTAAAAGCATTCCTATTTCTCCATATCCTCTCCAGCACCTGTTGTTTCCTGATTTTTTAATGATCGCCATTCTAACTGGCGAGGGATAGTATCTCGGTGTGGTTTTGATTTGCATTTCTCTAATGACCAGTGATAATGAGCATTTTTTCATGTCTATTGGCTTCATAAATATGTTTTTTTGAGAAGTGTCTGTTCAAAACCTTCAGCCACTTTTTGATGGGATGGATTTTTCTTGTAAATTTGTTTAAGTTCTTTGTAGATTCTGGATATTAGCCCTTTGACAGATAGATAGATTGCAAAAGTTTTCTCCCATTCTGTAGGTGGCCTGTTCACTCTAATTATAGTTTCTTTTGCTGTGCAGAAGCTCTTTAGTTAAATTAGATCCCATTTGTCAATTTTGACTTTTCTTGCTATTGCTTTTGGTGCTTTAGTCATGAAGTCTTTGCCTATGCCTATGTCCTGAATGGTATTGCCTATTTTTTCTTCTCGGGTTTTTATGGTTTTAGGTCTTACATTTAAGTCTTTAATCCATCTTGAGTTAATTTTTATATCAGGTGTAAGGAAGTAATCCAGTTTCAGTTTTCTGCATATGGCTGGCCAGTTCTTTGAACTTAATGTCTTAAACATGGCTCTTGAGGAATTCCCTCATTGTGTGCCTGCCTCTGCAACATTTAGAATCATGTTTAAATTCTCAGCTCTATATTAATGGTGGGAATAATAATTCCTAGCTATGTAATAATTCTTGGCTTTACTGTATTGTTCAGTGTTGAAAATTAGCATACCGTAAACTCTTAATCCCTATGCCCAGGATAATTTAGATAAAGTACTATATAAATGTGGGTGGATAAATTAGGTATCTTTTCAAGGAAAATAATTATTCTGTTATTCCTTGACTCATAAATCCCTGTATTGCAGGAAGGCTCTATGGATAGCTTATATGAGCCGATCCCAGAGCAACAAGCTAACCAAGAAAGCACGTCTGGTAGAACTGATTCTCCTATCCCACCCTTTGGAGAGAGTGAACAATCACCTAACAGTCTCTTCATGGTGAGTGAAGCATTGACTTGAGTGAATTTTTTTCTCTATTATATATCTAGAATCTATTGCTCAATGATACCTATTAATACAGCAAAAATTCACTGTTCTCAGGAACTTATTCATTTTCCTTTAGTTCCTTATTTTCTCTTTCTTCTTGTTGTTTTTATGATTTGGAGTTCTTATTGTAAACTACCATTTACTGAATGTACAATAGATGATTATATAGTTAATCCAATCCCCAAAGCAACCTTATGCTATGAATAATTATATCATTTTCTATATTTGGAAGTTGCAAGAAAGAAAGGCAAGATAAGCTGCTAAAGGCTATATAAACCATTAAGTGTTAAAGTTGACATTTAAAGAGGTATGTGTCTGAATCAGTAGTTTCTGGTAAACCAGGTGTTGGAGGTGAGACCTAGATTTATAGCATTTTTCAGTTTCCATGGTGTGAATGCCTCACCACGGCAGATTTCAAGCTGCTCATGGTTTAACTACAGGTTTGCAATATCTGAATATTTAGTTAATAATTATCTCAAGTGCTGATTCTGGCACATCACTGGCTGCTTTCAAAGTTTATATTGTAACCACTGTAAAAAATTGTTTTTTGAACTTACGGATACACACCATCATTTCTAAAAGGTAAGTGTTACAAAAATGCAAATGCAAATTCAAATTGTTTTGTGAATTATGTTTAAAATTACTAGAGATAGAGTTCTCTGCATTATACAAAATTGTACCTGTCCCTCCTATTTAACAGTGCTGGCTATTCTAACTCTTAGGCAATTGAGCTGTACTTAAAATACAGTCGACCCTTGAACAACATGGGTTCAAGCTGTGCAGGTCTACTTACACGCAGATTTTCTTTCACCTCTGCCACAACTCCTCCTCTCTGTCCCCCTCCTCAGCCTACTCGATGTGAAGACAACAAGGATAAAGACCTTTATGATGATCCACTTCCACTTCATGAATAATAAATGTATTTTCTCTTCCTCATGTTCTTAATAACATTTCCTTTTCTCTAGCTTACTTTCTTGTAAAATATGGTGTGTGTGTGTGTGTGTGTGTGTGTGTGTGTATAATATACATATCATACAAAATATGTATTGATTGACTATGTTATCAGTAAGACTTGCAGTCAATAGTAGGCTGTTAGTAGCTACACTTCTGGGGAGTCAAGGGTTATATGAAAATTTTGGACTGCAAGGGGTGTCAGCAACTCTAATCTCCATGTTGTTAAAGGGCCAACTAGAATTTAATACATATAAACTTATTTTACTTGTGTTGTGGCTCAGGACGATACAAAACAGCCTATGTCTACTACAGATAAACCATATCCCTATTTTTACAGATTTAGATGCCACTTCCTGCCCTTATAATCACACTTTTCCTGATAACCCCAAAAATAATATTAACTATCTTTTATTCAATGCCTTATTTTTGTAAGGTAATATATGTATACATGAAATTATTTCTGTTATTCTCACAACTTAGGGAGTTGTGAGATTTTAGAGAGATTTAGAAATCTCTCTGATTTTCTTTTTCAAAATGTTCTCTTTCACAATTTCTCAAAATGTTGAAAAATTGTAAATAACTTGCCCTCTCAAAAAGAGAATGCACCAGGATTCAAACTCAGATCTTTTTTGCTTTAGGGGAAGGATAACAACAAATTACTTTTAAGTTTTGTACTTACCTTCACACATACCTATTTTGTTCTTTGGGTACATTAAACATGGCTTATTATCATAGCTTTCAAAGTTTAGATTTGTTGGAAGCGTAGAGCAACTAGAAAGCAATATTGGAAAGCAAGTTTAACAATAAGTCTCAGTAACTTAAAAAAAAATACAAAAGTATTTTTTAATGCAGTGGAAACTCTTCCCTTAACCTTACACCTTTTTGAATATCCCTCAGGTGTTGGTGTGGCTAGAAATGCATAAGAGGAGCTTGTGCTATTTTGTACATATGAATGTAAGAGAGAGAAACCGTACATATGGAGGCTGTCAACCGACATTGCAAATTGTTTATAAGCATTTTCATGCTGTAATTAAAAAGAAAAATTGTATAGGCTGAAGAGCCTGAAGACATTTTCTTAAATGTGTGAGTTTAGTAAATATGCATAAAAAACAAACTATTTCATGGCCAACTAGTCTACTAAAATTTTTTCAAACTTCATTTATATTGCAAAAGTAGACAAGAATAATAAAAACATGATTTAAATTGCTATAGCTCTCTCTCTCTCTCTCTGTAATTTCTCAACATTTAATAAAAAATATATGTATAAATACAAACATATATGTATGCATGTATGTATACATGCATACTGAAAAGTCAGTTCAATCCTTGATTTCACCTTTTAGTCGTTGAATTATGCCATTCCAATCAAATTATTATTGACACATTATATTCCTAATGAAAATTATCTCACAGCTTAGATAAATAAAATCAGGTTTTTAATAACGAAATCAAAATATTTTGAGTATCTGTTTTCTTAGTATCCCTAGTTAATGGTTTCGACCTTACCTAAATTTCCCTCTCAACCTTTGAAGAACAGATTTTTTTCCTTTTCTTCTGGTATTGGTGCTTCCTTCCCAACTCTTGATGTAAAGAAACAAAAAAGTCTTGGACCAGATTTATCAGTACCAGAAAAAAGATCATTCCTTTTGGACTGGCTCTTCAGAAATACTTTGAAATCACCCCTAAAGCTAATGGAGTTATGGCTCAAGCTCCCAGTCCTCAATCCAATTATTTGTAACCTTCCCAGAGAAGAGAGGTACTCACACAATTTCTAGAACCAACCTGACAATACGGTTGTTTGTTACAGAGGAAACTATAGCCCATAATAAAAATAATGTCTGTTGCCACCTGAATTGAAAAGGAAAATCAAAATGAGAGAAGAATCCTTGGCTTTTGGCTTTCCTTATGAAATATATTATTTATTCATACTTATTAGGAATTTTATCCTTTGGATATCACTGCTTTGAACATGGTGAGAGTCCCATAGTTCAACGCAAGATCATAAATATTCTCAAAGGAGATGATCCAGTGTAGCCCATATGTACAATTATGGGTAGTAGAAGTATTGGACAGAAATAATTTTATTGGGGGGTTTTAAATGAAGAATATCATCCATCATCATAAATATCTAGTTTGTATCTTAATTGGAGTTTCAGGAAGGGTCAATAATGAAAAGCTCATCCAAAGAGAAACCAATTTAAGATATGGAACATTATTAGATCTTTAAAGAGGAATAGTAAGTGATCCACTTGTGGTATATTAGGGAAGGCATAAAGTGTTGGAGGAGAACTGCCAAAAACTGGTAGTAGTGAACAAGCATGCGGCTGAATAAACGTGCCGAAAAATCAAATAAATAAACTAACATATTAACCTGAGGACTGATCATTCCATTATGTTATTTTAAATGTAGCCTGTAACTGCTTGATTCCTTATCTATTTTAGTACCTCCTGTGTCTGAAGCTAATAGAGTATTTGAATTAGAAAAAGCATGAGAATGCTATGGTTCGAATGTCTCTCCTAAAGTTCATGTGTTGGAAATTTCATCCCCAGTCCAATCATATTGACAGGTGGGACCTTTAAGAAGGGACCTTTATGAATAGATCATGAGGGCTCTCCTCTCACAAATGGACTAATGTCGTTATCATGAGAGTGAGTTTGTTATCGAGAGTGGGTTTGTTATAAAAGCAAGTTTGGCCCTCTCTCGTTCTCTTTGTCTTGACCTCCATGCCCTTTTGCTTTCTGGCATGCAATGACACAGTAGTAAGAAGGTCCTCACGAGATGTGGCCCCTCTGTCTTGGACTTCTCAGCTTCCAGAACTGGAGCCAGTAAATTCCTGTTTGCTATAAATGACCCAGTCTCAGGTATTCTCTTACAGCAACACGAAACAGATTAAAACAGAGAACATAAAATGTTTGTACCTCTGCCAATTTGGGGTTAACTGGATCAAGCCTGAATTATCTGACTAGCTGTTTATATTGATTGAAGTAAGCAAATAATTGTCAATTTGTCACTTCATTTTGTGTCTCATAAATTAAATTGATAGAAAATTTGAGCCTTTTAAAAAATGTGCTTAAACGTGGGTCAAAGGCAATGTTCCTATTATTTATGTCTTGTGCATAGTGGTCATTCAATAAATATTTGTAGGCTGAATAAATGGATCAGTGAAGGTTCATTACTCAAGCTAAAGAAAGTCTTAGTAATAGCGGAGAGCCAATGATGCAGCGGATAAAATTGTCAGCTTTGGGGTTGAGCAGTTATGGATTCTCTTTCTAGCTCTGTCACTTAGATGCTCTGTGACCTTGGAAAGTTGCTTAAAGTCTTGCAATCTCCATTTCCTTATGCTATAGAACAGGGTGAATAATGTTCTGTATAAATTTGCTAAATTCAAATGTGGAAAACAGAATCTACTCTTGCTACTATAAGCAGGCAGGATTTAGCACAGAAGTTAGAGAATCCTCTGAAGGGCTGATTTTCACACTCTAGAGTAGGGACTGAAAATCATAGCCTGAGGCAGCCTGTAATGGTACTGTGCATAAGCTAAAAAAAGCTTTTACATTTTTTAAAGTATCTTTAAAAACAGAAACAAAAATAAGGGAGACAATAAAATGCAACAGAAACTGTGTCTCACAAACTTAAATATTTCTATCTGACTTTTCACAGAAAAACTTTGCTACCCCTGCCCTAGAGCTACACTGTACAACCACAGGTGGCAATTGAGTACTTGAAAAGTGGCTAGTCCACATGAAAAGGATGAGTTCATGTCCTTTGCAGGGACATGGATGAAGCTGGAAACCATCATTCTCAGCAAACTAACACAACCGAACGCCACATGTTCTCACTCATAAGTGGGAGTAGAACAATGAGAACACAGGGAGGGGAACATCACACACTGGGCCCCATTGGGGGATAGGGGGCTAGGGGAAGGATAGCATTAGAAATACCTAATGTAGATGACAGGGTGATGGATGCAGCAAACCACCACGGCACGTGTATACTATGTAACAAACCTGCACATTCTGCACCTATATCCCAGACCTTAAAGTGTAATCATAATTAAAAAAAAAAAAGTGGCTAGTCCAAATGCAGATAGACAATATGTGTAAAATATATAATACGTTTTAAAGACTTCATATGAAAAAATGAGTAAAACATAGGTTATTAATAATTCCATAATTATTTGTTGAAATTATAGTATTTGATGTATACTAGGTAAAATGAAATTTTGCTCATTCCTTTAACATGGCTACTAGACGTGGTCTCCACTTTTACTTTCCACTTTCCAAATTTCACGTGAATGCACATAGTCGGCCAAGTCCAAGTCGTATCTGCTATCCAAGCTTCGCAGGAATGCATATGATGTGATTTTTAGCCTTCTGGCTTTTGCATAAAGACACACTAGAAGGTAGGTGGGGAATGTTAAGGGGAAATCTACTATGCCCACCACTCTTGCCCCCCAGGGTCTTTAATCCTTATTGTAACTGGTGTCACTACACTCAACACAAAATGCACACACACACAAACAGTGCCCTCTCACCACTGGAACTCCTTTGCAGAGTACATGAAGGATGCCTGGCTTTCAGAAGGTGGCCTTCCTTTGTCTCTAGAGAATATAATTTGTGTCATTCCTGCCCCAGGCACAGTTTTATGATAACATTTAAAATGGGTTGGATATAACAACCCCTCTGCAATACTTGGGTCCTGTAAACTGTTAATAAAGATCTTTTTTTTTTTTTCAGTTAATATACAGATGGATGAACAAAAATCAAGATTACTTAATAACACTAGAGAATAAGTCACAAACAAAGGAGTTGATATACAAAATATTTTCTGCCACTTCTGGCAGTCATTCTCAAGAGCAGCTGAATTTAAGGATTACCTGAAGACAAACAGATACCCAGACCCCATCCTGGACCTATTACGTTGCTAAAAGACAGTTATAGCAGCCCTGTCCATTAGAAATAATGATGTGACTCATACATTTAATTTTAGTTACCCTAGTAGATACAATAAAATATTTTAAAAAGAGAGACAGGTGAAATTGATTTTAATAATATATTTAATTAAGCCAGTATATCTAAAGTATTATTTCAACATGTAATGAATACAAAATTAATGATATTTTTATATTTTTGTTTCTAAACTAACACTCTGAAATCTGATGTGTATTTTATAGTTAAGAGCACATTTCAGTTCAGATGTTGGAACTTCAGTGGTTAAAGTGCAATCAGTTCCAGCGAAAAAATAAAAATTGTGGCTTTTGCTCACCTTTGGTTTTAAATGAAAACGAAAATTAAATTAAAATTCAATTCCTAAGTTGTGTCAGCCACGTATTATACACTTGGGACTATGGATGGCTGCCATATTGGACAAGGCAGGATGGAAGGCTTCGAATTGCTGATGGTGCAGAGGCATAACAGTAACCAGATAGTATCAATTATCCACTTCACTAAGGGAAGTGTAGACGTTAAAGTATAAAAATGTTTGATGATAGACATTTCATTATAGACTTTTAGAAAGAGCATAGATATTAAAGTATAATAATACTTGATAATAAACAGTTGTACACTTATTGTTATTTTGAAATGAAGTCTTGCTCTGTCACCCAGGCTGGAGTGCAGTGGTGCGATCTCAGTTCACTGCAACCTCTGCCTCCTGGGTTCAAGCGATTCTCCTGCCTCAGCCTCCCAAGTAGCTGGGACTACAGGTGAATGCCACCATACCCAGTTTTTTTTTTTTTTTTCAGTAGAGACAGGCTTTCACCATGTTGGCCAGAATGGACTCAATCTCCTGACTTCGTGATCTACCCACCTTGGCCTCTCAAATGTTGAGATTACAGGGTGAGCCACCGCACTCGGCCAGTTATACACTTTTAAAAAGAGATAGGATCAGTTTACCACTGAGGAAGCTGAGATTAGTGAGTTGATTGCAGTGACAGATGGAGTCTAGGCTGGAGTTCTGGCTCCCAAATACTAGTCCTATTCCTTGGTGTCTCTGCTACAAGTGTGTGTGGTGACAGTGGGTGGCGGGTTATGTGCATGATACATACACAAGAGTGAGAGAGATTAAGAGGGGGTAATTGGAAGTTTTTGGGAGAAGAGAAATGAGGTGGAGGAAGCAATGGTAAGAAAAAAACCCAACCTTATAATATATGTGCTAAATATGTTCTGATATCTAGAGAACATAGTGAAAAAGAACTTGAGATGGGTGAATTTGAAAGACTTACATTTTATTCCTGCTCCCAAACTGGGAACTGTGTGTCTTTGGGAATGTGATTGAACTTCACTGACCCTAAGTTTTCTGAACAATAGAATATGGATACAAGTTTCTGTCTCTCGGTTTGCAGTGAGCATCAAATGTTGTAACCCACTTTCAGCACCTGGCATAGTGCATGTTAATGACCCTCACCTTTCCCTCTGCAAACCACCATACTGGGGCAGAGTAATCTTTACATTTAATATCCTTGATTAAATTACTTTAAGTCAAACTCTCACTTGATCTTGGATGTTGTTTGAAAATAACTGCTTAAAATAATTTGTAATCAATGCTTCTTATCTAAAAGTATTGATTTTTACTGGACAAGAAGAAGCAACAGGATTTATTGTTGCTGTGCCTTAGAAAACCCAAGATTTTAATCTCCACAAATTGCCTCAAATGCCTAGGTGTAGTGCAGTGTTTGACAATTCAGCCTTAAATTTCCCATCAAATGTAAACAACTGTAAACAAGAAAATCTATTATAGTGGTATTTTTTCACCTACTAATGTATATTTCAGGGTTTTATTTTCCTTTAAATTTTTTGTTAAATTTTTTTCACTAGTTCCAGAACACATATGTAGAGCTTGCAGGGTTGTTACCTAGGTATACATGTGCCATGGTGGTTTGCTGTACCTATCAACCGGTCATCTAGGTTTTAAGCACCATGTGCATTAGCTGTTTATCCTGATGTTCTCCCTTCCCTTGCCACCACCCCCTAAAATGCCCTAGTGTGTGTTGTTCCCCTCCCCGTGTCCACATGTTCTCATTGTTCAGCTCCCACTTATGAGTGAGAACATGTGGTGTTTGGTCTTCTGTTCCAGTGTTAGCTTGCTGAGGATAATGGCTCCAGCTTCATCCATGTCCCTGAAAAAAATATGATCTCATTCTTTATGATGGCTGTATGGTATTTCATGGTGTATATGTACCACTTTTTCTTTATCCAGTCTATCATTGATGGGCATTTGGGTTGGTTTCATGTTGTTGCTATTGTGAATAGTGCTGCAATAAACATATGTCTGCATGTATCTTTATAATAGAATAATTTATATTCCTTTGGGTATATACCCAGTAATGGGATATATGGGTCAAATGGTATTTCTGGGTCAAATGGTATTTCTGGTTCCAGATCCTTGAGGTATCGCCACACTGTCTGCCACAATGCATGAACTAATTTACATTCCCAACAACAGTGTAAAAGCATTCCTCTTTCTCCACAGCCTCACCAGCATCTGTCGTTTCTTGACTTTTCAATAATCACCATTCTGACTGGCATGAGATGGTGTTTCATTGTGGTTTTGATTTGTATTTCTTTAATGATCAGTGGTGTTCAGCTGATTTCTTATGTTTGTTGGTCACATAAATGTCTTCTTTTGAAAAGTATTTGTTCATACCCTTTGCCCACTTTTTGATGAAACTGTTTATTTTTTGCTTGGAAATTTGTTTTAATTTCCTGTAAATTCTGTATATTAGACCCTTGTCACATGGGTAGATTGCAAAAATTTTCTCCCGTTCTGTAGATTGCCTATTCACTCTGATGATAGTTTCTTTTGCTGTGCAGAAGCTCTTTAGTTTAATTGGATTCCATTTGTCAAATTTTAGCTTTTGTTGCAATTGCTTTTAGTGATTTCATCATAAAATCTTTGCCCAGGCCTATGTTCTGAGTGGTATTGCCTAGGTTTTCTTCTAGAGTTTTTATGGTTTGGGGTTTTACATTTAAGTCTTTAATCCATCTTGAGTTAAATTTTGTATAAGGTATAAGGAAGGGGTCCAGTTTCAGTTTTCTGCATATGGCTAGGCAGTTTTCCCAGCACTATTTATTAAATAGGAATACCAATAATAATAGAATTAAATATTTTAAAAATGCAAGTTTAATTTTTTATACACTTACTAATCAACATTTTTTACTGATACAAAGCACTGGTGAAATCCATTAATTTATTCACAGCTGCTAGATGTTAATGAGAAAGTAATATAGCAGATTCAAGCATAGTTTTGAAGGCAAACAATATGATGTGTGTCTAGCAGTTGGTTAGAGCGCAGCACTAATGAGGCCAAGGTCAAGGGTTTAATCCCCTCATGGCTAGTTAGTTTTGTTCTATTTCATAGCCAATGGCAGCATCCATGACATCAGATAGCTGACCTGGATTTGCCATTGATCATTAGGGAGTCTGGGCTGAAGGATAGTGAGCACCAGTACAAAACCATTGCCCATTATGGAAAGAATAACTGAAGGGTAGAACCACCCTGCTCCCTTTGTCCACTGTTCACTCTGATGTCATTTGTCCATGAGGATTTTCCTTCACTATAATCAGTATTAGGCCACCAGATACAATTCTCCACTTTTGACTTGGGATAAGTTATCAGACAATAGTAAGAGCACTAAAATAAAAACTGAGTTCTCCTCCTGGCTTGGTTTCTAAATAGCACTTGGTTAAGTCATTACCCAATCCAGAACTCAGTTTTTACCTCTATAAACTAACAGAGATAGAGTAGATGTTTTTTTAAGTCCCCATGCTGCATTAAAATAGCTCCATAAATACATTGAAGATTTTTTGGAATGGAGGGTTGCCCAATATTAAACTCTATTATTTTCCTTTTGGTACTGCAGAAGGCAAAATTTAAAAAGGACCTCAATGAACCCCACTGTATTAATCAGGGTTCTCTAGAGAAACAGAACTAATAGGGTGTGCATGGTGCGTGTGTGTGTGTATGTGTGTGTGTGTGTGTGTATGTGTGTGTGTGTGTGTGTGTGTGTGTTGGTGGAGAGATGAGAGAGAGAGAAAGCAACATCTAGACTGGTGTTTCACTAAATATCTGGGTACTGTGGCTGAGCCATGTTGACACATGAAATAAATTAACCGTAACATCTGCCTTTTGGTATTTATGTCCTTGTGTCATCTTCACCTTTGGATGTTACTTGATTCCAATAGAGTAGGTCAAAGGTAACAGGAAGTCACTTCTGTGATTAGGCTACGAAAGAGTTCCTAGCAGATTGCCTGTGTTGCCTTCTTGGTTTTCACACTCTTGTAGAAGAGACCAGTATGGTAAGGAACTAGGAAAAACGTTCTTTATAGCCAGCAATGAAGTAAGGCCTCCAGCCCAACAGCCTTCAGGAAATTGGATGCTGCCAACAACCGCTGAGTAAAACTAAAGGAGGACCCTTTCCCTAGCTGAACCTTCAGATGAGACCTTAGACCTTTGGGCCAACAATTGATTACAGTCCTCTGAGTGACCATAAAACAGAGAACCCATCTAAGTCAGGCCCATATTCTTAATCCACGGAAACTGTGAGATAATAAATGTTTATTTTTAAGCTGTTATATTTGGGAATAATTTCTATTGCAAAAAAATAGACAACTAATACAGAAACTAAAATTAATGTGACAAGATATTGATCAGGGTTATTTTCAGATAAATCAAATGCATGCTGGTTACCTTAAGCAGAAAGGAATATACTGCAGGTTATAGAGAGCCCAGAGTTATTGAGAACTGAAAACACATACTCTAAGCTTGCAGGAATTACATCAAGAAGCACACTATAAACCACCAAAGACAGCTGCTATTTCTATCACAGTCAGGAAGTGGCCAAATCAAGAAGCTACTACCACAATGCCTGGCTCAAGAACCACTGACTCCATTGAAGTTTGTGACATTAAAAATAGACGCACACACCTTGCCTTTCCCCTATGTTGTATCAGTATCTTAAGTTAGTGTCTGTGATAGATGTGACCTAAACAACATCTTATTATAGTAGCAAGAGTAGTTAGATATGTTTCCTCTTCTCTCCCCTCCCCTCTCCTCCCCTGCCCTCCCCCTCCCCCTCCCTTCCCCTCTCCCCTCCCCTCTCCCCCTCACCCCCTCCTTCCTGCCTTCCTTCCTTCCTTCCTTCTTTGTTCCTTTTTTCTTCCTATTTCTCTTTTTTCTCCTCTTCCTCTTCTTAGTCCTTCTTCTACACATTGATTTTCAGATCAATAAAAGACAGATTAAACAAGAAATATATATTCAAAATATCTAGAGAGTAACATGAGCAACTGTGATTAAATTCTGTATTATAAGTATCAAGCCTAACTTCTATAAGAATTCTTAGAAGGAATTCCTAAAAATAATGCAATACAGTAATTAGAAGCACAAAATTTGGGGAGGAAGTTAAACAAACATTATAAAAACCCCATCTTGGGCCAGGCACAGTGGCTCATGCTTGTAATGCCAGCACTTTGGGAGGCCTAGGCGGGCAGATTAAGAGATCAGGAATTCAAGACCAACCTGGCCAATATTGTAAAATCCTGGTCCATTAAAAATACAAAAAATTATCCAGGTGTGGTGGTGGGCACCTGTAATCCCAGCTACTTGGGAGGCTGAGGCAATAGAACTGCTTGAACCCAGGAGGCGGAGGTTACAGTGAGCCAAGATCTTGCCACTGCACTCCAGTCTGGGTGACAGAGCTAGACACCTTTAAAAAAAATAATCCCATCTTGGACAGTTTTCTTAAACTCTTTAAGCACTTGTCTCTTCTCCTATAATCCTATAAAATTAGGAAATTATTTGTTACCTCTTAATTATCAGGTGAGAATAAACAGTGACAACATATTTTATATTATTAACAGGAAGGCTGGCGCAAGGTAAATGCTCAGTAATAGGTGTTAACTCTAAGTACATAACCGTGGTTCATAGTTTAATGATACAAGTCCCATGGAGAAAGTGAGATTTCAGCTTGGCTTAAAAACGAAGAACTGAAGTTAAAAATGATGAAAGACAGCTGTTTAAGATGTTTCTACTGCACAGTGTCCAAGAACCTTTCACAAAAGGTCTTAAAAAAGCACTTAGAGTCCAGTGTCTTATAAATGGGTAAATGGACACATTGAAATGTGACATGTCATCTTAGAATAGGTGAGTAATGGAGAAGTCAAAGTAGGTGACTCCCAAGTTGGTATTCTAACCACTTAACTGCATTTCTTACTTGACTTCAAACTATTAAAATTGAGAGTTTTTTTGTTCTGTCTTATATTATCATCAGCACTGACATAGCTATTAATAACATAGACACTAAAGGAAGAAAATGAGATTAACAATGGCATCCCATCAGCTAGGTCTTCATCAAACTATGAACAAGAGTAGTCAGTGTCAAAACAGTGCATGTAATCCTTTTCTTGACTTTGGGATTGTGTAATGACTCATAACAAGCCAATACGTAAAACATAGCTTACGTTCACTAACAAGACTGCACTTTTCTTTCACTTTTATTTTTTCGTCTTATATCTAGATGACATACAGCCATTCCTTTACCACCAATTCATATATAAACACCTTTTGGTAGTTTTAATTGGTTTCCTCCCGTAAATAAAGATTTATGTTAAAGTAAAATGAAATCAATAGATTAAGGTTAATTATGCTCTGTTCTTTTTTTTATTTCCTAGGCTTACAGGACAATTACTAATTGAATCTGATGAAAGCCATGGTTATCTCTTTAATCATCTTAAAAAAGAAAGCTGTAAAACAAAAAAGCCTGTTCCCACTTTAATTTTCTCTTAAAAGCATTTGTCATCACTACTGACTGACATTGGACTGAAATACTATAGATCAGGATTTTAAAGTTCTTGTTCATCAATCTTTGTTTTATACATGTGGACACCTGATTGAGCTCTGAGGGGCTTCCTGGGTTTTGTCCAGGTTAGTAGCAGCACTGGGAGAGCAAGTCAGGTTCTGGGATACCAGTTCAGCACTTTTCCATTGCAACGATGGAATTTGATATTTTTACTTATCTGATTTTGTATCACATTTCTTGCAAGTTTGTTTGGCTTGCTCTTGTTTCATTTGTGGCTACAAAGATTAAAGAAGACAATAAGTGCCAGGAAACATGGCACTTAATAAACACTAGTTGTTCTTTCCCTTTCTAAAACCTTGTGTAAATACAGTTTTATAAATCACATTTAAGGACACTTAAGAGAGCTCTGTTTTAAGAAATCTGGAAGGGAATCTTTTTGAAAAGGAGGAATCTTTTATAATGTAAATAACAATCCCCTAGGTAACCTGTTTTACCATCCCGGATATTTATAGTGCTCTCAGAAGAGTTTGTTACTTTAGGATTGATGTAAGGCTCTCTTCGCACACTAGTAGTCAAATGGCAAAGTTCATATACAGTTTACTAGCTCTGTTCCTGGTGGGTTACAGGCCCTGTGCATTCTCCAGGATAAGCTACAGGATCTGTCCTGAGATGAGAAGCTGTGTGTGGATGCTGTACACCAGCCCCTTAGAGAAACCAGAATTCATTAGCTGTACGGGGTTGTTACTTGAAGACTCGGGAGCTGGACAGGCTGGCAAGAAAGCCTTACTTCTCCCAACAGAAAGAGCTGATTGTTGCTTTTCATTCTTCATTTTATTCTCACAGGAGGATAAAATCTGTTTTCCCTGAGAACTATAACATTATTACAGTAATATGCTGATGGGGCCTCTAATTTGCAGACTGTCATCTAAATTCATTGGTTCCTGAAGTGCCTGATTTTAATTAAATGTGGTGTCATAAATTGCTGGGCATTCTTTGATGATGATGATGGCAGCTCCAAAATGATTAATGCCTTTAAGACACATCAGTCTGCTGTCTACAAACTTGTCTTCAAATACTATTAAATTATTAGTATTAGTGCTTCAAGAAAGGTGTTCTTTCTGAGTTGTTTGTTTAGTAGTGACATGTGGTATTATATTTCTCTGAATTTTTGTAGCTAATCTCCCTTCTGTCCAATAGTGCTTCTTTGTGAAATTTCCAATCTAGATGATAGGTAGATTTTGTATCTATGCCATCAAGAATAGAAGTAGCATCATGTAGCAGTGAAGACACCAAGCACAAAACCCTAGTTTTACCGCTTACTAGTAATGTGGGCTTAGGCAAGAATGTTGACTGCTCTGTGCCTCAGTTTACTCATCTATAAATTGAGGTTAATTTTAACAGTGTCAACCCTACATATTGTTATGAGGATTAAATGACTTGCTATACATAAAGCATTTAGAACTATGCTTGATACTGTATGTATTCCATCATTATTATTCTGGAAATATGTAAAATCATTACATTAGAAAAGGGATAGGATTTAATCCCTGTCATTCTTAATAATTTGCTTTTTAACCAACTGGGCTCAGACTAGGTACATTTACTAACATTCCCCTTTGCCATAGTGATCTCATCCATTGGGAGACATCTCCTTCATTGAAAGACATCTCCTTCATTGGAGTTTTTCCATACATTTGCAATCAGGCATGGAGGAAGGCAGTAGGACTTCTTCATATTTGGGATCGTTTGTTCCCCGTCACATAAATCTTGTTTTGAGAATACTGTTGATACCTCAATATATATTTTTTCATCTTCCTGATTGCCTTAGATATGCTGAAAAATTAGTTTACTTTATTAACTTTGAAGTTTCATAATTATTCTCTTTGCCACATGTCTATCAGAATTTTAAAAAGAAACTAACTTTCATGTCTTCTATGGACATTGGTAGGAACTTTGTTGAAACATAGGAAGCCAAGAAATGTCCAGAAACATACCTTTTCAGTTTCCATGTGGCATTCTTGGAATCACTGTATTTTAATATTAATATAGCCATTTTAGTCATGCAAGTGAACAGTCTTCATTTTTGCAAGAGAATGAGTTGAACAAAATAGAAATTGAATTAGCTTAACAGGAAGTTATATGTATATATACATATTTACATACGTATAATTATGTTCAACTCACTTCAATATCAGAATTCTATGTAACTATTAATAAACAATTTATCTAAGGAGAAATATATATATATATATGTGTGTGTGTCTCCAATGTGTTTGGCATCATGTAAGGATTTTATAAAGGTTAACTCATTTAATCTTTAAAGTAAGTTTGACCCTGTATTCATGGCAAATGTCAAATTAATGGACTAGGCATTTATTTTACTGAAATAACTTTCTGAAATGGCATCTTCCTTTTGGAATTCAGAGTAGAACACACACACACACACACACACACACACACACACACACAGCTGTGGTTCTAAAAATAAAATTGCATGAGTCTTTCTTTGACTTGCCCCTCTAGGAATAAAGTACCCAGGGTATGAACTCCAGTGTACATGACAGTCTGCTTATGTAAGCAGCAGTCACAATTGAAAGCCGTTTACATTTTCCACAGCTGCTCTGAGTCTGGCATAAGCAGTACTAAAAATTACTTAACCAGTTCAGTAGTAATCTACAAGCAGGCAACACCAAGGGAATAGACCTATTGTTCTAATTAAGTAGATGTTGGCCTGTGTAAGCCTTCTTCTTCAGATAATCACACTCCAGGCCTACATTTAATGTGCCTAACCCTCCCTACGCTTGTAGGAAGCTGGTTGCCTAAACGGAACTACATTAACTCTTTCATCTTAATAGAGATTAAAAAGAAGTTTCCCCTCAATTTTTTCGCAAAATATTATTTACAAGAAAGTCTTTTAACAAAATTTCCAAAACAAAACTGATTCATCTTGAGGAAAAATTGGATGACCCCAATTCCAGCAAAACAGAACAAAGTGATTAGTCCCTAGAGAATATTTTGACAACATACATGGTAAAAGTAACTAATCTCTATTTGTGGTCTTGTAATATTTTTTTTTTTTCTGAGGTGGAGTCTTGCTCTGGCATCAGGCTGGAGTGTAGTGGTGTGATCTCGGCTCACTGCAACCTCCGCCTCCTGGGTTCAAGAGATTGTCCTGCCTCAGCCCCCCGAGTAGCTGGGACTAAAGGCGTGCGCCACCATACCCAGCTAGTTTTTTGTATTTTAGTAGAGGTGGGGTTTCACCATGTTGGCCAGGATGGTCTCAATCTCCTGTCTCCGTGATCCACCTGCGATGGCCTCCTAAAGTGCCGGGATTACACACCCATCCTGAAATTCTTTCAGTCTCAGCCTAGATGTCTCCAAACTTCAAACCAGAAGCTAATTATGTTCCTTTCATCACAATCACGAGTTACAAGTGTTTAAACTTTGTGCGGGTCCCATACCTAAGTATATTAACAAAAGCTTCACCCAGGTGATACAGGAGACTGTGTTTGAGTAATCTGTCTTCTCCCCAGATTCAAACTCTTTTGCTCAATTGGATATAATCTTTTTGAACCATCTAGAAATAATCTATTTGGTAGCAAAGGCAAAGGAATACTGATATAATAAGTTGTTTCCAAAGTACTGTGATTTTAATGATTAAAAATTAAAAGGTATTGAATATTTTCCGTATTCCGTAATGCAAATCTTGTCTATTCTCACAAAAGGTAGACTATTTTGAAGAGGGCAACATTCATAATCCCAAGAGATCTTTTTAAACCTATATGACAAACTAATGAGACTCAGGATGATGGATTTTGACAATTAAGACATTTGGACCTGATGGCATACACTGTGGAACATGGAGCTTGCTCTTTCCTTGTAAGTTCCAAATATATGTGACAGAAAAACATTACTACAAAGATGGGCGGCCATCTTTTTTCCTCACGATTGTCACAAAGCTAGTTAACTGTGTGTGGCCACTGATTGTGGGGCAAAGAACACGATTAGCTTCTAATCTGAGATTTGGAGAGATCTGGCTCAAGACCTAAACAATTTCAGAAAAAGACCTTGAATAGAGATTGGGTACATTTAGGGCACAGGATGACAAAGCATAGAGAACGGAAGGAGTGGTCAGTCTGACCATTAATTCCTCAAAGGCTTGTTGATATCCCAACTCACATCAGGGCTTAGCTCATGACTCCCACGTCCTTACCTACAAGCGCTATCCGTCACCTTTTCCTTATGAGCAATGTCCTGTGGGTGATGCACAAGCATTTCAAACTTGGCAATATATGCTCCTCAAGTTCAGGGACTGACTGTTTTAGCACGTGGGGTTTTAGTAACGCTCTGCTCAACAACTGAGAAAATAGGAAACTCAAATTGTCCTCTGCTAGTTTAAAAAATCTTGATACTAACAAAGATTAGATAAATGGCCCCTTCAATCACTATCTGGGGGAAAGGTTGTCTTGGATTTCACTATGTTCTGGGTGGTACTATTAACCATTGGAATCATAGAATCAAACTTCCTCTTTCTGATTTACAGTCACCATTCCTCTTATCCTTAGCATTTGTGTTTTCTTCCCCCTCAGAAGTGGAATATTGATAGCAATTTTCATTGGTATGTAAATTCCTACCATGCCAAACAAATGAACCTCTCCAGAACACAATCTGTTGCCTTTCATGTGGTAGATATTTAGTAAATTTTCTAAATGAAGAACAGATGAATAATAGAGAATCTGAAGGATATTTTAAAGGTGCCTAGGGCAGTTTAAGCTCTTTAAAGGATGGTGAAAAATGTGACATATTCTTTCCCCAAAAGTGTAAAGGATTTTACACAACTGTCACTTGGTCTGAAGGAAAAGGTCAGATGAATCACAGATATATTTCAACACCCTCAGGGTATTGTGATAGACTGCTTTCCATCTTTCTCAAATGAAGGTACTCCATGATATAACTAACACACCCTGGTATGTATCTCTCTCCTTGGTTTCGGTGGATTGAAGAAGGGACAGAAGGTTTAGATTACGAGGATTTAATGGGATATTTTAATTTAAAAGACCTGTTGTTTTTTTTTAATGGCAAGGGCTTAAAATAAGGTATAAGCCCTAGTTAATAAAGAAAACATCCTACTTTTCTCAAAATTACAAAGACAAAAGGAAAAAAAAGTTAAAATTTGAGCCAAATTTCTGTGACACATTACTAAAATACAACATGGGACATATCAGTCTTTTTATTAGGAAAAAGGCAAAATGAGTGACATTTTAATTCTACTAGAAAATGAATGAATATTCTTTCAGATTTCTTGGTATAGTTTTGGCTTATGCTATTTATTTTATTTTATTAATTTTATTTTATTTTACAGGGAGTGTCTCATTTGGAGAATACAAAACCAAAAAAGAGAAAGTAAGTCAAATTTACTTTGTAAACTTCATGTTCCCTTAGTTCTGTAATGTTGAATGTAGTTTTTTTTTTTTTTTTTTTTTTTTTTCTTTTGAGATGGAGTTGGCTCTGTCACCCAGGCTGGATTGCAGTGGCATGATCTCTGCTCACTGCAACCTCCGCCTCCTGGGTTCAAGTGATTATCCTGCCTCAGCCTCCTGAGTAGCTGGGATTATAGGCGAGTGCCACCACGCCCAGTTAATTTTTGTATTTTTAGGAGAGACGGGGTTTCACCATGTTGGTCAGGCTGGTCTCGAATTTCTGACCTCATGATCCGCCCACTTTGGCCTCCCAAAGTGCTGAGATTACAAGTGTGAGCTACCGTGCCTGGCTTGAATGTGAATTTTTAGTGAACTTCCTGCCAGAGAACTTTTTTCTTTTTCAGCTGTCATGTACAAATCTAGGTGTGGATTACTTTGCTACTATTTCTCTGTTTATGCTGATACATGGGAAAGCTGTGTTGTGACATTCCAGTAGACAGGGATGTGAAAATTATATTTTCAGAAGAAACATGTGTCTAAACCAATCCTAGATTAAAGTGGGAGCCTACATAAAAACATATTTCTATCAGTGACCTATAAATCTTCTGAAGTATTTTTCTAATCCACGTAAAAATGTGTTTGCAAAGGGTTTCGGGTTATTTAGGTCAGGCCTGGCTTTACATTCAGCACATCCAGCTACCAGAGGACATGACATACACACGTTGCATAAGGTAATGGGATTTTAACTGATAAGCAGGAAATACACATGGGCAGGAAGCTGGTTTATGGGAAACTTTCAGAGTGGTTGCCGTGGATACAGAAGAATGGCTTCCTTGCACCCTGGATTGGTCTGGGGCCAAATTGTGAATTACGTGATGTTCTCTCTGGGTGTCCTTTTTCTCAAAAGCCCTTACTCTATTCCCACCCTAGCACTCTGCTTTTTCATATTCTTTCCTTTTTTTTAAATTTTGCTCAAGGCTTTCTCCCAGTTAAAAATATAAAACACGTTCATAGTAAGTAGGTAATTGGGTGATTAACAGCTTAGGGACCTGGCAGGCTAGTGTAGTTGTATTTTAGCTACAATTAACTGTTTAAACTATGACACTGGCATTTTAAGCATGAGATGGAGTAAAGAAGGGCCTTTCTCAGTCTAATTGCCATGTATGTGAGGCTGTTTATTCTGACCATAAATAAGAAATTCACTAATTCCAAGGCACATACTTATACAAAACTGTAGCTGTTGGCTTGTGATTGATGCCTCCACAGAATATAGGCCACCAAAACATGGAAGACAGAAGGAGGATTGAATTAAAGGGAAAGTGTCTGATGCTGACCAATTTACAGCTTTTCCAACATAAACCAGATCAGTCAAGATGCTCATCAGATTCCAAGCAATTGAAATAAAATTGAAAACTTCTTTGAGTTCCTCAATTTTTTTTTTTTGTGCCTACCACTCTCCAGATGGAAATGATGTCTCATGTTGTTATATACCTACCTCACTTTAAAATATGATAAACAACTTTATTTGTTTGGAACTCTTGCTATATGCCAAGAGATGTCCTAAGCATTTTGCATTAAAAACTTAAAAACAAACAAAAGGTTAAGAAAAAGGAAACCTTATTTATGCATGTTTTTGCTTATAATTTTGAGCTTAAAAGAAAGGGTGGGTAACCTTGGTTGTAATTTAATGACTATCAAGAATATGTATATGTGCAGCCAAAGTGAGCACATGACTATCAAGAATATGAATAGTGGAAAACACTTAAGCTGTAACAGTTAGTGATGAGATATATGCGTGTTTACCCACACGCGTGTTAATTAGCATGGTCAAGTCAGCATAGTCCCAGTTCCATCCTCTGTTTCTGTTTCAAAACATTTTATTATGAAAAATTTCAATCATTCATAGGGGAAGCGTTAAAATAAACTCATATCACCAAACTTAAACAAGAATCAACCTAGAGTCAATTTTATTTTATTTCTACCCCATTCCACTCCCCCAACTTCATCCCCACTGTTTTTCTTTTCTTTTCTTTTTTTTTTTTTTTTT
>NW_016107322.1:7195501-7260501 GCF_001604975.1 Cebus imitator
ATCACCGCAACCTCCGCCTCCTGGGTTCAGGCAATTCTCCTGCCTCAGCCTCCTGAGTAGCTGGGATTACAGGCACGCGCCACCATGCCCAGCTGATTTTTTGTGTTTTTAGTAGAGACGGGGTTTCACTACGTTGACCAGGATGGTCTCGATCTCTTGACCTCGTGATCCACCCGCCTCGGCCTCCCAAAGTGCTGGGATTACAGGCGTGAGCCACCGCGCCCGGCCCCCACTGTTTTTCTTAATCAAGCATATGCCAGACACATAATATCAAGCTTAAGTGTATATTGTTAGAAAATAGGAACTATTTTTTGAACGGCATAATCACAATACCACTGCTGCACTAGAACAAAATAAGACAAACGACATTATATTGCCAAATATACAGCCAATATTAATGTATTTCTGACAGGCTCAAATGCTCAAATGCTTTTGCAGTGTTGGTTTATTTAAATCAGTATCCAAAAAGCTCAGTTGGATCCTGTTCCTGTCTCTTAATTTATGTCTTTTCATTTATTTGTTGAAGACACTGGAGTCTGTGTCCTGAAGAATTTCCCAGATTTTTGAATTTTGCTGATTGAATCCTTGTGTTTTTTTTAAGTATGTTCTTCTCTACTCTATGTTTCCTGTAAACCTTTAGTTAAATGTCCAAATATGGTAAGATTCAAACATATATAAAGTGTGAAAAGTTTTAAATATATACATACATATTTAAAAGTTGGTCTTCAATGACTGCATACTTTCTGTTTTGTTATATTGTAAACTATATGTTTAGTCTCATTGCTATTCACCTACTTCACTTTACTATATTATAAATAGCTTTATTTGTTTGGAATGCTTGCTATATGCCAAGAGATGTCCTAAGCATTTTGCATTAGAAAAATTAAAAAGAAAATAATTAAGAAAAAGGAAACCTTATCATGTCTGTTTTTGCTTACGATTATGAGCTTAAATAAAAGTGTAACCTTGGTTTTGATTTAATGACAATAAAGAATATCAATAGTAGAAAACACTTAAGCTATGACAATTTAATTATGAGATATGTGTATTCACCCACACACATGAATTGATTAGCATGGTCATATTTTTATGACAGTGATATTGCTCAGTGGGTTTGGATGGTGTCAAGTTGATCCATTTGGCATAAAGTTGCCCATCAGCCTTTCAATTAGGCTTTATCAATAATTGGTGATTATTTTCCATATCCGTTATTTTATTAGATGTTTCACAATAGTTATATTTAATTTACTTCATTCTTTCTGTATTTATTAACATGATTTTTTGGAAAAGCACTTTCCCCCCAGTAACTATTTGGTTATCCTGAGATACTTTAATGTAAAATGACTTACCTATTTTTTCGGGTTTTATGAATATTAGTTTCTCCATATTGCATAGAAATTTACAGACCCAAATTATAATTGTATTTACTGTAATTTGCCACCTAGGGTTAGGAAAATTCAAGACTGTAGGTAACCTTACTTAGAGGTAGAATTTATTTCTGCTCCCAAAGGTGTTGCATACATTCTAATTTCTGTTTGATTAAAATGTTATTTATTAAATCTAGACTTAAATATTTGTTTTTTTTTTCTTCCAGGTTATTCCAGAGATTTATGTCTGAAAATAAAATATTTGGTTAGTGATTTCTAAGATTTCAAGTGTAAACGATGTATTCTGTCTCCCCAGAAGTTCTTTCTCCTGCTCCTGCCTAAAAGCAACAAAACCGATTGATGAAAGTCAAATTGAGTTGTTTTTGAATTATATAGAAGAAATTTTTTTTAAATGGCTACATTCTAACTTTAAATGCCTATGACAAAGAAATCATTGATTTGTTTGCAATAATTTCCTTTTGTTATAAAGAGAATAATCTTCTTTGGTACTTCATTGGTTGATCACCTTCCAGCTCTCCATGTTTAGCTTGGCTGCTCCGTGGTCAAGGTTACTTGTTAGAGATTATTTTTTCTGGGAGGAGGAGAAACAGAGTTTTGCTTTTGTTGCCTAGGCTGGAGTGCAGTGGTGCAATATCGGCTCACCCCAACCTCTGCCTCCCTGGTCAAGTGATTCTCCTGCCTTAGCTTCCGGAGTAGCTGGGATTACAGGCATGCGACACCATGCCCAGCTAATTTTGTATTTTTAGTAGAGATGGTGTTCTCCATGTTGGTCAGGCTGCTCTCAAACTCCCGACCTCAGGTGATCCAACGGCCCCAGCCTCCCAAAGTCCTGGGATTACAGTCATAAACTACCGTACCCAGCCGTAGAGGTCTTTTTAGATATGTGAATCTAGGAGTCAATAAAAAATTAGTAGAAAGTGGTTCTATTATAAAAGTCTCTTCTACAATATTCCACACACCAAATCTCCTCTTTAGTTCTGTGATAGCAAACATAGTAATAATACATGCAATCAGTTTGATTTGTATCTTAATTCTAAAGAAAAAAATCTATTTCTGTTCATTTCTTTTAGAAAATTAATGATCTCTTTTTACTTTACAGCATATAGGGAGTCAGTAATTATAAAACATTTACAGTGGTGAAACATCTAGATCATCCAGTCAAGTTGTTTTTTTTCATGTAGTGTGCTAAACTTGTGTGTACCCTGCTCCCTTTCCATTTTTCCAGCGGAGATTAGGAGTGGGGTGCTCATACCCATTTCCTTCTTTTTTAAAAAACAGTTTTCTGGTAGGATCTGAAAAGCTCATTCTGACCAAGGTGACACCCCTCAACAGGTACGATTTTGAAGGATATCTGCATTTCAATCAGGTTTCAATTCACCCAGCGGTAGCATCTATAGGCGCTGGGTCCTATCAGGGTCCTGCAGTCACTTCTTGTTAAATATTTTGAATATTGCACCCAATTTGAATAGTGCATAGTCTTAAATAAAACGAAGTAAGACAAAATTTTATTTTCCATCTAGATCCATTCTCAGTCTACTCTGCATATAATACAACAAATACTTCTAACACAATTCTTGATGATCAACTGCCTTTTCTATAATCAAAACAAATGAGCAAATAGTGACTTTAAAATCGATACAGCATGCTGAGTTTGTCTTCATGCTACACATTGGTTGCATTACTTAACACTTGTTTTATCAATGTATGATACAACATGTAGAATGATTGATTTTCGTTGGGATTTTAATGATTGATTTTAAAAGGGATTCCAATTCTTCATTTGGTGCAATTCATTTCTTCACATGTCCAGGTCCTACTTTAGATATTGGGAGGACAAAGTTGAGCAAATCATTTACCTTCTATTTAAGGATCTTATGAGTTTCTTCACAGCTCAATTTCTCTCTACACAATTAGTTTGTTAGAAATGGTCTGGGCATGGTGGCTTACACCTGTAATCCCAACACTTTGGGAGGCCCAGGTGGGTGAATCACCTGAGGTCGGGAGTTTGAGATTATCCTGGCCAACATGGTGAAACCCTGTCTCTACTAAAAATACAAAAAATTAGCTGGGTATGGTAGTGGGTGCCTGTAATCCTAGCTACTAGGGAGGCTGAGGCAGGAGAATTGCTTGAACCCAGGAGGCAGAGGTTTCGATAAGCCGAGAGCATGACTCCATCTCAAAAGGAAAAAAGATATAATGGGAAATATGGAGGGCAAGGATACTTTAACTTATGCATAAAAATAATTGATTATGACCCTGTCTCTACAAAAAAAATGGACCTATCATGGTGGCATATGCTTGTAGTTTCAGCTACTTGGGAGACTGAGGCAGGAGGATACCCACCACCCAAGAATTTGAGGCCACAGTGAGCTATGATCACACCACTGTACTCCAGCTTGGGCAACAGAGTAAGACCCTGTCTCAAAAAAGTGATAATAATAATTGGTTGTGAATTCAAAAAAACGACATCAAAGAATAACGCAATCATAAGCTATCAAGAGACACTAGAGTAACCACATTCTACCATATATGGTGAGGTGCCTATGTAGTTCATGGGAGTAAGTGGGTAGCCCACAGCGTACCTGCATTTGTCCACGAAGGACGAGGACGCCCTAGAATGGGCCACAGAGCTCTCTTAAGATATCACGTACCAATTTACAAACCCCCGTGCTGAACTGGTTTTGATTTCAAATGTCTTATACTTACTGGACAAATGTTACTATGAATTCTGCTAACCAATTCTCTGCTTCACTTTAGAAGGAAAAACTGTGAATGACAAAACCTGGCAGGAACTCAGCAAGCATAAGAATGATTCCCACATCAGAAGGCCCTGTCAGCTAAAAGGTAATTACTAAATTTAGTTCAGCTGACTTTGCATTTTCCCAAAGTAGTTTAAAGGGCAGGTAAGAAAAATTTACATCTTTCACCATGAAAATAAGCAGAACATTGTGATCTACTAAAAAGGGAAAACCAAATAAGACAGAATAGAATATTATTATAAACTATGAATACATACATGTATACATATGCATATATGTCCATACGTCACATAGACACATGTATAAAAAGGAAGTGGGATCTAGTTAAGTTGCCTGCTGAAGCAAAGAATCCATTGAAAAGAAAGTTGAAAGTTTTAATGCACAAAAGAATTTTAAAATATATTAAAAATTGGAACATGCAGAAACTCTCTAAAGATAACATCAACATGTTAATAGTTATGGTTAGATTTTCTTAAAAAAATTAAGAGAAATAACCTTGATTATGAATGTAAAATTAGGTCATGTTACAATTAAAAATTTTCTAGGAGAGCAAATGAGCAGTCAGATATAGAATAACATATTAATAATAAGTGATTTCATAATTAAAATTACTTTACTTTGGGAAGGCAAGTAATAAAACAGAAAGTCTTAAGGGTTTAGAAGGATGAAAACAGTATCAGAAGTCGATCTGCTTGGTATTCACCCCCACAGGTTACTGGAACAAGAAACATTTGATTACATTAACTACTGATGATTTAAGAGTCTAGAAATTTCACCTGGGGATGAAGAAGGGAATGGGAACCTTAGGAGTCTGCCTGGTGCCCTATTCTACTGTGGCTGGGTTGGTATCGAAGCTGCAAGACAAAGTCATTTTTAACTCTCCTGTGTCCTCTCCTCATGCAGAAGGAAGGAGTCTTTCCTGGGGCTGCAAGCTGTGCTGCTTGGGGTTGGAAAAGGGGTGATCCAAGCATTCCTTTGGCCACCCCTGCTGATGACTTACTAGATCATGTGCACCTCAATTCCACTGGCTTTGAGCACAGCACAGCGCCAGGACTTGCCCAGGAATTTCAGTCCCTGTGGCCTGGACTGCCTTTCAAGTTTACTTAGGACCTCAAAGTGCCTCAGTCTACTGTTGTGGGGCTAGTCAGAACTTGGGAGCTAGTCTATATGCTCCCCTGTGGTTGATGGCTGAATTCTGCCCTGTGTTGCTTTCCATTGTGAGAGACAGCACTGAGATCAATGCGAAGTCCCACAATAACTTTGGTTTTCCTCCCCAAGCACCAAGATTCTCTCTCTGCACCATGAGGCTGCTACCAGAGGTAGAGGAGGAGGGTGGAGTCAGCAATCCAAAACCCTTTCCTACTTTTATCAGTGCCTCTTTCATGGATATGATGTTAGACAAGGTACTGTGATCACTCACCTGGTTTTTGGATATTATGGAGGTGCTTTCTCGTGTGAATAGTGGTTCAAGTTGGTTATGTGAGAGGGATGATTACTGAAGGTTCTATTCAGCCACCTTGCTTCATTCACCTCCCTCTCTATCATGTTTGGATTGGACTCTGTCTTCACCACATGGATACCAGCTATATGCATGCACACCTTCAGTCAGTTAATCAAACATTCCGTTATCAGTTTCTCTATTCATCCATCAATCCATTTATCTATTAATTCCTCTATATGCACATGTTGCATTTTAGATTATTGTATGTTGATCTATGGCTAAAGAAGGTATAACTATGTTTAGACTATTTTAGATATAAATTTTTCCGTAAATTTCTTCAAGTATTCTATTTCCTAAAATTGCCTTTCTCTTAAGTATTTTTTGTTTTGTTTTGTTGTGTTGTGTTAAATTAGGAATAATGGGCAGGGAATTTTGTTATAGCTAAATTGACAAAGCAGCAAAGAATCTTGGCCTTAGGTCAGTTGCTTCTGAGGGCTTTGTCAGAGAAGGAAGAAAGAAAGCCCTTACAGAATTTGTCCCAGCTTTGGTATTTCTCAGGTTCTTGCATGACCATGTGTGTTCAGTGAGTACGTGTGCATGTGTGCGTGTCCAAGAGGTTCAGCCGACATTTCAGCAGTAGCAGTTGAGTCACAGGACATTTCCTAGTGATTAATGCCATGCTAGGAAGAATTGATGGCCTGAGACCAAGGCTGTCTGTAACATTATAAATTGAAGGGAGAAATTCAAGGCCACAAGTTGTAGGCTCAAATTTTATGGGTATAGTAGTTTCATTTGGAAAGCTCAGAGTATTTCTAAGTAATTAGTGACCTATGTATTAACCTAAAATATTTCTTTCTCATTTTAAACACTCCTTCTTAGCTGTTAATTGCATAATTACTTAGTAGTAGTTTACTGTGCCTGGGGATAGGCAGTCTGTGGAGTTCAGTGAGATAAAGATGCGAAAGTGCATCTTTGCTATCATCCACAGCACATGATTTTATTAGACACTAATGATGAAATTGTAAAGATAGCTTCAATAAAATAGAAGAAAATATATAGGGAAATAAACTGTAGGAGTGACATTAACTCCCAAGGAGTCTTAAAAATTCAAGGCCAAGAAAAGGCAATTTTCCTCAATTTCAAAATGATATTTCTACACGACACATTATATTAATAGCATTTCAGCCCAAAAGAGTATTGGGACCTGATGAAAAAATCCCATAGGCTATGTTTAGTTAGGATTTGTGTCTGGTGTATTAATCCATAGATCAACAACATGACTGTACTATATAGATTAAGACCAAATTTATCAGAATAAGTTGAGTTCCAGATGCATAATATTTTTAGTTTAGTCCATTTCCTTCTTCTAAGGAGATTTTTATCTAAGCCTACATCTGTTCTATTAAAAGAGACTACATCTGTGAAATAATGTAGAACAAATTGAGTGCTTAGGACTTTACTATTAAAAAATTGGCATGGTTTAGGTGTCAAGAGAAATCTGTAATTCAGGCTAATTGTTAATTTTTCAGCATTATAAATAGGAAGAATATTTATAATATTTATTTTAGCAAGTTAAAGTCAATTTTTAAAATGTTTAAATTTATTTTGGCTTTGTTTATAAAAAAGAATTGAGAAGAACAAACTTTTGAATCTTGAATTGGAGTTTACCCAAGATTAACTTATGATTTAATTAAATATAACTTCAAGAACAGGGTTTTCATATTTAGACCAGAAAGTACAAAGAATAAAAATAAATCAACATTTAAAAAATAATAAAGAGGAAATAAAATATTTGGAGATTCAGAAATTTTACAATCAATCAGTGTAAGTGTGACAGACTATTCAACAAGAAAAATCTGGGGAAAAATGGCATATGTTAGTAAGGGAAGTGAGGGACCAGAGAAAGTCGGAAAACAGTGTTAGCAATAAGAGAAACATTAACTTCACCTATACTGCTGCAATGTTAATTTAAAAATAAATCTTCTTGACTGGGTGCGGTGGCTTACGCCTGTAATCCCAGCACTTTGGGAGTCTGAGGCAGGCAGATCATGAGGTCAGGAGTTCGACTTTAACATGGCCAACATCGTAAAACGTCGTCTCTACTAAAAATACAAAAATTAGCTAGGCGTGGTGGCAGGTTCCTGTAACCCCAGCTACTCTGGAGGCTGAGTCAGGAGAATTGCTTGAACCCCAGAGGCGGAGGTTGCGGTGAGCAGAGATCACACTACTGCACTTCAGCCTGGGGGACAGAGCAAGACTCCATCTTGAAAAAAAAAAAAAAAAAAATCTTTGCATATGGCTTTGATGAGATTAATTGTAAAAGGAGAAACCTACTGAGAACAAAGAGGTGTTCTTAAGGCCTTGTACTCTAGTCCACCATTTGAATTACCATTGGTTTGAGACCTACTTTCTCTCTAGAATTCTAGTCAATCTTATTATTAGACCTGCCTCTTCATTGTAAGATATAAATATTTTGGCTTAATTTTTCAAGACCTTACTAATTACTATTTTTTCATTGGTCTGTTGTCAAGTAGCTTAATTTTAAGATGGCAAAAGATGGTATAAATTCAAAAATATGTTCACCGTTCTGGTTAATTTTCAGGGAACACACATTTAATTTTAGAAAAATGTGTTTTCCAAGAGCAGTTGATTTAACTCTGGCCAAATTGGGCTATGTGAGGAATGTCAGAGGGAAGTCCTACTTCACACCTCTCAACCTTTGCTGACAAGGTAGGAATAAACTCCCTGAGGAAAGGATATCCACTGCATGGTGTGATGCTGCATATTTCCATGGATGGCTTTCTGAATTCAATAATGAGACTGCTTAGACTTCCAGTGTTTAGCAAATGAATCTTAGGATCCTTCAATTATTAAAAGGAGTTTTTACTAGGATTATCGTTGCCTGTTTGACAATTAATATAGCCAGAAGCATCAATGTTAGAATAACCTAAAAATTGATGGCTGGGCACAGTGGTCTCACCTGTAATCCTAGCACTTTGGGAGGCCAAGGCAGGCGGATCATGAGATCAATTGATAAAGACCATCCTGCCCAACACGGTGAGACCCTGTCTCTACCAAAAATAAAAAAATTAGCTGGGTGTGGTGGCATGTGCCTGTAGATATTTATATTTACAATATTGATCTAAAGGTTTATGCCTCAATTCTTCCACCTGGTACTCAGGGCCTATTAAAAGTTGGTCTCAGCACCTATCCAGCCCTCTTACTCTATATCCAGAACTGCTCTCTGGCCTCACCAGCCTCAATCTCTACACTTAATTAAACATGTTCCACTTCTGCTGCACGACAGGCCAGTGTTCATGGCATCACTGCTATATTTATATCTTTTCCTTTTCTTCCACCTTTTTAAACTATCTCCATTCTTTAAGCTTCCATTCTGGCCCTGTTTCTTCCACAAGTTCTCTGAGTCATGGCGATCTCTCCCCACAGTATGGTATATGAATCACTCGTTTTTCTGCTTTGTGTTGTTATGTGAGTGCATCACACATATTCGTATCTTGTTTCCTCAGCTTGATTCAAAATTCTACAACACAGGAGGCCACTTTACTGTTCTTTTTCTATACTCAGAAGAACGCCGATAGAAGGAGTTATCCAAAATTCCTGTAAAAAGGTGATTAAAAGAGACAAGATGGAAAGGAATAAAAGAAGGGAGGCAATAGTTGTTTTCGTCAAGACAGAAAATAAAAACCAAGCTGCTAAAGCTCCGCTTCTAGCGGCCTGACCCTGTGACATAAATTCTTGATTCAAAGAACCAGATTGCAAAATCAGCTCATTTTAAAATTTAGGTACTTTCTGGAATCCTGTTGTATGGCTACTCTCATTTTAAATATTAAGTTATTGCTGCAAATAACTTTGAGATTGTGCTGTGAATTTAACATATCTTTGAACTATAGCTATGATGGAGATCTGGAGAAAAATCTGCGCCTATTTTTTTACTATACATGGAAGATAGGACTTGCCTGTCCCTGCTTCCCTTCAGAATATGAGAATGAAGAATAGTGGAAAACTGAAGCAATGGTTGCAAATAAACAGGAGTGAAAGTGAAAGGAAAACTCACTGGCCTGGTGACCAGGTGATGTGTGGGTTGCACTCCCCTCATCTGTAAAATAAGAGGCTTAGATTAAGCAATCCATAAAGTCTTGTCCCCTTTTAACATACCATATATTTCAGACTTAAATAAATGAAGCTCCCTTTTACAGGAGCTCAAAGGGAAGTGCTGCTACTTTTGAAAAGGTTTCATTTAGCTGCAAGCAAATGGATGCTACATTGCAAAGCTTTTACTAAAGCATGCATAGAACAATTTGGACATAAATAATTCATGCTGAGAAGACCTAAGCTAATGAAGCTCAAAATGCCAGGGGTGGAAAGCTTAGTTTAATAGAAACAGGTGAGGTGCTAACTGCATAGAATCACAGCATTTTGGAGTTAGAAGTGGCTTTTGTTGCTAGTGCACAATCCTATTATTACCAAGAAATAAAGGGAGTCACAGTTAATTTCTGTTGCTTCCTCAGAAACACAGCTGGTCAGGGGCATCCCTATTTTGTTAAATTTCTATTTTTATCTTGATCTGTTTGTTGTAAAAATAGCATATATTTAAGAAAAAAATTTTCGACCTAGCCAATGTAATGCCTTACAGACTAAATAAAAACATGAGTGTTAAATTGTACCTAAACTTCCTAAATCCTATAATTTCTGATAATCTGTATATAACAATTATCTCTTTTCTTAGATCTAAATGAAGATGATTTTCTAAGTAGCAACATGAATACTCTTCAAGGAAAAATGCTACAGGGAACTTCCTGTCAGGTAATGTGAATAATCAGCATTTGCATGTTTTGTGAAAATCATCTTGTTACTTAGCTCTGTAATATGTTAGAAATAGTATACAATATCTAGACAGCCTTATAGCTATTTTGTATTTAGTTATTATAGGTTGTTTTATAATTGGTATGCTTATGTCCCTGTGAATTGAAATACAGATAAAAAAATCAAATGATGTAAGATAATAAACTATTTTGATTTTGCAAAACATCATGCTGTATAGCCTTTTGATAAGTAACTCTGGGAATATTAAATTAATATACTGCAATGTTCTCTCTCAAGACCTATACTAAGCACTTATATAAAATCATATACTGTAGGTCCTGACCAATCCCTCTAAAAATTGCATTAATTGGCCCAGGAGTTTAGGCAATTAAAAATGTCTGAATGTTTGGCCTCCCTGATAATAATAACATAATATTAATCAATAGCTAAATACTTGCCTTCACCCTGTAACAAAAAAGGGCATATATGAGTTAACAAGGCGAATTCAGGCATCAGACTTACTTTTGATATTTTTTCTGACAGCCATGAAGTTCTCTTTAATCATTCTGATAGTTTTATTAGAAAATTTAGAACTGACCTTCCTTGGTGCAGTAGATAGAAGGTATGTAACATATGAATTGTAAAGTGCTGATTTGGTGAGGAAAGGGAGCTCACATTCCTAAATCCAGCCTGATTCCTGAGGTTGTTGGAGGCTCTCCAATGATTTAGATGGTAGATCATGATTTTGATCCACTACAGTTTCTGCTGGCTGCTCTGATGCTACCAGAATGATAGACCTATGCTACAAGACATGCTAACACATTGCCTGAGCACTGTCTCCCAGTGATTTCTCCCTCAGTGCATGGATGAGAGCTCTGAAATCAGACAGAGTTCAGTCCGAATCTCCCTTTGACTGTCAGTAGCTATGTGGCATTGTGCAATTTACTTAGACTCTCTCTGCTTCTATTATCATCTGATTTTTTTATCATGTGTATAAAAAAATCTCGGTACTTTCCTGAGGATTCAGTGAAACATGCCATGAATACAGTACAGTTCTGTGTCTGCTAGTTAAAACATACTTTTAAAAATTCATGGGTTGTCATTGCTCCTCTTTTCTCTTCTTCCCCTCACCCTCTTTCTCCCCTTACTCTTTGCAAGGGCTTAATGACACTTGTACAAGCACAGCTGGAAGATTCTCTCTGAAACACACAGTCTCGTTTTCCTAAATTCAGATGAGACCTCAGATATAATATCTAAGTGAATCATTGTCTGATAGCCAGGAGAAAAATAAGAGCTGGTTTACTGGAAGAGCTCTCTAGACACGCCTTATGCCAAGAGAAATCCCTCTGTAGGTTTTTAGTAGAAAAATAGACCAGTCTCTTGGAAAGAAGGAAGTAACATAGGAAGTTCTTAGAAGAAATGGTTAAAGATAAATCTTTACCCTAACTGCAATGCTCCTAGTGGTTAAATTTGGCTAAGAAATGGTGCTTCCAGAATGGTAAGCATTCCATTGTGCCATGTACTCTATCACTAAAGATTGAAAGAATTCATACGTAGTGACAGGCAAGCAGGAGCCATCTAATCTAGAAATCCTCATTTGGGAGTAGGCACTGGTCTTATCTAAATTTTATAATATATTCACAATAGACATTCAATTGAATTTAGCTAAGACACACTTATCTTTATGACCGAATAGTTTAACAAGGAGTATTATGCAAAATGTTAATTTATTAACTTCTTGTGACTAAGGAGAAGTGGATGCAATTTATCTGTTGAAAGGCGGGAAAGGGAGGGAGCTATTCATTTGGTGAGGGCCTTGGGCTGCTTCCACTCATGGTTGAAGGTGAAGGGGGCCAGCGATTTCATGGCAAAAGAGGAAGCAAGGCAGTGGGAGGTGCATGCCAAGCTCTTTGAAACCGCTGGCCCACGTAGGAACTAATAGAGTGAAAACTCACCATTTAGGGAGAACATTAATCTTTAAAGGGATCCAGCCCCATAACCCAAACACCTGCCATTAGGCCTCCTGTATTAGTCCACTCTCACACTGCTATGAAAAAATACCTGAGACTGGGTAATTTATAAAGAAAAGAGGTTTAATTGACTCACAGTTCTGCATGGCTAGGGAGGCCTCAGGAGACTTAGAACCCATGGCAGAGGGCAAAGGAGAAGCAGGCACCTTCTTTACGGGGTGGCAGTATGAAGTGAGCGTGAGCAGGAGAAATGCCAGAGGCTTATAAAACCATCAGATCTCATGAGACTCACTCACTATCATGAGAGCAGCATGGGGAAGCTGCCTCCATGATCCAGGTGCCTCCACCTGATCCTGCCTGCGACATGTGGGAATTATGGGAATTACAATTCAAGATGATATTTTGTGTGAGGACACAACCAAACCATATCACCCCAACTCCAATATTGAGGGTCAAATTTCAACATGAAGGTTGGAGACAACAATGTCCAATTACAGCCATGAATACTTGTTCACAGATGTGATGTCTTATGGTTTTCACTTTATAAACTCAAACTTGGCTTAGGTATGGTCTTGAAAGGCAACAGCCTTCCGGAAAAAGTGAAGTTGATTTTTGTTCCCTATTGTGGAGATGATACACATTCATTGTAGAGCTTCTTAAAACTATGTAAAAATAGAAAGAGTTAAAATAATGAATAGTATCTTAGTGTAAATATATTTCTATGGTTATTTCCTGAAAATTAGTAACATGGGATAAAGTTTGTAGAATGTAAAACATTTTATAGTTATAATTATCATATGACTATGCCTACAAAATATATTTCAGACACTACGAATGATCAGAATTAAATGTCTAATTCCCAGTCAGAAAGTACTTAAGCAAACATGTTTCCTTCGTGTTCTTAAAATGGAAGAGAAGATCTCAGGTATGGAAGAAGTTACAAAGAATCAGGTGGCAGGAGCAAGAGAAGTTCATGGAACGCTTTCTCCTGAACCCACTTTGCCCCATGTATATTTCTGCATACTTGGCCCAGGATAAACTTGCTGGAGAGCCAGACTTGTGGAAGAAGTGCTGATGGGTAGTGTTTGAAGGAAAGCAGTCTGCTTAGTACTGTGATCATTACATCAGCCATAAAGAACATCTTGGGAAAACCTGACTCCCAGCATTTATTTTTGCATTCTTGTTCTTGTTTGTTCTTCTCTGGCAGCATTCAGTTGATGGCTCAAACCTTTTGTAGCATATTAAAACGGGTATAAAATATGCAGTAATACAGACTTTGGGCTAATATATTTTCAAAAGTGTTGCATGCCTCATTTCTCACGTAAATTCTTAGGTTGCATTCAGCCTTCAGAGTATCATTCATATTCATGATAGAAAAGAGAGATAACATTTATTACCTTCGGTGCTGGTGATATTAAGCACTGTCAAGCACCTCTACCCAGGACTGAATTAAAACATTTGCTTTCTGAGCTCCTTAAGTGAGAAAAAATGTTGCTAATTGAATTAATTAATAAAAAATACATCTGTATCTATGTATAGACATATACATAACAACCCCACAACCTTGAGGTTCCCTTCTATGGCAGCTATTAAAGTATTAAGAGTTAAATCATTCCACACCAATCAATTTCTTTCTTGATGTCCTTCACTATGGAGACTGCAAGGTTCATCATTTGAATTCTCGGCCTCCCGGTAGTTAGGGGTGGCCATGGAATCCAGTTGTGGCCAATGAAATATAGTTAGACATTCCTGAGGAGGACTTTCTTTTCTGGAAAAAAAAAAAGCAGAGTCTCATGAAGATAAAACTTTGTCTTTTTCCCTCTTTTCTGCCTGGAGCTGGATGTGATACCTGGTAACTCAGCAGCTATCTTCCAGCCATGAGGCAAAGGCACACATGAAGGACGATGGAGCAGGCACATGCATAGAGCCTAATTCACTGAGGACATCCTTGAGAGGCTATAGCCAGGTTGGAAAGCCTATGTCTGCACTTCTATTTTACAGAGACATAAGCCCCATACTTGTTCAAGCCACTACTCTTGGTTTTTCTGTTCCTCAAAGCTGAATACATTCCTGATAACTTACTTTTAATATAGTCACTTTTGCTAATGCTAAACTCTGCTCTACATAAGCAATCAGACAACTATGTCCACAGAGTTAAACAGTGTCTAGACTCACCTCTTATTGTACAAACCAGATTAGCCTCCTTAGGTTCACATGTAGTGTAACCAGCATTTAGAGTTAGTCATTTAGTCCTTAGGATGAAAATTGGATTACTAACAAATAAAATATTGGCTACACACATCCCATTAGCTATATACAGACTTAAAACTATACCTAACATGGCATACCATTTTGGGGATATGTGTGTAGGCTGGACAAAATGACACCAATCTTTCATGAGCTTAACTGAGGTCACAACACTGGGTTGCTGGAGAAATAATCTAAGCTTATGCTGTGATTTATTAACAAGCAGCAGACATAGGTCTTTCATTAGATTTTATCAGACCGATTTGAGGCAGTTCTAAACAAAAGTGTGAACACAAACTAAAAGTTGGAAACAAAAAAAAAGAGTCCAAAGTGACAGATTGCTCAATAGTGCCTGCCAGTGTCAACCAAATGATAATCTTTATGTATGATGTCATATTATGACAAAATAGTGATATTATGTATTGATCAATATTTCTTATTTTAAGTACTTTCTTATCAATTATATGACTAACTCTTCTATTAGATCTCTATTGATGCATAACAAATTGCCTCCAAATTTAGGGGCCTGAAACAAACAAAATTATTTCACAGTTTCTGTGGGTCAGAAGTTGGGGAGTCTCTTAGAGAGACTCTAAGCTGGGCATTTCTAGCTTAGAGTGTCTCTTGCGATTATAATCAAGGTGTTATCTGAAGGCTTGACTGGGGCTGTAGGGTTTGTTTCTAACTTCCTCGCATGGCTGTAGACAGGTGACTTCAGTGTTTTTATGGGAGTAGACTACAGGGATAGGTCCTTTGCCATGTTGGTCTATCCATTAGGCTGAGTTTCTTCACAGAATGGCATTTGGATTCCCCAGAGTGAGTATCTAAGACACTGAACAAGAAGAGGCCACAATTCCTTTTAAGACCTAATTTCAGAGGTTAAACAACATTACTTCTATTTTATTCTATTTCCTAGAAGCAACTCACTACATCCATCTCACGCTAAGGGTGGGGGGCAGTATTATGATCCACCTTCTGAAGGCCTCTTCAGTGTGAAGGAATTTGTGAGTGTATTTTAAAAACATTAGAACTACCTAATACTATTTTGAGGTTATAGACAGAGAAGTTTTCTACTTCCAAAGACCAAGATTATAACTTATTTTGCAGGTAGAAATAATATAGGTCTGTGTTTTGTTATCTTGAGAAACAATTTAATCTCCTTTCTTTAACAGTAAAAGACTTTAAAGAGTGGCTTCAGTTGTTGTTAAAGAAACACAGGATATTAACATGGAATCCAAATCTTTTATTTCTGGTGAAATAAAATTAAGATCATATTGGATTTTCTCATTTCCTTATCCAAAGTTATACTGCATCTATGACAAGTGTACTTTCACTTTTAAAGAAAGGAAGAGAGTTTAAGCAACTCTACATTTTAACTTTTATTTAAAGATCAGGAAATGCCTGATTCTAACAAATGATTTGTAAGAATGAACTCTACATATGTATGGGTATTTTCCTTTTTGATCACCTAAAAGGTTTAGAGGACTTACTTGGTATTCCTTAGCATCATTCCCACTCATTTTTAAAAAGGAATTAGGCAACCCAGAAAGTGGCTAGTAAATGCATTCTTATACACGGTGTCAAGCCCTGGGTACTAGGTAGCATCCTTAAAATGTAACAAATCTGAACATGTGGGCCTAGTCTTTTAAGAACCCACAGGTTACACACAGTAGCAAAAATAAAACCCAGTCACTTAGTACTTGTTTCAGTCACTTCAGCTACTCTGTCAGTTTTTCTTTGGCTATATTTTGTGAGCTAGAACTCCAGAATTCTGCTGAGGTTTGGACTTTATGGAAACCAAACTTGCTTTAACTTTATATGAGTAAAAATTCTGACTTTAAACTGGTTGCTTAAACTCTCTGTGCTTCGATTTCCTTATGTGCAAAATAGTGATAAAACTTCTTGCGATTGTCATAAATATTAAATAAAGGAGCATATGTATACTACTCCCAGAAGATGTTTAATGAATATTCATATTTTCCTGTCTCTAAATTTCTCTTAACCTCATTGCAGACTCCCCTCAGGATGAAATTTGAAATCACCTTTGTCTTGGTTCTTTCAGGCAGCTGCAGCAAAATACCTTAAACTGGTTACTTTGTAAACAACAGAAATGTATTGCTCACAGCTCCAGAGGCTGAGATGTCCAAGAAAAGGCACCAACAGATTCAGTGTCTGCTTCAAAAAGGGGGCAAGGCAGCTCCCTTCAACCTCTTTTATAAGGGCTCTAATTCCTTGCCCTCATGACTTGGTTACTTCCCCAAATTCCCACCTCTTAATACTATCTGATATCGTTTGGATAAGTGTTCCTGCCCAAATCTCCTGTTGAATTGTGATTTGCAGTGTTGGAGGTGGGACCTGGTAGAAGGTAGTTAGATCATGGGATTATGAAAGTGCTCAGATCATGAGTGAGTTCTCATGAGATCTGGTTGTTCAAAAGTGTGTAGCACCTCCCCCTCCACTCATTTGCTCCTGCTCCTGCTGCTGACATGTAGGAATACCTGCTTCTCCTTTGCTTTCCACCATGACTGGAGACTTCATGAGGACTCCTCCAAAGCAGAAGTCACTATGTTTCTTGTACAGCCTGTAGAACTGTGTGCAAATTAAACTTCTTTTCTTTGTAAATTACCCAGTCTTAGGTATTTCCTTACAGCAATGTGAAAATGGACTAATACACTAACACACTGTGTATTACGTTCCAACATATGAATGTGGGGGCAACACAAATATTCAGACCACACCACTGTTTTATTACCTGTTACAGACTCCGTCAAATGCCCTTTGCTGCAATCTTGAAGTGCCCTCGGTAGAAATTGTTTGATACCAGGTATGTAAAGTTTTAAAAAGGTATAGAAGCTGACAGTAAGAAGCTTACACGGACAGATAGCAAATGTGATAAAAGATATCCCACACTATGACTCGAGATATTACCCAACCCCAAATGTATATTTGATTTAAGTTTAAACTCAATCAGAGTTTCTAAAATGGATGCTCGTTATGTACCTAATAATGTAGAGTACTAAGGGATTACAGTGGGCTGCTTCATAAAATATTCGGATCCTCTCTTTCCACCAACCCTTCTAGATGTGGGATGATGGATTGGGAGTGCACTATGTGAGGGCTGAGGAGTAAATCTAATACATACAGACACACATACATATCACACAGACACATATATGGATATATAATGTGTGTATACTATATATACATATGCATACATCTTTCATATTTGTCTTTATATGTATGTATATACAGATGAAATCACTAGTGAAATTAATCAGTATGCTTTGATAACAAGAAAATTATCTCTAATTAAGACAATGAATCCTTTCCCAGTTAGCTTGGCAGCTTTGTGAGTTTTTTGGTTTTGTTTTTTAAAGAATGTTAACATGAGTTGTCTCTTTTTCCTTTTCTAATTTCTAAGGTTACCTCTGAATGTTGGAGTCCATTTCACTATCAAGGACATGTTGAGCCTACTCTTGATGAAATGGTGAGACATTTCTCCCCAGATATAACTATTTAAGTGGATTTTCCATCTCTTTTCCAATCATTTTAATGCCATAAGCACTGTTTTCTATAGTTCTTTATTACATTTGTTTTTAGCTGCCACATGGAAGTGTTTCTAAATAATATAAAAAGAGGTTTGTCCTTATTGAGTAGTGGTTTTCTGATATAAAAGGAGCATAAAGCATTTCCTTCAAAGAAGGATAGGTTATATAAAAAATTTTCTCTAAAATGTAGCATTTTTTCCTGAGATAGGAAAAAATGTATAATGTTAAAAAGCATATCTCCTGATTTGGGGAGAAATCGGTGCTGTTTCACGTTTCTGGGAGAAGTGTACATCATTGTAGCATTACTAAAAAAGAGAACTTGGAAACAGCATGAGTGTGAGACAACAGGAATCAATTAATTAATTGGATTATGGTCCATAGAATGAAATATAATAAAACCTTTTTTAAAAAAGTATCTCTCTGTGCCAGCTCCCCCTTATGATATTAAAATCACATCAACTACCTTCCTCTCCTTGTTGAGATATTGCTAAACAGAGGTTTGTAGAAAGGACATGTTTTAGAAGGTCTGGCAAATTTCCAAGGTATTCACATACATGGACAGGTATTGTAGCATTATAGATATGAATCAACTGTAATTACTATTTGTAGTTCTTATTCTAGATGATTTGGTAACACTATACGGTAACGTATGCAACTTATTTGACTATTGCTTCCCAAAATGTAATAGTAATTTTGTGACAAATAACTACTTTTGGTAAATCACATTTCTTTATGTAGGTATGAATACAAAAGTTTTAATATCTTTATTTATAGCTCTCTCTTCCCCATTATTATTAACATGCTATTAACATCTAAGTTTTTATAACAGTTTCTTTTCAACTATAGTTTTTTTTTTTTTTTTTTGGTCTAAGAGACATCTAAATTGTTCTAGGTAGGAGGAAGAGGTGACCATTAGGTACTATTTAAATATTACTTCTGTTTCCTAAAACAAATTATTGAGCTTTGCCCTTGCTATTTCCCATGCTGTCTGAATTTGTAATGACGAGTTAAATATCAAAGAACTGTAGGAAACAAACGAATGAATCTCAATAAATACTAAAAGGACTTTCAGATGAACATAAAGCTATACATTTGGGAGGACTAAGAAATGCCTAATCAGAAACAGAAGTAAGAGAACTGGATCGTGGGACCTGGATCTACCACCGACTGTACTCTTAGGCCACTCAATTCACATTTCTGCATCTCAGTTTCCTCATTTATAAAGTAAACTCTTGGACTAGAGAATATTTCTACAGACTCTGATAATCTATGATTAACAGTAGCTCATTCCCACTTTTTCATTGATATTTTCTTAAGGTTCAAGATTTTATGTAAAGCAACAAAAGGAGATGCTTATCTAGCCAAATGTCCCCAAGGATATTGGAGGAACAATGAATTCCTCTGATCCAATTCTAGAAGGGCTGAAGTGCAGAGAGGTGAAGTGGCTCACTCAAATTCACATGTCTAGTCACAAAGCAGATTTTCAAAGAAGAACCATCATTCGTCTACACATACGGGCAGGTTCTTACTCCAGGTTTGCTTGACATTTCTTGTGTATATTAAATTACAAATCCTAAATTTAATAGTTGTTTTTTTACTGTGTAATTTTCCATCCATAGCTCCTCTTCTTGCTAAGAATCCAATAGACACTAAATACAAGTTGATTAATTTGCATACTGGCTCTTACATTTCCTATTGTTCACATTTTTTGGCCAGCTAGGAGGTGTACCCAAAAAGAGAAATGCTCTTATGAGCAACTTTAGAAACTTCTTCAAAATTTCAGAGCAGAGGATATTACGCAGGAAGTAGGAAAGATGTGGCTTCTGTGGCCTTTTCCCTTATATCAACACAGCCCTCATTTGCAACTCTGGTTTGTGTAATCCTGGCAATTCCCACCTAGTTTGGCAGTGTCTTCACATTCAAAGACTGACCCTAAGCTGTATTATGTCAGTGAGCAAAGAGCAGACTTGGCTTCCCCTGCAGAAATGGAGAATTGGCCATGACATTGCCACTTAATTTTACTATGGAAAATTGGGCCTGTGTGGCTTCTGGAAGACTCCTTTCCTTTTTTACTGTGTTCTCAGAGGGCACATGATTATTCCAAGACCAGAATTATGCACCCCAAAATCTGCTTGAGAGGAAGGAGGAGCTAGAAGATTTTATTAGGACTTGAAAGGATTTTAGTGTTTATATAGTGGGATAAGACTATTACGTAAATGGCTTTGTTAGACATCCTAAATTATACCGCTAAGCTTCTTAAATATCTGCTAATCCTCTAGCCAAGCACATTTCCCCTCCCTGCTCTCACCTTATGCAATCTTTCTCTCCTGTAATAATCCTTGAATTTTATTTGTAATTCTTACATGACACACATCAACCTTTTTTTTCCAGATGTATTTTTGGCCAGCTGTTCAGTTTGAAAATATATATATTGACTATGCTGATTCTAGGAATTGCTATGTACAAAACAGTACTAGAACCCAAAGAGGTCACCTTCCAGTGAGGGGGATAGGAAGAGAAACATATGACTATTTTTCATAGTACTCACATTAGGCAGTGTGCATCACAAGCAGACACAATGTTTCATTCTTCTTTCTATCTCCCATAGATTAGGTGCTCAGCAAATATGTGATAAATGAATAAGTCAAGGTGTTACAGGCCTTCTAGGAGAATATATTTGATTTCACTAGCTAATTTATTCAATTACTCATTCTATGACTTTTAAAATTTTGCCTAGCTTTATTTTAAGTGCTTATCTAATCTTAGTTTAAGTTCAGTTTCTAACACTGAAAAATAATATTTTTTAAAATTATAATTATATATGAATATCTAATGTCAACATGGCAGTTTTCCCACCAACTGTAATTATTTCTTCAATCAATATTTTATTTGCATAAAAATTATCTTTTTAATTAATTATAGTTCCAAGAAAGCAGTATAATAAACCTCTGAAGTGAAATGTATTTGTTTTCATGTGTTTGCATTGATCAATTCTAGTTCATAATCCCATTGGTTTTATTACTGTCCATTGAGTTTCTAAACGTTCATTGATCATTGTGACCTTACAAATTATCTTTTTAGAGTATGTTTAGGTGATGAATAGAGACTAGTCACTTTTATATAGGAGGGAATAAAGATACGGATTTAGGGGTTTAATAATTCAACATTTAAAACCTTTTCTTTGTTTTGTTTTTACCATGAAAGTAGCTCTCTCCTTCCAGTCTCTAGGCACCTTCCCTTTTAAGCGAATAAGAGCAAATTCTCTGTAGAAAAACTGAATACTTTTGTCCTTAGCAGGGACAGATTGAATTTTTGAAATCTGCCTTCTCAATGCATATTGTAGTTTATGGAATTTCTCGCCACATGTGGTGGCTCACACCTGTAATCGCAGCACTTTGGAAGGCTGAAGTAGGAGGTTAAGGCCAGGGGTTCAAGACCAGCCTGGCCAATATAACAAGACGTCATCTCTACAAAAATAAATAAATAAATAAAAATAATTCCAGGTATGATGGTGCATGCCTGTAGTCCCAGCACTTTGGGAGGCTGAGATAGAAGGATAGCTTGAGTTCAGGAGTTCAAGGCTACAGTGAGCTCTTATTGTACAATTACATACCAGCCTCCAGCCTGGAGGACAGAGCAAGACCAAGACCCGGTGTTTTAAAAAAACAAACAAAAAAATTTCTCCCAGTTATACTAATTACAGAACTAATACATCTTCATTGTAGAAAACTAAGAACTGTAGAGTATATAAAGAAAGAAAAAGACCGCATATAGTGGTGTTTATACTTTTAATACAAATTTACTATCTGATTTTTCATTTAATTTATGTGAGCATTAAAAAATTTCTAAGGCCTATGCATTGGCACAGTTTTAATAATGAAGCAAAGAGTCGTAAGACCAGGAAACTTAGAGAAAATTGTCAATGCAAAACATAGGAAACTACCTGAAGTTTCAGTTTCCATTACAGCTTTCTTTAAAAATAAACCAAAATATTAATTTTTGAAAATCCCCATTTCTCCTGTTGAAGAAATTATGTGAAATAGACATCAAATTACTAGGATTTGTCATCTGAATGCTTGTTAAAGATGGCACTAGAGAGGAAAATTTTTCTAAATCAGAAATTAAGAACAAAAGCAAGAACAAAGGGTTTTTTGTTTTGTTTTGTTTTTTATTTCATTCAAGTCTGACATGTTATTCAGCTTCCTTTTCATTAGTGGAGTAAAGAGAACATAATTCAGACAGATGGGCAATCTGGTTTTAGTTAGTCTATATAAGGCTAAATTTTCCTTCTGTAAAAGGAAGTGATAATAGTAGGAGAGATTTAAAAGATGTAAATGCCTTTCCAGCAAATACGTGTATGCATATACATACATACAAACACATATATTTATATATTTCCTTCTTAATTATTTATATTTAAGAGGATAGGCCTACCAATCTGAAAGTGCCTACCTGATACTTATTCTGTGTCTTGGAAAACCATATTTAACCTCCAAATAAATTCTCTGAATTTGATTGGTCTTAATTTGGCTGTCAGTACTAGATAACTAGTAACTATGCTGGCCTTTAAGGTCACTGTAAGAAAAAACATTGGCTTAAAAGTCAGAATACTTGATTCCCATCCCAACTCTATTATTAATAGATTATGTTTCCTTGAGTAAGCCACTTAACTTCTCTGGGTTTTCTCATTTTTTATATAGTCTGGTAGACTAGTTGTCTAATAATTTCCATCCCAGCTCATAAAATATGATTGTAGGACTAATCTGGTTCAATAATTCATTGATGCTATCTTCTAAAAATTATTCTCTAATCTTAATATAGAAGCGAAGTGTCAGAAAATGAGATATATTTAACCAAGCACTTCTAACAAAATTTTTATATTATTTAAGGAAGAGTGACCAAAATGAAATAAAAGATATTTACATTTATAGACAGAAATATATGAAATACACAGTATATACATCTTAAATATATACGTATGAAAAATTACACTTACACTCACATATAATTACCATTTTATTGGAAATGTACATCTTTCAAAGAAGACTGTAACTTAGAAAGACAAAAGTGAAAAGAAAACCATTTAGAGACTTGACAATAGTTTCAATGAAAGAAAATTAAACTAGATTGGTAACAGCGGAGATGGAGAAAAAGAAACATTTAAAATACATTTTGGTGATAGAATAGACCAAACTCTTCATTACAGAATGTGCACTGGGTGGATGAAGATGGCCTTCACTGAGTTGAAGAAGACTGTATGAACATCATATTTGGGGCACAGGTCTAGAGGTCAGTACTGATTGTGCTTAAAAATTGTTTTAAATACATAGTTGGATATGTGAGTCTGAAGCTCTGGAGAGAGGCCTAGAGAAAGAAAGAAATTAGGAGTCATTAGCATATAAGTGATGTTAAAAGTGGCGTGTGTGCATGAATGCACATGAGAAGAGAATGATGGTGATATCAGATGAAAGCTCGGGGTTAATCCTTAAGTAATTTCAAATTTAGTGTTAAGAAAAGGAAGGTGTCAGCATATAGGAGTTATAGAGGGAAGAGTCAAAAAAGGCAAAAGGAAAATCAGAGGAACATGGTGTCACAGAAGCCAAGAAAAGCGAGTGTTTCCAGAAGGTTGCTGTGGTCAAAATTGCTGAATATCATGTAGTAAAGGAGTTTTAGAATGGACCACAAGGACAATTTAAAGGAAAGCTGATAGGTGAGATACATTGAAAGGATGAGAAGTTAATAGAATTCAATTACAGGAAGCATAAATAGTTAACATTTTGAGACAAATGTCTAGGAAAAAGAATAGAAAAAGTGAATAAAAGATGGTGAAGTAACTATGAATGACACAGAGCACATTTGAATGCCGTTGGGAAGAGTCCATTGAAATGGAAAATCAAAATTCGGTAGATACAGAAGAACACAACTGTAAATCAAATTGTATCATCCTCTAATTAGATATTCCATATTCTTCAACCTGCTCTACAGAAGTTTCCTGGAAGGATCTCTGCTATTCTCTGGGCTCACCTCTTGATACTCTTCCTTTCTTTCTCTTCATGGTCACGTACTAAGCCTATGCCAGGAATTCCAGCTTTAGAACCTCTGAAAACTGTATTGTGTTGCAGGACTTCTCTACTCTCTGCTATTTGCCTGGCTGACATTTTCTCTTACTTAAGTCTCAGGCAAAATATTCTTTCTGGCCATCTGCTGAATTCTAAACCATCTATAAATCTTTACATATCTGATTCCTTCTCATCATTCAGGCCTCAGTTATAGTATCTTTAGTGAAGCTCCTCCTGATCAGTAAATGAATAAACCCCCCTTTTGCATTCTCACTCAATCACCCTGTTAATTATTAATATAACATTTCTTATGTCACTTTCTTATGTTTTATACTTGTTTATACGTTTATCATCTGTCACCTCCCTCTAGAATTAGACTTGATAAAAACAGTGGTCTCCTATTACTTCCTAAATGCCATATCCCCAGAATATGAAGCAGTGCATGGCATAGAGTAGCTGCTCAATAAAAGTTTATTGACTTGCTGAATGCTAGGTTTAATTTATGGGTCAATCTTCTTAGAACACATTTAGAATTTAAAAGCCATGTTACTATAAAGCTTAATCACATTCAGTACAAATATGTAGGTAACAGATAAGAGAATTGAGATAAATAGGGTTATTATTTGGAAAATATTTTAGAGGATTTCTTTTTAATATGTAGTTTTAATGATTCTATTTCTTTTATAATAATAATAATGCTAAATTTCATCCCTTGGATATATAGTACCTATTAAAAAGAGGAGATTGTCCAGAAGTACTTTGCTATTAGAAAGTAACATGTCTAGTATTAAAAATGTACTATGAATACTCCATTTGGTATATAAAATATATGTATATGTATAAAGTTAGGATTGTATTTACATTCAGTACATATTTATTAAGCCATGCACAATCCTAGGCACATAGGATTTTAAAAAATAAATAAAATGTAGTAGACTGATGTCTAGTAACTCAAAGTGAATAAAGATACAAAAATTAACAATATTGTGCTTTAAAAAGGCTATAATAGAGTATGAAAAAAATAATGAAAGGTCAGTTTGTTTTAAAACCTCCAGGCCATGAGATCTTACTTATCTGAATTCAGATACCTTCCAAATGCTTTACTTCCTCTTGGGGGAAATCATTTATAGAAAGTTCAGTTTCCCTGGTGTATAATACCTTTCCCACATTAAGTGAAAGTCTTTTTTCACAAAGGGAGAAGAGAAGGCAATTTTTGTTGCCAGTGTTTCAGTGGAGCAATTAAGCTTTGGCTGTAACAAGATGAAGTTGCCATAAGAAAAGAAGCACAGCAAAGAAAAAAAATCGTTGTGCCATGTCATCTTATGATTTCCGGAAGGGTCTAAAGAGTAGAAACTGGCTCTTCCACAGTTGTAAAGAGTCTATAAAACCAAGTAACTCAGCGCTAAAAGAAACACTGAGAAATAATACAAAATATAAACAGCAATAGAAATTCTGTTGAACAGAGCATGGCCTTTGGAAAGAGAGGGATAATTTTGCATATCTAAGAATATCTCATCACAGTCCTTTCTGAAAGATTAAAATGATTTCAATATTTTCTCATTTATTTAATGCGAAAAGGTATAGCTTGCTCTGACAAAAATGTCACATTTCCTACATAAGTGCTATTTTGCAGAGACAGAACATCAAGTTTATACTGGTTGTTCAAAGTCATTCTTAAAGACTAAAAATAACAGCTGAGTATAAAGATTAGAAATGTTACATGTCAGATATTCTTCACTCCCAAACATTTATTTGGGCTTATACTCTCTTTCAAAGGTTTGGAAAGCATTATTTATAAGTATGTCTCATTCAAACCTTAATGAGGAAGCACATATTCACCTTTTGAAAATTGCAGTGTCTTTGTAGATGTTGTTTGTCAGCTGTTCAATGGAAAGAATGAGACAAAAGCAGGTGGAGAAATATTTCTGAGTCCAGAATTTTCTAGATGAAGAGGTATTCCTATATGTATTACATCACACCTGTGAATTCAACAGAACACAATGATTTTATCAGTTCATATAAAACTTGGCACATAAAATGTTAATTTCGAAAGTATTTTGAAATCCTTAAGAGGAACTGTCCTTAAGATAATAAGTAAAGGCTGTAGAAATACTAATTCATCAACACTGAACTAGTGGAAAACATTCCTGAATCTTTTAAAGAAAACAGGAGTCATTAATGAAATGTTAATTATAATTTATCCATATTTTGTCATAATAAACAAGGGATTCTTATATATTAAAACATAATGTGGCATACTGTGGCTATTATTTGTGTCACTTTGTGCATATCTTTTAGAAAGCAAGAGGCTATTTTTTTAAAGTGTATTATTTGAAAATTTTTCATACTTGAAACAAATGCTGTTTGCCCACAAATTTCCAAAAAGAAAATGCAGACAACTTAAATTCTGCTTTATCTAATATTAGCAGTTAGACTTTGCATACTATCAGTCTGTTCCAATACTAGCAAATAGCAATGTTGAACCTCTTGTTCCATCTATATTACACTGCAAAGATCTTTCCACTATTTCACAGTGGGCAGGAGTGAGTCATTTATAGATATTTCTGAGTTCAATCCATTTTGCTGTATTTTGAGGTAAAAAAAAATAAAAATTGGTAAAACCACTCTGCTTTAGTATGACTGGCCAGTTGTAACATATTTTACAATTTTGAACCCAAAAAAGTGTGGTGTGCTTTCAAGTTATTGCTTAAATTGACTCAGGCTTCAGGTTTTAAGGTCACATTATTAACTTTTCCACATTTATGATCTCAACATATTTTATATTTCATCTTTTGTGAAGAATAATTTGTCTTTACCTTGAGCTGTGTTTGTGCTAGGCCATAAAATCGGGCGGTGACCGAGTGGAATCAATGGGGACACTAAAGCGACTGCAGAGACTGGTTTGGACCAAGAAAGCCAGAGTGCAGAGTCTGGATGAGGTGAAACCGACATTAATAAACCTCCGTAAGTAAAAGCTCAATAAGCTGTTAAAATTCCTTTGAGGGAGAACTAAAGAAGCATATATTAATGGAGCCCATTTTGATAGGGTCTTAAGATAATCATTAAACATCGAGTATTTCTTTATTGCCAAGTTATTTTGAAACAGACATCCCCATCTAGTCCTGAATTTTACCCCACATTTATGTCACACCCCATTTCTCCTTCCCTTTGAGACAGGGCTCAGAGACAGAGTGAGAGAAGGCAATGGAGGAAGCTCAGCAGTGTCTACTGTTCCCATTCCTTAGCCACAGAAAACAATATAATTGAATTTTGATGTAAACCTAGCAAACTGGTATGTCCATGGCATGCAACTTTGATTTGCATTTATTTATTCATAATAGCATGTTTCGATTAATCAAAATCTTTTAAAAATATCCATTAAACATTTGGATTTAAAGGGATTCCATGACATAGAGCAATTGACTCTGGGTGATATATATTTCTATTTCTGTAACTGTTTTTTATATTACTAGAAATTTCATCAGATTCTTTGCCACATTGTGTACATATAGGTTTCACAAATGGACTTTATAGCATTACTGATATGCCTTTTTTGTTTTGTCGTTCTTGCTTTTTAAAAACGATTTCACCATGAGACACACTGCATACATAAATTTCTTGGCAGGTTGATATTAAAATAGACAATTTCAGAATGTCAGTAGGATTTCATTCCATACCCACTAAAATTTTATTCATTTAAGTAAGGCAAATAATTTTATTTGTTTCCTTATAATTCTTCTTTTATTATCATTATACTTTAAGTTCTGGGGTACATGTGCAGAACGTGCAGGTTTGTTACATAGGTATATATGTGCCATGGTGGTTGGCTGCACCCATCACCCTGTCATCTACATTAGGTATTTCTCCTAATGCTGTCCCTCCTATACCCCGAACCCCTGACAGGTCCCGGTGTGTGATGTTCCCCTCCCTGTGTCCATGTGTTCCTTGTAATTCTTTATTATACATATGACCTTAAAAATTAAAAATATTTAAGAATAGGAACATAACATCTTAAGAGGTGTTTTTATTAATTGTATTTTTTTCCTCAAATATCTTTCAGCATGCTATTTGTATGTGGCTTCTATTCATTCCAGTGAGACTTTAATCAGTAGATATGGTTTCAAAAATGTCAGAAAAATCAGATTTTTACAAAACAAAATTTTTTATAATGCAAAATAACTTACTCTTTAAAGAAATGCTGCTGGAATAATTTTGGAAAATTGAATGACATCCTGGTTTATCCAGTGTGGTTCACTTATATTTCTTACCTAAATGGAAGTATAATTTCTATATGTAAAGAATTATAATAATAGTTTTTAACCTACTTATTTGTCATTCAGAAGATGAAGATGACACGTTGATTTCTTGTTTGAAATTAACCAAATCCCAAGAAAAGAAAACGAGTAATGTTAGCGCAAGCAGGAAGGAAGAAATGGAGATTAGGTCGGAGACTCTTTCTGCAACACAGGGTACATCCAACACTTTAAATGACTGCAACTTGGAAGATAAATTAGCCTGGTATGAAGGTGAAGCTGACATATGGCATCACTGGAAGCCTTTTCCTGAAAACCCTCTCTGGACATATGTTGATTTCCAAATAGCCGAGGTTGGACCCTGGGGCCACTGCTCCTCTTGTGTTCGCCACACACGTCTCAAGTCTTCCTGCTCAGATATGGATCTCCTACATTCATGGGTAAGTTTGCAAACTACGGAAATGTGTCATCTTATCTGGGGTTTTGACTGTCAGGAAAGAAACAGATAGCAAAAACGCTAATCAGTCAAATGTATCAGTGTCAGAAAAGTTACCAGAGCAAGAATTGTCTTTCCAAAAAGCAACCAAATGCTTGTGACTTTTGCCTATGTTAACATTTCATATATTCAATTGTGTACAAATTAATGACTGCATAAGATATTTCCAGGGATTTCTTTTTGATTAAAGGAAGACTTTGTGTGTTGACTGAAATCAGGAAAATGTGCAGTGAATTGTCTAAATTATTTCAATTATAACGAAATGTCACTGAAAAATGATAGCTAATTTTAATGAGCATTTTCTTTAGGCCTGCTATTCTCCTAAGCATTTTGTATGTATTATCTCACTTAAATCTCACAACAACTCTATCAGGTAAGGAATTATATTATGAAACACTACCTTAAGAAATATTATTTCCCCCCATTTTACAATTGAGAAAATGGAGGCACAAAAAGTTAGTAACAGGTGCAAAGTCAGACAGCTAACAAGAGGTAGAGCCAAGACCTACAACCTAGGTCTTGCTTTTATCTAGACATCCTGCTTTTGTCTACTACAGTATAGTGTTTTCCATATCCTAGGGCAGACTCTAAGGCTATATGGTACGTGAGAAAGAGTATGCTCTCTGGAGTCAAACGAATTTGGATTCTGGTTTTGTTTTTCTTTTTTTCTTGCTTGGACAAGTTATTTAAACCTTTTAATCTTAATTTTCTTAAAATGGAAATAGTAAAGAAATAGTAAAGAAGCTAAAGTCAAATATTATAAACTTTCTAGGACTTAAGAATGCTAAACTTTTTTTCAACTTCATTGTAAGTTGCTCAAGGCATGTATTATAACTTTATTTCTCTACAGCTCCTGGTCATTTGTGCTTTAAGTGAATAAATGGGGCAATTTTGTGTATTCAGGAAGCCTACTCTCTACCATTTTGCTTAAAGAATTAGTTTCTCCTTAGGCAGAGGCTACATTATGTAACACATTAGAGGTCCCCGAAGAGGCTTATACTCCTTTGGAACATTTTTTTACCTTTTGAGATTTGTGCATTAAGTCTCCAACAACTAGAACTAAAACAACTTGTGTTCGAAGTACCATGGTAAATATAACAGGTGTCTGATAACAGACTTGGAAGTGATGAAACTGACCAACGTTAATCATTTCTAAATGTCTCTCCTGCTTCTTTAGTTTTCGTCTTCTCTTCTGCGACGGTTGCACTTTGCAGGTTTTCTCTTTGAGCAGCTTCTTGGAGAGTAGCTGGTAATGTAATTAGGATGTGCTTCTGATGACTCCCTCTGACAGGTTCAGAAGCAGGATCAAGGCTGATGACTCCTTGGCAAGTGGCTAAGCTGTTGTATAAGCATCTGAACACAGATAGTCCAAGCTTTCTTCAAGAATAAAATCTGGACTCCCTAACTTGGCATTTCTGGATTTCATCAGTCTGACTTAAATCTAATTTTTCATTCTTATCTGTATACTATGCCTTCCTTATTGATTTCCTATGCTGAACTGCCAAACTGAATAATTTGCTTTTCCTAAAGGCTGTCTCGCACTTTCCTGCCTCTCTTTGTGTTTGTGTGATGGCCTCTTCTTGGTATGTGAATTCTCTCTGTTAGAACCCATCCCTTCATCCCTTAGACTCAGATCAAATACTTCATCGTCTAGAAAGCTTTTCTGGCTAACACCAGACAGAGTAGTCCCTCCTTCCTTTGAATGTCTACACTAAACAAGGGCATTATCCTTTCATTACATATTTTTGAAACACATACTGGCACCTACTATTTGCTATTCACAATATCATGCACTGAGGATGCAGAACTAAATGATATCTACGTTGCCCCCATCCTCATAGAACTTACCATACTCTACATGTGCTGGCAGTTTTAGTATTTGTATACTTCCTATGAATAACTTATCTTTGTATCCTCCGTAGTTCCTATAATGTAATGAGTCCTCGAGAAATATCTGAACAATTGGCCAGGCGTAGTGGCTCACACCATTAATCCCAGTACTTTGGGAGGCCAAATTGGGAGGATCATTTGATCCCAGGAGTTCAAGACCAGACCAGCCTACGCAACAAAGTGAGACGACCCTGGCTCCAAAAAAGTCTCATATTTGCTTTGTTCTATAAATTAACAAAAGCTTTTTCAATAATATATAAACGTCTAAATGCAAAGATAATAAAAAAAAAAAAAAAAAAGGAAGCATTTTCTAACATAAAGTACAGAACAGAAATAATAAAATAAGTAAATAAATATCTGCGTAGACTTCCACTTGTTGCCTAAATAAATGGAGCTTAGAAACCAATGGACTTTGTTTCCATAGATTCAGATAAAGTATTTCTTCTTGTTTTTCTAGTTGTTCTTACAGCCAAAGCTTTTCTCATTCTAATACATCCAGTTATACATAAATTCAGTTATTTTGTATATGTGAGAGTTTATGGATGTGTGTAGATTTGGCTAAATATGCAATAGTCATATTTTTCTTTTTTATTTAGGTAATTTTGTCTATTTTAACATATAACTTAACGATTGAGTGAGTTTTATCTGCAGAAGGTCAAACATATCTACAGAATGCTCAGAATTTCAGATGATACTGTTCAGTATTCAGGGCAGAAAAGCCTCAGTGGATTTGGAGAGATGGTTCAAGAGCATGTTAGAGTTAAATTGGTTTGGTAAACTTAATGAGACCACTTACACTCTGGGACTTGAGACACTAAAGTAAAAGAAGTTGGATGAGTGCAAATTATGATTTTTGTATTCTACGCATATATTCTATAACAACAACAAGTGAAAAATATCCAGTTTCATTTTAGCATCGCTGGATTTTTTTTTCAATAGTAATTGCAGGGCTATTATTTGGGTTATTTAACTTTCATATTATAGAACGTACAGAGGCAGTGTTGGGGTTTAAAAGATGTGCTTCTGTAATGAGAGTTACTTACTATTAATGGCAGGTAGTCAGAGGCGACATTTTTTGCAATTTAAAAGGGTAAGAGTGTGGTCATATTTTTAAAAATATATGTGCCAACATATGCAGATATGATGGAGCTGGGCCTAAACCCCACATTTCATGGGAAATGAATCCAATCTACAAGGACACTAGTTTCTCCTTGACTTGAGAAATGTTAAAAATAGTAGATTCTGGTGTGTGCGTTTTCTTTTTTTTTTTTCCTTTTGAGATGGAGTCTCGCCCTGTTGCCCAGGCAGGAGTGCAATGGAGTGATGTCGACTCACTGAAACCTCTGCCTCCGGGGTTCAAATGATTCTCCTGCCTTAGCCTCCCTAGTAGCTGGGATTATAGGCACTCACCACCACGCCCAGCTAATTTTTGAATTTTTATTAGAGATGGGATTTCACCATATTGGCCAGGCTGGTCTTGAGCTCCAGACCTCGTAACCCACGTGGTGTCTTTGACTCCATTATTATATCAGAGTTTTTAGGTGGTCTGAAATTAACTTGTCTTTGAAAAAGTCCGTATTTACCCTGGTATGCTTCCTGCTAAGCCCACTGTAGACTCCCACTCTCAAGGCTAATGATGACTGATTGAATGCAGTTCTGACATTGCCAGCAGAATGAGCTTAAGAAATATCCTTATCTCTTTCACCCACCAAGTCCAATTCTGTACAGTGGTCTCAGTCCTCATTCTCTTTCCTCTGAGTGACTTTGCATACTAAAAACACCCATTAATTAAGCAACGTTATTGATATCTATTAGAAAAGCTTAATGAAATAGTGTTGGGACTCATCTATAGTAAGTAATATGTGTTTCAAAAATCAAAACATCCAGCAGTCTGTGTTAGGATTGGAGCATTTTGTTCAGTTGAGATACTATAAACAAACTGAATCAGACAGGGAAATGTATTATTTGTCAAGGGCTCTTCACAGAAGTCAACAGGAAAACGAGATACACAGAGATGTTTAACATGAAGTTAAGTCGTTTGTAATGTCTGTGGCATCTGGGAGTGAAGAAATATATGTGATTATGGAATTGATATAAACTGAAAGGTAAAAGATCAGATTTGTGAAAGGGTACACTCCACAAGAGAAATGGAAAAGGGAAAACTAAGGATGAGGGTCTTTTGTAATATCTGAGATGAGTGGTGTTGACAGGGGATTTCAGATGCATCTTAAGAAAGGGGATAGTGAAGGTAGTGAAAAATAATCTTTGAAGCCAAGTATTTTGAATCAGTTTATAAGAAGAATAACTGAAGAGTACTTATGAAGCTCTGCAAGCTAAGAGCATGGAACATCTTAACAAAAGGAGGAAAATGAGCCATAGGCTTGGTAGGGAATGAGGGTAAGAAAGGATAGAGTTTGTGGGCTGTGAAGGAGAGAAAAATCTTCCTTTCATATATTTTTAAATAACACATATATTTTTTAAAACCTGGGAGACTGTTTCAGATTTATAAGGATAAACACATTTTTTCTGAAAAAAAAATTAATTTTTTGAGATGGAGTTTCACTCTTGTTGCCCAGGCTGGGGTACAGTGGCGAGATCTCGGCTCACCGCGACCTCTGATGCCCAGGTTCAAGCGATTCTCCTAAATTATTTTTATAATATCGAGAAATTGATGCAATCTAGACATAAGCAAGAAAAAATATTCATCCTTTTCCTCAAATTTCTAAGATATTTTGAAGCCCGTTTTATAAAAATAGTGTGAAAATTTTTAAAAAGTGACTAACCAAAGATCTTTCAAGAAGAGGCTAAGTCAAAGACCCAAAAGAACAGAACAGAGTCCTGCCTATAGAAGAAGTCAAACATCGTACAGAGAGAAAATTATAATAATGAGAGACAGAATCATATAACAAAAATCAAAGAAAAATGAGTCAAGTTGATATGCAGCATCCGAAGATGAGAAATAAACAAGGCTGTACTTAGAGACATATAAGGTGAATATGAGAAGGCTTTTTGGAATCTTACATGAATTCTTCACAATGGTGACAAACCTTGTGGGCCATGGAAAAATTCTTTACACCACCGTTTCAGCTTAAGGAACAAGAGGTCTGCTAATGCTAACCAATAAGAAAAGCAGCAAAAGGTTTTATAATTCATCTTTCAGTTCAAATGGGCAGCAGTGGATGTAATTATTGACAAGGGAGAGTGCTCTTGGGATACACAGCTTCACTGCTAAGTTGTATAAAAGTTTTAATACGTTTTGAGAAAACCAGAGGTCTCTGGGAGACAGACCGCATAACCAGGATAAGCTGTTTGTGCCCGTCCTCCACTTTGTCTCTCTGTTCTTTCCCTTGGCAATCTCCCTCAGTCTCTCTGACCCTAGTCTTCCCCCTTCAATCAACATGACACGGCATTACCAGATTAATGTAACAGATTAATTTTCTTGACTATTCTAACTGATAAATACTATCCTGATTAATGATCCTGAAGCTCAAATCTAATAATGTCACTGTTCCCCTCACAAACCTTTAAGCACCTCCCCACAACTGACAGGGTCAAATTTAAACTCATTCACCTAATCTTCCCTCTAACCAGAAGCACCCAAGCCTTTTTTATACACTGTTTACTACAGGCGAAGTGAGTATCATCCTTTCACCAAGCACAATGATATATTTTTCCATCTTTATATCTTTATACTATTTCCTCATTTTGGCCTTTCTTTCTTCTCTACCTATTTGATAAATAGTAGTGACGTTTAAAAGTGTAGATGAATGAGTAAGAATCCATGACGTAGACTTTGAAGAACAGAAATATGCAAGAAAAGAATTAAGGCTAGAGCAGATCAGTAAAAAGACAGTGAGTAAGGAAGCACGTGGTTTAGGTAAAAGGAAAAAACAAATTTCACAGGTTCTATTCTCATTTTCTTTGTTCATTAGTGATGTTAGGCTTCTGCCAAAAAATCTCTGTGCTCCGTGTTCCCATTTGTGGTGGGTAGCATTATTTGGACCTGGTAAATAATAAGACATACTAAGAAGAAAGCTCACACATCCACCAAGAAGAAGGTAGACTCTGAATTACCAATGCATAATTCCTCATAATTTAACACCCCTGCGTTTCAACTCCAAGACATCAAAAGGCATTTGTTGGAACAGCTTTAAATTTTTTTTTTTTTTTGCAGTGAAATTACAGTGGGATGGAAAGGTAAAAAGTTTGAGCAAATATATTTGGAACACTTGTGGAATGGAAAGCATCATAAATAGCAATCTGGACTGAGAATTTCAAAAAATAAATAGGAAAATGTGATAGAAAAATGCCAAAACATATCTATATTTACTACAGCCTATACTAAAATTAATATACTTGACAAGATTCTAAAAATAATTTTATAAACTTAAAGCGAGCAAGAACAAATCATTAATTATGACCATTTATATGATGAAATGTTAATTATGGCCAATTTAATGTTTGATGGAAGGAGAATCAGCATTTACCCAAGAGAAGAATTTGAAAAAAATAGGAGATTCTGCAATAGCTTATTCATTTGTTTATTCATTCATTCACTCATTTAGCAAATTCATGTAAAGTGCCTCCTAAGCCGTCCAGTCTATGAACTTGGGAGCTTAGAAGTATATGTGCGTATTGGGAGAAGGGGTTGACAAGAGAGTTTATGGGCTCTTATTAAAATAAAAAGGTAAAAAGGAAGAATAGGTAATCACAATTTTTGGTGTAAAAATTCGCTGAAAAGACAAACACTTTGTATTACTTGTATATAAAATAAGCCTGAAAAAAGATCTCACCAGACATGAGAACACATTTTTATTAGATAAAGAAGAGCTTATAGAATAAACACATAAAATATGAGATAATATAATAGTAGAAGATGTCAGGTTTATGGAAATTCCTCAGGTTGAATATGAAGAAAGTAAATCGTAAATGTGCATAAAATGTTTAAGTGTCTTTTCCAATAAAATCTTTTACAATAAAAATAAAGAAAAAATGAGAAAATGTAATTTCTCTGTAAATGTGAAGTATTAGTCTAGAAGCCCAGGATAAACAGGGATATTATTAAATTAGACTTTTGAGGCACAGCAATGTAACATTCAAACAAATCAAATTATTTGGGTTGATGTTTGGCTTCTTCCAATTACACAAACTTCATGCATAAGTGAAAATAGGAGTCCTGTGATCTAGTTCTAGAATTGTTATGGAAAATATGAATCCCTCTCCTTCATGAATTACCCTAAGGGTTTTGCTCCTTTTCTCTCGTTGTATGTTTTCACTCTGGGCCTGTTTACTCAAGTGCATCATATTAAGAAGAAAGTTGAATTGGTGCTCCTTATAGTAAAATCTTGCTAAAGTTCATCATAAAATGTGTATGATTTATATTAGTTCTTATGATTATGAAACAGGACCCATGATAATCGATTATAACTACATTTTGGCTTTCACAAGACAGCTGGAATTTATTTCATTGGATTCTCAAATAGAAGATGGAAGACAACTATGGACAATCTGAGGGGAACCCAATATGCCTATTAGCTATGAGAGACCTAAATGTCCTTCTTACTTAGAGCCTCTCTTGCATGCTTCAACAGAAGCAAGCAAATCACCAAACCTGGACATCAATCTCTGGCAGGAGAAAGGCCTGGATGTTAGAACATTTGAATTAGCTCATTAGAACATATAATGAGCCTTGGCAAATGTTCCAAGTGTTGCCAAATTTTCTTTTGTTGCAAAGAAATATGTTCATAATTCAAATATTGCTAAGCACACGATAGAAAAGACATATTTTGTATGTGTAGGACAGCGTCTCAGAGGCTGTTATACCCTCGGAGGAATACTGCTCAAAGCCAGAGGAGTCAGCTGTGAGCCTAGCTCTGTTCATAGTAGGATCTCTTTGGGTCAAATTGCTTAATCTCCATGGGTTTCCACCTACTCATCTTTGGAATGGAGGAGAATGTCAATGATTTTTCAGATCCTTTTTGTCTTCAATAGTTTGGGACAGAAGGATACAAAGAGGAACATAAATTCTATGTGCAGAAGAAGTTTTGTACATAAAGATTTACTTCTAATTTTCAAAGCAACTTTTTTTCAGATGATGCTTGTTGACCTTACTTTTTCCTTTACATAAGCTGTTTTAGGTTTAGGGTTTTGTTTTATTTTATTTTGTTTTGTTTCTGAACAACTACATTTCCTCTACCCCATCTACTTTCTTTCTCCCTCATGGTCTCTGGGTGCATCAGCCATAACTCAAACAATGTGAGGCAGAACCAGCTATGAATATGAGTTCACTTCAGGGCCACAAAAACTTCTTCATGAGCCACAATTTTCAGTTGCATTCTCAGGAAGTCTCACCATTCAAAAAAGATGTACTTTAAAAGATCCTTTTAAATGCCATTTCAGAGGGGTAAAGTCTACTTTGAAAAATGGATGGGTGAAGTTTAAATAAGACTGTAGAAGGGAGCAGAAGATCAGGGTCTATGCAGCTTCAGGAGTGCTTGGTCGGAGTGAGACACCTGCTTTTGCCGCCATCACCCCCAACCCCACCTACTACCACACACACAGTAGGTGCCACCTTGAGTGGCTCATGCCTTTGAAATCTTGTTTTCATCACACAGACACACTGTGATAAGGTCACAATTGACTTTGCACTTGACTTTATTTCAGGTGCTTTTATATATTCTTCTAACTGTGTTATGATTCAGTAAGGTGGTATCATTATTTCCATTTTAATGGTAGAAACCTGAAACTCAAAGAGGATAACTGATTTATACAGGTGGCAGAGCAGGATTTTAAGCTGAAATCTACATAGAATCCAAAGTTTTCTGCAAAGATCTTGGCTTTGTAACTTTTGAGACTAGGCTAGTAACTTACCCTTTCTTATCTCATCTATAAAAGTAGAGACAGCAGCTCTCAATTTGCAGTATAAAATAATATCTTACATGTGAAAGTGCTGATTAAAGGTAGGGGTTTGACCGCTTGATAATTAGAGACCCTGCCTTCGAGGTACAATTTGCCCTTATACTAGCTCACATATATAAGAAGAGCTCACATTTGCTCTTATACTAGCTCTATGAATTAGGCAAAGAATTACTGCCATTTTACAGATACAGAAATGGAGGTGCATGACGATTAAGTGAATTACCTGAGATCCTACAGCACATGATGGCAAAGCTGATGCTTAACATAATCCTCCTCTTAGTCCAGACTTTTCCTATCACTAAATTGCCTTTAAATTTTGCAGCAGATATATAAATAACCATGGCAGTAAAGGGAAGCAGCATATGGTGGAAACTCCATGAGTCAAGTAAGCCTGGCCTTCAATTGTGGCCTCTCCACTCACTGTCTGTGTAACTGTTAAGTCACCTCATTTCTCTGATTTTCAGTTTCTTATCTATCAAATGGAAAACACAAAGATTTCTTTGTGGAATTCTAGTAAGAATTGAACTAGATAATATATGTAACATGATTAACTGTACCTGACACCTAATTGGAACTTAATGAAGAAAAGCTATTATTTTCAAGGGAAATTATTACCATCTAATTATAATTTATTATTATATGTTTCTAATTATTTGTCATTCAGTAAGCAACAGCATACTATCTGTGATAGATCAGGTATTTCCCTGAGCTGTGTGGCCACAATGGTGACAAAGACAGGTTCTTGCGTTAGGATGTCGCCATCAACAATTCTGAGCAATTCTGTATTACATGAGAAAATGTTGCACTAAATTTACATTACTGGTTTCCAGTAGTTTTTATGATTATTTCATATAGTTTGCCCCATTATAGCCCTGGAAATAAGAAAGCTGGAGCTAACTCACTGAAATGTATACGACGAGTAAAGGGTGAAAGTTTACTTTTAGCTTCTTGGGGGCACTCTAGTGACGCCATGCCTATGAGTCACTGGGGAATATAGACAAAAAGAAGATGAGGCTGGTGTGCGGGTGCTGGGATCACCATTGCCCTTTTCTGACCTCCCACATTATCACTGTATGAACACTGTCTTGCATATGTAAAATGATGTTAGCTTTTTAAAACCCCTCTCATATATTTTATCAAAGCCACATCACATATGCATTTCATTATATTTTATTTCAAAGTCATAATATATCGCTCAGTCATAACCACCTTTTTCAGAAGAGAATGAAAAATGAAGGAAAGAAATTCATGCTCCCTCTCCTTCCTGGGAAGTTGTAAAGCAAGTGGTTGAATTCTCTCTAAAAGCCCTTATGAATATTCAGTGTAAGATCTTTATGCATCTCATGGTCCCCAGCTATTAAATACAACCATACTGATGAATAATTGGATTAGAAATATGGCCTTATTGCAGCTCACCTCAAGCCCAACCCCAATAGAAGCCTATGTCTCACCCATAGAAAGGATTTTTTAGCCCGAGCACAAGATGCATTAACATCAAGAACTGATTTATTCATTCACTCAACAATTTGTTTTGAGTATTTACATCATGCCAGATAAGAAGATAAAATGTTGGGTAGAAACAGATTATTGTAAACCCCATAGTCTAATTAGAGACAAAAATATATTTAATCACATAAATAAAAATAGACATGAAATGGCAGCTTTGATAAGAGCTATGATTGTTACATGTTCTATGAAGGCCAATAATAGGCATATTTGACCTAGTCAGACAGTCAGAAAATGCTTTTGGATGATTAAGGTCGAATGTGATGGAAGAGAAGAGTTAACTAACCCAAAATGAGGAAAATGAGAATTCATAATGGCTAGGAAAGAAAACAAGGAGATATGGGATAAGGTAAGTCTGGGGAAGGAGTCAGACCACACATGGCCTTACAGGTTATGCTGTTTTGCTGTGTGTTCCCTAAAAGCAAGGAGGAAGCTGTGTAAGAACTTTTTTAAGCCAAGGGTTTATTTTGATATTTCTTGTTGATTTGTTGACGGTATGAGGCTTAAGTTGATGTTTTGGAAAGATCACTCTACATACAGTGAAGAAAATAGATTTGAAGGGAAAAAGAGGAAAGATGATGGTGGCTTGAACTATGGTGGTAGGAAGACGGAGATTAATGAAAAGCTCTCAGGTTCATAGAATTATGTCTCTGACATATACATTTCTCCAAATGAAAGAAATGTCAGTTTCAGAAGTCATCTCTTGTGATGCCAACCGAAAAGCTCTATTCAATTTAGGACATATGGTCACAGATGACAGCAGAGAAGTGATACAATGACACGACTGCACATTCCAAATCTGTCCTTTAATTTTTAAAACTCAGAAACTCATAGCCACCACAGTGGCTTAGTGGAATTATTACCAATGGATAAGGAAATGTCATCCATTTGCCTCCCCTGATTCCACTTGGACATAGGCCATTGTTTCTACAAAGAGTGGCTTGGAGCCATGCAAGGTTTCAAGGGAAATTGGCCTTTTAGAGGGGCATACGAATAGATAATGCATATTGCCACTGTAAAATCTCTAATGAATATTAAGGGTGGCTTTCATTTGTGGTGATTGAAATGAACTCATAAATTCTCTCTCTAGAATGTGGGAATTTTTTCTTCCCTGTGGAGAGATTTAATGGATTTGCGGCATTCTGAATGATTTGGCAGGAAATCAGAGGTACCTGCGCAGTCACCCACAAAGGGCACTTAGTTTCTTGTATGTGATAGTCAACCACCACAAAATATTTTCTGTAAGAACCCAGAATAATTGATGCAACCCACTCTAACTCATGACAACGTGTCAACCGAAAAACTGGGGGGAAAAAGTGGTTAAAGACACCACAGTTTTCAAAACAAATTTGACTTTTAGAGGAGAGTTATTTCCTTTTAGAAAAAAAGTTAGGCCTGCCATCTGCAAGAAATTTAGATTAGTTGTTTGTGGCAAGAACCATCATATTTTGAGGCCATTGAGAGCTCCTACTGCTCTCTGTATGGAGTAGATTAAACCATTCCCGTATAGTGATAAATATATTGCAAAAAAATGTATCAGGAATACAGTAGTTGTAGCAGTTAATGATAGAACTTCCAGTTAAAACAATGTTCTTTGTGTTTCTTTGGCCAGTTCCCATTTTATGTGTGCTATTTTTTGAGAAGTTAATTTTTCACATTTGCAGAATCAATAACTTACAAAGCTTTGTACAATTGAAAAGAAGAATTGGTGGCAAGAGTTCTTGGGAGTTTTTCTGGCTGTGTGGGCTTGGGTTAACAGAAAAAAAATCTGGGAAAAAAATCTATCAAAAGAGCAGATGAGGGTTAAGATTAAAAATATTACCAGGACGAACTTTTTTTTGCAAACATCTAAGGAAAATAGGGAAATAACCCGAAACAGGAGTTAGCCAAAATGAATTCATTTATTTTACTGTGGAACATGGGAGAGAATTACCTTTCCAGAAGAACTTTTAAATGTGTTTCGTTTTTGTTTAGAGATAGGGTCTTGCTCTGTTGCCCAGGCTGCACTGCAGTGGTGCAGTCATAGCTCACTGCAGCCTCTATTTGCTGGGCTCAAGCCATTTTCCTGTCTCAGCCTCCCAAGTAGACAGGATTATAGGCATGCAACGCCATGTCCAGCTTTTTTTTCTTTTTTTCTTTTTCTTTTAAGTAGAGATTAGGTTTCACTATGTTGCCTAGGCTGGTCTGGAACTCCTGATTCAAGTGATCTTCTTCCCTGCCTCCCAAATTACCAAGATTATAGGCATGAAGCCACTGTGCCTGGCCTTTTTAATGTTTTTCGAAATGCTGGAATTGTAGGATCTGAAGTAAAATGAATACTGATTAATTTTGTTATTTTGAGGGGGTGTATTTTTATGTGAAATGAATCTGTCATCCTGCTTTCTTATATCATCAGTGAGATACTGTGAAGGAGGTTAACCCAAAGTTGCTGCATTTATTTACACAAAAGAATTACTATTAATACTATGATTTAAAACACTGGATTCTCTTTTAACACTGGACAGCAAAGTGAGGTTCAGTGGGGAAATCTTTCTGAGTGTAGACTTGGCTCTCAATTAGGCTTACGTTGGGAGGGAAACGTCTTCATTTGTGAAGATTCTGGGTTGGAGGAGAAGCCAGCTGATGTTAGCTAGAGTTTCTTTAGCTGTAAAATAAATGGATAGTACTAGATGGCCACTAAGACCTCTTCCATGAATAAATATTCATGGATCAACTTTATAAAGGAATGAAGAGTAATTGTGGATTATGCTAAGCCATTACCGGGGGAAAGACCTGATTCCCGTGAAAATATTTTTGAACTCAGTACCTTATATGGAAAAATGGTGACCACCCTTTATTACCTGGTTTTAAAATAAATAGGAAAGAAACAATATGTGGGTTTTTTTCAATCATCATTCCATGCTTGGTTATCTTACAGTGGCACACTTATTAGAACTCAGCGCTACTTAGATGAGAAATGTTGTTATAGTTCTATTTATGAGGGGGACATAGGGAACTAATTCTAATTGAGAATCAAAGGCCTTATAAACCTGAATGTTGAAGTAAGAGATATGTTATTAAAGAAAGAATCACTGCATGTCTAATATTTTCAAGTAAAACAATCTTGGTTTTACAATTTTGATAGAATACTATGTTCTAAAGCTATATTTCTCAATGTACAGTTCCATGATTAGTAATGTTTGCTTAATCCATACTTACTATATCAGAATTTCTAGGATGGACATCTTTTCACACCCTGCCTAGGTGATGTTTTATGCTCACCAAAGTTGGAGAATAATCTCTGAATAGGGAACAGCATTTATTATTCTCTGATTTTTTTAGTTTTGTTTTCACCTATCCAAGAAGTCTTTTTGAGAATCTCTTATGTGTGTATCATTTTCCCTAGTTGTTAAATACAGAAGGCACAACAATCCTGTAAAGTAGGCAATGCAGTTTTCCAAATGACAGGCAACAGGGTGCTGAGATTGAGGAACCTGCCCTAGGTCAGTCAGTTTCAGGGCTGAGCTGGGATTTCAGTCAAGATCTTCTGAGTCCCATTCTTGTAAGACACATCACCTTAGGACGTCATGCTGAGAACACAGAAAAGAGAAAAGGACACCAGGAATGTACTGGGTGTCCCTTGGTAATGCTCAGTATTCAAGGCCTTTATGATCAGCTGGAAGAGTGTACAGAGCCTCTAATGGGTGCAGTGGATAAATTCTCAGAGGTGGTTTTGTACTTTCCAACCAACTGGGCTAAAAATCCCATTAGAGAGTATTTGGGACTTTTTATGAATTGTGGAGTAGAAAAATCCCCAAGCAAAGGGTATTAAACAAACCACAATGTTACTTATCATATATCTTCTAGATTTTGCAAAATATTTTTGAATTAATTAATTTTTATCATTTTAACATAATCATTTTTTGGTATTTATGTAAATAAAATCTGATTCTGTCTTTTTATTTTTTTCCCAAGCTTGCCATCCAAGCTGGATTAGAAACCATTCATTCACTTGACTTACTTGTGCAACTTCTTCTTAGTTATGGCTGTCTCTTTTATGTTCTTTACTGTTATTTTCCGTTCTCTCTTCTGACAATGCCTCCCTGGTATGGATGTTTTAGTGGATTGCCTTCTTCTGGTTCTAGGAGCCATGAAACCCTCTGTCAATACCACTTCCATATGACCTAAGGCCCTTGGCATAGCATTCAACCCCATCATTGAGGGGCAGAAGTCATCTCCTCTGTCAGAGGATCAAAGAAAATGCCCAGTTTACTAATCATAAAGCCTACTTACTTTAGTAAGAGTTTCCAATATTGTTTGGTCATGATCTCTATATTGTAAGATGTTTGAACCATGATAATAGGTCTCCAGGTGGTGTGCATGTGTGTGTTTCTTTGTATTGGATAATGCCAACATATGAAATATGAAGAAGGCCGGGTGGTGTGGCTTATGCCTATAATTCCAGTAATTTGGGAGGCTGAGGTGGGCAGATCACTTGAGGTCAGGAGATCAAGATCAGCAGGGCCAACATGGTGAAATCTCATCTCTACTAAAAGTACAAAAATTAGCCAGGTGTGTTGGTGCACACCTGTAATCCCAGCTACTTGGGAGGCTGCAGCAAGAGAATGCTTGAATTCAGGAGGTGGAAGTTGTATGTGTGCCAAGATCATGCCACTGTACCCCAGCCTGGGCAACAAAATGAGACCCTGTCTCTCTCTCTCTCTCTCTGGTTTTATTTGATTTCTCATGAGTCAACCTCCCTCTGCCTTTACCTTTGTAAAATGCAGTCATTTTTAAATGGCATTATATGGTGGTAGGCTTATATTATGCAAGAGATACTTTTAAAATGTTCCTTTAAATGTCAAAATAGATTGTGGGAAATGAAAATCACTAGTGTTAAATGGTAACAAAATTAATGATTTTGAAATACTTATGTTAAAAGGCTTTTTGAAATTGGGTACTTAGCTTTTGTAATGTGCTTTTTCTGATGGTCTTGCAACACTTGGATATCCTTATTCAATACAATTAGTAAATTTGATAGCTATATTTATTGTGCATTACCTCAATTCAGATGAAAGTGGAGAAGAGTCTCCTTTGACTAAAACACAACTGACTTTAAGTGTGGTTACTGCCAATGAGTTGTCAACTACAGTAGCAGCTTGCCCTTTGTGTATCTGGGAAAATTGTTAAAAAAGTAAGGTTATGTCTTTACTAGTAACAAAAACAGAATCAATTAGCAAGTCCATCTGTAATTGGTAATTGGAAGTGAATAAATTATTACATGTTTATGTTACTTTCATTGTCTAGACACATGTCCAGTTGGCAAGGAGACACGGTACGTTGGTTTGTTTTTGAAATTAAACAAATCTACCAATCACCAAATATTTATTAAACTCGTATCTTCAGAGCATTTTTGCGCTTTTAGTTTGGCTAGCATTGTATTCATTATGATGTTGACAAGTTTATGTAGCATGGTATAAGGGAAAGACCACTAGACTTTAAAGGAAGGAATTCTGTGTTTAAATTTGGAATCCATGACATCCAGTCACACTACTCCCTGGTCCCCAGTCCCTTTTCTGTGTGGTAGGAAAAATATAGTTTTTCTCCCAGACTTATGGTTAGGATGCTAAGAGATATTTTATGTGCTGATGCTTGGTTCTCTGCTCGGCATATAGATGGGGGCCAAGAACCCAGGAAACAAATGCATATTTCAGAAAGCTGCATCACAAAACCAGCAAGCCAATTGTAGATTTATGTATATGAGATGCATTTTGTTGAGCTCATTGACTTGTTTTGGCACTTTAACACTGTCTCTGAACTTCTCAGCATGGCTCCTGGTATAAATGCTAATGATATCAATAGAGGATGAGTGGTTGAAGATATTTTCCATGCATCTTGTTGGCCTCCTATAATATACACAAATCAAAACATGTTCTTTTCTTCTTCCTCTTTTTTTTTTTTTTTCTTGAGATAGAGTCTTGCCGTGTTGCCCAGGCTGGGGTGCAGTGGCATGATCTCAGCTCCCTGCCACCTCTGTCTCCCAGGTTCAAGCAATTCTCCTGCCTCAGCCTCCTGAGTAGCTGAGATTACAGGCACGCACCACCAAGCCCAAATAGTTTTTGTATTTTTAAGTAGAGAGGGCGTTTCATCATATTGGCCAGGCTGGTCTTGAACTCCTCACCTCAAGTGATCTGCCTGTCTCAGGCATGAGCTACTGTACCCAGTCCAAAACATGTTCTTCTTCTTCTAGGTTTTACAAGCTCCCTGGTGTGTTCTTTTTGATGTCCCCCTGCTTAATTTCTGTTACTCTTCTGTACTTTTGAAGCCTGAACGCTGTTTTGGAAACTTGTGCATGCTACAACTTTTCCTCCTGAGTGGATTTGGAGTGATTCTCACAAGGCTTCGGTTTCCTCCTTTGATTGCTCCTGAAAAAATACTCCCTTGGGTCTTAGGAGAAGGTGATGGTATAGTGGGCACTTGGAAAGGAATTACAAAGTAGAAAATGAAATGAAAGAAAGTAGAGAAGGGAAGGAGGGAAAGGATAAAGAGGCTATTTTCTTTGATTATAAAATCAAGGTTTAGATGTACAGCCAACTGCTAAAGAAATGCATGGAGTTGCTTTTGGCTTATTGTCTTTCTCCACTAATTTGCTTGTAAGTTTTATTCTGAATGACAGGTTTGGCATTGTGGCATAGTGGTGTCAGACAGACCTGGGTTTAACTCTTGACTACTTGTTAGCTTTTTGTCTTTAGGTGAGTTACCCATTTTGTACCTCCGTTTCCTCTTTGCAATACAAGAGATAATAACACTTGATACTGTTTTTAAGAGGATTTAGTGAGATGCAGTAATCTATAGCAGATTATCAATAAATGTTTGCTAATTTTGCTCATTTTTCTCTTCCAAGAAATCTTCCTTCTTCTCATCTACTTTTATGCTATAATAACGAATGAGACTGAGTATGAGAACATGAGAAATGGTGGCTTTTAAACACATAATCCATATTCTCCATCTGCATCTCCATAAAACTCTTCTTCAAGTCAGTATGGAGGCATCTAAGGTCCTCTTAGATTATTTGATTTGTAATCAATTGCATGGGTTCAGAACCAGACATTACTCATTTTAAAAGTCCAGATAGTGTAAGCAAATCAGACTTTAAAAAAATGAGTATATTTACCAATGCTAGACATATAGTAGGAACTCAAAAATGGTGTTGGGGTGAAGGACTGACAAAATGAATGAATGCCAGTAGGTAGGTGAGTATAATACCTAACTTGACCACCCCATGCAGATATAGGCTATTTTTGGTTAATTTTTGCTACTATTCTTAATTGTACCTATATCCTTGCTAAGTCTTTTCCTGCTTAGGTAATTCTACCACTACTTATGCCGACATGTCAGTTGCTGTGATGAGGCATTCACAACTCCTTTCAAGTACTATATATCTGTTATTTCCTTGGAGAACATTTGATTTGCAGGGTGAGAAACTATTATGCATTTCTGTTTAAGGCGACTAATATCTCTAAAATATCATTTTGTGGTAATCACTAAGTACAGAAACCACTGTTGTTTCTGTATCCAGGGGTTAGTCACTGGGGAAGAAGGTCACTCACATGATAAGCGTATGACGCTTCATTTGTACCACAAATGAAGACACCTGGACTCCAGACACCATGCTGCTCTCAGCTTTATTTTCTTCCCCCTTAAATCAAGCTTTTCAGCTCTTCTCTGAGCCTTAACTTTCCTAAATAAATTTTATGATTTTACATAAAAGTACCAAAGACATCTGAACACTAAATTGTGTATACAAAAGTTTTTCATACTTAGAGAGTCTTAATTTAATGACATCATTGTGTAATTCATGTTCAAAACAAAGTGAAGTCATGTTAAATTTCTCCTTTAATATAACTCAACTAGAAACATATACTTTACATTTTTGGTTATGCCATATAATTAATATTTTGGCATCAGTGTCAGTTATGGTATTCCAGTAAATGAAATGAAAGATATATTGGGTCATATCTTATAGTGGCTAAATTATTTACTCATATATGCACAGACAACATGCTGTGTCTCAGGAGGTTATGATGATATTGCAGAATGTGAATTGGAATGCTTCAGCAGTGTCTCCTCGCTCTCTAGTGAATTTGGACATTTCAGTAAAGATATATGACTTGTAAAGTGTGTGCATGTGCATGCATGTCCTTTGAAATACTGAAAGCATACTCAAATTTTCTGCATTTATACTAAGAACTATTTAAATTATCCACAATTAGAAACAGCTAAAAAGAAATAGACTTAGGAACATCATAGGTTGGACTACCATCTACCCAAATTAAAAAGAAATCATTTGCTTTCATTAAAGCTACCAATTATCATAACAGTTCATGACATAAGAGGAAATACACCTAAAAGAAAATTACAGCTATATTACAGTATCCTTAGTATTGATCTTACTTATAGAATGCTTCCTAGGACTTTTACTTGTATGGGAGTAGATATTTCAAGATATGGATGTGAATTCATTTTTTCAATTAGGATAAAGATCAAGAAAAACAATTCTGGGAAGTCAAATGGCTTGATACTAGAATATTAATTTTATTCATTTTATGGTGATGAGTTTTCAACTGAATTTTTTAATCATAAAAATATCAATATCAAAATTATTTTAAGAGTCCATATTATAGTATTAGTACTTTCATTTTTCACTGTGACATTCCCATCACTCAATAAGGGGATCTGGCAGGATTAAACTTCAAAGCATGTCTCTTGGTTTGGGTAACATTATATAGACAGGAGAGCTCTAATACAACATTTTGGATCCAACTGAGAGAAGAAGAGGGGTGATCTTTTCTGCATTCTGTATGTCTGTTTCATAGACAAGAAAGCACTGAGGAAGTTCAGTGATCAACAAGCTTTGGAAATTTTGAAAATTGGAAGAAAGGTCTATCTCTCTACTTCCCATCTATATTCCATGCTCCACATTTCAGTCAGTGCCTTTTATTTCACCACAAATCTGTGTCCCTCTCTTGCTTCACAACGGCTCTTCGATGGTTCTCCCCCCGCCAATATAAATGTATATATAATCACTTTACATTCAACTCTACACTATTTAGCATAGTATATTAGTTTTCCAAGGCTGTCATAACAAAGTCATACAAACTGTGTGGCTTACAGCAGCATCTTATTGTCTCAATTCTGGATGCTAGAAGTCCAAAATCAAGGTATTGGCAGGGCCATGCTCTCTTCAAAGCCTCTAGGAGAGATTCCTTCCTTGTTTCTTCCAGCTTCTGATAGCCCTGGGCATTAGGCATTCCTTGATTTATGGTGGCATAATTCCACTTCCTGCCTCCATCTTCATATGACCAGTCTCTCCTGTTTGTTCTTATATGGTCATCCCTTTGTGCATGTAGGTGTCCAAGCTTCCCTCTTCTTTCAAGAACACTAGCCTATTGGATTAAGGGTTCACCCTATTTCATATCACCTCATCTTAACTAAACGAATTACACTGACAACAATTGTGTTTCCAAATAAAGTCACATTCTGAGGTGCTGGGGGTCAGGAATTCAACATATCTTTTTTGGCCGTACAATTCAACCCATAACACATGCCATCCAAATGCTTCAGAATCTGGCCATAAACTAGCACCTCCACCCCCCTTCCACATCTTTCTCCTTGTTCATCATACACACTTGATGTAGGGAATTATTCCTCAGTTCCAGGCTATATTGTAATTGCCCAACAGGATTTCCTGCCCACTAGGCAAACAACATCAATCCACTGAAATTATGGCATTGTAGAGAAGAGTTTAACTGACAGAATCCAGCCCATGTTGGAAGAACCAGAGTTATCACACAAATTAGTCTCCCCAAAGGCTTGGAGGCGGTTTTTTTTTGGACAATTTTGTGGGCAGGGGTTAGGGAATGGGTGCTGCTGATTGGCTGGGGAATGAAATCATAGGGGTGTTGAAAATGGTCCTTGGGCACTGAGTCTGCCTCTGGATGAGGCCACTTTACCAGTAGAGTTATGAGTCATGAGTCTTGTGGGGGCAGTCTGAAAGATATCTCAAAAAAACAACTTTAGATTCTACAATAGTGATGTCATCTATAGGAGAAATTGGGGAAGTCATAAATATTGTGACCTCTGGCTACGTGACCCCTGAGCAGTAAGGGATTATAGAAACTGTGCCTATCTTATCAATGTTTAAGCCCCTTTCATAAGTCTAACATTGTGGGCTTTCATTAGTTTTACAAAGAAAATTTAGATTTGGGAAGGGCTATTAACATCTTTGCTCTAAGGTTAAACTATAAACTAACTTATTCCCAGAGTTAGCTTGGCCTACACCCAGGAATGACCATGGACAGCTTGGGGGTCAGAAGCAAGATAGAGTCAGCTATGTCAGATTTCTTGCTGTCATGATTTTGCAAAGGTGGTTTCAGTACCAAACACTTTCATGCTTCTAATCTTATCATATACTCTGCCCATTGCTAGAATATGCCCCCCATTTTTCTTGTCAACCTGACAAATTCCTGTTTCACTAAATGTTTTCCCAAGAATTATCTCTTTAGTAAAACATTGCCTAATTTGTCCAGGAAAATTAACAATTTACCATTTATGCTTTCACTGTTTATTACACCTCAGATTGATATAGAATATGTAACATTGGATTCTCATTATGTCTTGATCTGCCTGTCTTCCCATTAAACTGTAAAGTCTTGGAAGGCACAACTCATACCTTTCCATCTTTGGACACCTAATAGAGTTCCAGGCCCATAATAGACATTTGGTAAATATTTATAAACAAATAAGATGAGACCACTTTCCAAATCTTGCAACATGACAAGAATGCTGGAAGGAGCCCAGAAACAGTATCTTATACCTATGGAGAATTCAAAGCCCATTCATTCTTATCTCTGTCTATCTAAAAGAGGGATTTTGAGGCCAGGCTTGGTGGCTTACACCTGTAATCCCAGCACTTTGGGAAGCAGAAGTGGGAGGATCAGTTGAGGACAGGAGTTCAAGACCAGCCTGGGCAACATAGGGATATGCTTGTCTCTGCAGAAAAGAAAAAAAAAAAATTAAGACAGGCATGATGGCCCACACCTGTAGTCCTAGCAATACAGGAGTCCTAGAAGGATCGCTGGAGGCCATGAGTTCAATGCTACAGTGAGCCATGATTGTGCTACTGCATTCTAGCCTGGGTGGGCCCTGTTTCTAGAAAAAGAAGACAGAAAGAGAGAGGTTCTGCCAAGGGACCTTTACTAGTGGAGACATTAGTCAGTCATAGGAAAGACTCTTAAGCTTGTTAGGTTTTCCAAACTGGTGATCAAAGCTGTGCTGGTTTAAAGACCAGCAAGAAACTTCTATAGTTTCTCCATTGCCACCTTGGTAAGGTGATACTACTGAGTGGACTCTGCTCACCTACTGGTTGACAGTAGAGATGACCTTTGCTGACTGAAATAAAGAAACTGCCTTTGCATGAACCATACGACATACTGATTGCACCATAAACTAGAAAAACAAAAGCCCATGTTTTTCCCCTATTTATCTTGTAAAGAAAGTTTCTTTTTTCTTCCAAAGGAGAAGTGTTAATTTTCAAAAACACCATCTGCACAAAGATGAGTCAGCAAATTCAAGTCAAGCTCTAATATTCAGAGAATTATAGGGCCAGGATTTTAGTGGAGACGGGACTGACATAATTTCTTTCAATGGGTAAGGAGACATTTCATTTCAATGAATGCTTTGCAGGAAAACTTGTGGGTTCAGAATTAGAAGTCCTGAAATCAGGAGCTGAGTTGGTAAAAAAGGAAATTCAAACAGTTTTTCATGTGCACAAAAATCAGAATAAGTACTTCACAGGAAAGCTGTTAGAATAAAATAATTTATGTTAAAAGATTTTGAAGCCTTGAGAAAGAATGTTATAAAGATCAATATTAGATCATTATCATCATTAGAAAGGTATTTTGAGATATATCTTATGAATTTCTCTTTTATTTATTTTTTTCTTTTTTTTAACAGAATCTCTTTCTGTTGCCCAGGCTGGTGTGCAGTGGTGCAATCTCGGCTCACTGCAACTTCCACCTCCTGGGTTGAGACAATTCTCCTGCTTCAGCCTCCCAGGCTGTAGCTGGGACTCCAGGCCTGCGCCACCATGCCCGCCTAATTTTTGTATTTTTACTAGAGTCGGGGTATCACCATGTGGGATCCACCCTTGGCCTCCTAAAATGCTGGGATTATAGTCATGAGCCACTGCACCCAGAAGAAAGTATTTTTAAAATAGCTTATAGCGTGTGTGTTTCCAAATTTTTGCAGGATTTTTTTCTGATATTGTCTAATTCAACATTTGCTCTACCTACCATAATCCTTATGAGTTTTGAGAGGCATGAATGCTGCAATTTTAATTCTGTTACTTGTCAGTTCAAGGAGGTGGCCTACAATGTGCACATCTATACAGTTGAGACAATTCATGTATTAAACAAACATTTCCTGAGCCCCTCTCTGTGTCAGGTTTTACGCTAGTGCTAGCGATAGACCTAACTTCTGCCTTCCAGTAACCAAAACAAACCAACAACCCAATGAATCACAACAAACAGTAAAAACAATCAAGCACCTATATAAGTTTGCTTGGAGAAAGCCTTTTGTGGCGGTGACATGAAGCCTCATGCTATCACCCCTCCAAATCCACATGCTCTCATCACTCCACAGGACCTCCATGGACAGGTGGCCTGAAGGAAAGCAGACTTTAATGACAAGGAGCCAGCCATGTCAAAAGTAAAGAGAAAAGCACTTCCAGCAGAAGGAAGAACTTGAACAAAAGCTCAGGATAAGAAAGAACCGACTGGTGGTCCAAGTGCAGAGAGGCCAGTGTGACCAGGTCAGAGAAAGAAAGGAGAATGGCATAGATAGGCAAAGGCCAGAGGTGTTCCAGCCTTCCTGGTGATGGAAAAGAGTGTGGAATTTGTTTCACGTGCAATTGCAAATCCACAGTTAAATGCTAAGTGAAAGCAGAAGTGAATTCCCCGTAGAAATTTCCCTTAACTGGTAGCCGGGGATAAACAGCATATTCAAATATCATTATAGCATGTGACAGCAAGAAAACACCAGGTTAAAAGAGCAATGATGTGTGTATAGGGTTTGAAAATGGGTTGAACATGTTCTCAGGAAGCTGGGTCACACTGTGACCATGTCCTAGAAGTATGGGGCTTGAATTCCTGGGAATCTCCTGCTTTCTACCTTTGTCCCTGAAGTAAAGAGGATGGAATTAGTATTTGTTAAGACTGTCTCTGTGTGAGGAATTTTATACATATTGCACAATTTAATCCCAACAACAATCCCATGAAGAAATGTTATTTTCTCCTTTTAATTACTGAGGAAATTTGAGACTTGGGGAGGACAGATGTCAGGCTCAAGTTCATGTGGTTTGTCTGAACTCAAATCTATATCATTTCTCCAAAGTCCACGCGCTCTCATCACATTACAGGGCTTCTGTGGATGGACGGAATGAGGAAAAGCAGACCCTTCTGCCAGCCCTGCTCAACAGAAAACTAGTAGTCTGAGTGTTTCATTGCTTGCAGGGGCCATTTCAGGAGGTCAGAATTACATGCCCTTAGAAACAACAATAAATCTGATTTCTCTTCAACCAGATACTGGTTTGTAATAAATCATCATCATCATAATTATTATTGGTTGGGGAGAGTGTTACTGGGCACACATGTTAACTTGGATATTTGGTTCATTATATACTCAGTTGACAAAGAAAACCAGATTTTTCTTTCATTTTTCATAAGCATAGCTGCAAATGTTATGGAAAAGTTTTCTTAATAGAGAACAAAATAGAATTAAATTGCAGGTAACATGTTTCTAAAATCCTGTAAATGATCACTTGATTTTTTTCCTCTTCCCACAAATGACACATGCAAATGCTTAAAAATTAGAATGCAGGAAGGTTTCCAAGGAGGTGTGCCTCACTGTGGCTTTGTACTTTATGCATAAACCTCACTTTGTGTGTGTTGGGTGAGGGAAGGCAATGTGCACCTGTTTACAGTATACTTAGTCTCCTAAGAAGCTCTTTTATTACCCTTCATGTTGAAAAGAAAAGGTGGGATTCCATTTAATTGAAACTTGTCCTAATATGTGTTATGTGTATGAACACACACACGCATATACACATACGTATATACATATGTATATATGCATATTTATGTAATATACATATGAAATTTGATTTTGCTGTGATACATATTTTTACATTAAAAACATCCAGCATAATTATTTTCTATTCATTTGTAATTAAACACATATGCAATTGGAGTAGCTCATCTTATATTGTCAGAGTTGATGGCAAGAAGATCATATGGGGCTTTTGATTGTTTTAAGTAGTCTATACAGTTACCATCTCCTATAGTTTTACAACTTTAATGTAGTTTCAAATGATAAGGCCCGAAAAAGAATCTGGTCTCTCTTGAATCTGCTATAAATTTTTCTGATGAGTGAAAATAGAAAGGAAATAGAAATGATCTTGCTCTTCCTGCTTAAGAATAGCTTTTCTGAGGAAAGGAAGCTCATATATATCTCTTCAATGATATTCTATTAATTGCATTTTTATTCAGAAGGTAGAGACAGGAAATCATGGTCTATTGATCAGTACAATCTACCTTCTTCTTTGCTTCTGGGGAATAAAGTATGAATTAAGCAGGAGATTTTAATATTATACATGAAGTGTCCTACGTTCAGATAAAAGTTAATAACAAAGCACTTCTGTGCAAAATTTACATCAATTTGTTCTGTCAGTATTGTAATATGGACAGAATTTCCTTTCTGCCAAATGAGGCACAATAAGGTGGTACTAAATAATATTCTAAGTTTAAAAATTATTTTGAAGATGTTTAACGAAAACTTGAGTTTTGATTGTTTTATATTCTTTATAAAGAATGAAAAGGCAAACTCTTCCACAGAATACTGTATTTTTTGGTCGTGAGAAGAATATGAAAACGTGGAGAGAGCACAATCATGTAAAGGTAAGAATGGGCTTCAACGGAAAGGCTTCACGTGTGTGTATTGCCTTCTTACTGTGTCATTTTGCCATGTACCTATACCAATCTTAAAATTGTAAGGTAGGGGTGGTATTGACAGGAGTCAGTTTTACATAGTTAGCTATATGTTTCATATGACTAGGAGCCAAGCAAATAAGATAAAGATGTGCAAATGTTTTAAAGGGCAGGGTGAAGGAAGAGTTGGAGTTAATAAAAATGTGAAGAAATATAGTTGGCAAAACTAGTCTTTGTTCCAATAACTACATACAATTACCAAGAAGACACAAACCTAAAGAAAGAAAGAGATTTGGGAGAAGGATAGAAAGGATGTCAACTAATGTTCTGGATACTAAAAGGTGAATGGAGAATTAGAGCAAGTTGCAATCTCAGAAACTGTAGACGAGGAGGCTGCAATAAAATGAGTCAGTCAGTATGTACCACAGAGGCCCTGAGAGGCTCAGCCTTTGAAGGCAGCAAAGAAACTACTTTCTTTTCTCCACAGTCCAGCAGGGCATGGAAAGATTAGTATCTGCAGACCTCAGTATTCTCAAAGGAAAGAACTCCAGAAACTGTCATTCGAGGGTCTTCTGATGAAAATCCTTCCTTGGGGTAGTTGGGGTGATTCATGCTTGTAATCCCACCACTTTGGGAGACCAAGCAGGAGAATTACTTGAGTCCAGGAGTTCGAGACTAGATTGGGAAACACAGTGAGAACCCATCTCTATAAGAAATAGAAAATAAGCCAGACATTATGGTGTATGTCTATAAACCCCAGCTAATTAGGAGGCTGAGGTGAGAGGATTGCTTGAGCCTGGGAGGTTAAGGCTGCAGTGAGCTGTTATTGTGCCACCGCATTCTAGCCTGGGTGATAGAGCAAGACTTTATCTCAAAAAAAAAAAAAGAAAATTAAAGGCTTCCTTGCTACTTGATTATCTGCCAAGCCTACCCATTTACATAGAACTTCCAGTTGGGTTTTTCATACCATGATCTTAGTAATCTCCAGACATTTGACAGCAGCCTAAACATGAAAGACTAAAATCAAAGCAAACAGAAGTCAGAATAAATCAAGATAATGAAGGGAATACAAGGAAAATTCTAAAAATGATCATTAATAACTTCAGAAAGATAATGGAACATATTCTGTGTATTTACTTGTTACTACCTAGTGTTTATTTACTATGTGCCAGACACTTTTTCAACAACTCCATCATAAATAGTGTCTTTTTAAATTCTCATAGCAATCTCTTTCAGGCATTACTGTCATGTGCATTTTATGGAAAGGACTTGTCAAGGGCACCCTGGTAAATGACAGAATCAGGATTTGAACCTAGGCAGTGTGGTTAAATTTCACCCTCATAACCATTACCTGTAACGGCCTTTCCAAAACTTAAGAATAGAATGTTATGAAAAGGAAACAGCATTTCTGAAAACTAAAATTCTAGCTAAAATAAAATATTTATTACTGTAATTAGTAGAAAAAGTAATGGAATGTTCCTGGAGAATAAAAGAACAGAGAGCAATATAATAAAATGAGAGTATCAATCCAGTATGTTCAATATTGGACTAATCAGTTTCCAGAAGGAGAGAACAAAGAGAGATGAAGAACTTATCAAGGGAACATAGGCCTGAAGAGAAGTTGTTAAATAACCCATATCAAGACACATAATATGACATTTTTAAATATTCCAAACATGCAAATAAAACACAGAGGAATGAGACAGAGAAAAATAAAGAGAAAAACAGTCCATACACAACAATCCAGGAATCACAATGGCTTGTGCAGACTTTTCAACAACTTTGAAAGCCAGAAGACAACTGGAAAAGCCATCCAAATGTTGAGAAAAAATAATTTCCGGGCTAGAATTCAATTTCAAATCAACGTAGCATTCAACTGTGAAGGATCTAAAAGGATATAAGTGCCCTCTTTCTGTTACGGAGATGTGTTTTTGCAAATGCAAGAGTAGACAAGAAAGAAACATGATATGAGACCGTAGCCAGAGAGGACTGGAGGCGATTAAGGAGAAATTCCATTCCGTCCTCAGTGGAGAACATCTAAACTACATTAGCACACATTAGAACAGAAAAAAAAAAAAAAAAAAAAAAAACCATCTAAAGTGTTTGAGCATTTGAAATGACAAGTATGATGTTTGAAATTAAATATTTGAGAGAAATCACCTGAAATATTTGTCAGAGCATTTGAGAAATATTAACAATATATAGAGAGCCAATCATATAAACAGACAGTTATTGATTCCAAAAATAGGCAACAAAGAAACATGAAACATTAAACACTATTTGTCTCAGTCATGAATGATATTATTTACATCGTGATAATGTAAATAGTGACTAATGATTTAACAAAATAATTGTAAGGGAGTTGGGAAGTGAGAAGAGTACAGAATTCTCAAGGACAAAATCAGGAATCAATAGACAATGCCTAATGCATAAATCAAGAAAATACTGGTCTATTTAGAAAAATATATCGAACCAACTAGAAACTTTTTTTTTTTTTTTTTTTTTTTTTTTTTTTTTTTTTTTAATATTGGGAGGACCAGGAAAAGAGTTGAAATAGGAAGTCTAGGAATAGAGATGGATGGGGAGGGTGCTTGTGTTTTCTAACTTTTTTAGTGCAAGCATTTTATATTTGCAAAACTTTAAATGACATTTAGAAATGTAGAAAGGAACAATATTATAGAAATGTAGCAATGATAACCACAATTTGGTTTTGATACTGAGGCAAGCAAAAAAGCAAAATTAAGAGTCAAAGACTGAGGGAATAATAAACACTCTTTAGAAACAGAAATTGGAGAGCTAAACTTCCAAATCAAGGAGAGAATGGAATGTGCTTATGGTAGCAACTTTATAGATAGATGCCTTATCAAAAACAGGTGACTTAGTTCAATTGGACTGCTGTAACAAAATACCATAAACTTGGGGTGGCTTCCAAACAACAGAAATTCATTTCTCACAGTTTAGAGGCTGAGAAGTCTATGATGAAGGCACCAGCAGATTTCTCTTCTGGTGAGGGCCTGTTTCCTGGGTCATAGATGGTATCTTCTTGCTATGTCTTCACATTATGGAAAAGCGGTAGTGAGGGATGTCTCTCCAGACTCTTTTATAAGGGCACTAATTCAATCCATAAAGGCTCTGTCCCTATGACCTAATTCTCCCAAAAGCTCCACCTACTATTACCTTCCACCTTGTGGGGTGAGAATTCCAACATATGAATTTTGGGACCACAGAAACATTCAGGCCACAGCACCAAGAAACTTCATAGAAAGGAATATTATCAAGTGTGGATAAGCCTCATTTGTGCTTCTGCTCTGATTACCTACACCCATTTTTGTAAGCATAAAATTAGAGACAATGATTATCATGGAGGGTAGACTTGAGGGCCAATAAGTGTCACAATGAAGTCGTTTGGGTTGGAGAAGGGCCTGACATGCAGACTTGTCCCCATGGTGCTGAGGCTTAATTATAAAAAAGGGTTCTGGATTGGTTGTAGATTTACTGGTTTCAAATTTTTTTACACATGTAATGATGGAACCAATTCTCTTTTCAACCAGCAGCCAACAACTCAATATTACCCTCCCCCCATCCCTTAGCATTCCTGACCCCAACAGTCAAATTAATCATTCCCCTTTTATGCCAGGTATTTAGGTGTGCCAAAACCTAGTTGTGACATAGAGCGATGGTTATGAGCTGAGGCTTTGGACTGAATCCTGACTCCACCACTTCCTACTGTGCAAACTAGACATGTTACCAAACCCCACCGGGAAGTTGAGGATGATAACATAGTACCAGCTCACGAAGATTTTTGTGAAGATTATATTGAAAATATTTATAAAGCACACAGCAACATTTCTATTATGCAATAAACACGCAAGATGACAGTAATTATTAATATTACTAACTTAGAGAATAAGATTACTTCATGACTATTATAACTTTTAATCATAAATTGATTAAATTTTATCATTATTTATAATGCCAACCACAAAAATTGACCCTTATATGATTTTAAAGCCACTTAGAAAGGAAATACTTGTAATTTATTGAAGTAATCTGAGTAATCTGCATTAATTTTGAATCTTAACCCTTGACAGCCTCCCTAATTTTTCCATTCACTTTGGACTGATACTACTCAGTTTTGGTACTCAGTCTTCTCTTACATTCAAACATCTTGTAAGGCATACATGTAATCTCTGGAGTCCTTTGTCTCTTCAAAGCAGTTTTATCCTGTATGAATTTTTATGTTCACCATTCATCTTAAAACATTGGTCCGTTTTATTTATCCCAATTATCTATTTCTTCTACCACCAAGATAATGAGATAATATGCTACATTATCTCTTTGGAAATTTAAAATAAGCAGTAATGTTCCCAGGCCAGGCTCTCCAAGAGGCTTCCAAAGATATCCAGGGTTTGACTAGCAACTCTAACCTCTCAGAAACATAGTATTTTGAGCATATCAAGGGTGGATCTTTTTCTGGGAACACATTCTAATTAACCACAATGGCAGTATTTAAGTTGATAATGAGAAACAGCAATCACAGATTCCAGATACTTGATGTCCGTATGAATGCAGCCTTTGTCTCCTGTAGACATATCTACCCAAGGAGCCAAATCATCATTTATTCATAGAGCTTAAGATCAAAACAAAGGGACATAGTTAAACACATTTGTTTACTGAAATCCAGCTAAAATTGCATGTCTGGAGAGTTAAGATACTCCAAGTTCACCGAGCTCTCTTTTTCTAGAACTCACCATTTTCTTGAACTAATCTTTTTCTTGAGCTCGCTTTTTCTTGAATACTTGAATGGATACTTCCAGTATTTGTCTCTGTTATTGTCCTTTTTCTATGTGAGGTAAATGAATTCAGATTCTCCCTAACCTCCCTAATTATTTAGAAGTGGTTTGGATATCACCTCATCACTGTTAGTTGAATGTGTAGGAACACTCTGCAATGAAACTTAGGCAAGGCCTTCTAAGGAGAATTACCAGGCAAAATATTAATTTATCATGTAGACTTGAGGCAGATTTTTAGAAGAAATTAATCCTTGTGATAGATGTGCTTGATTTCACGTCTCCTTGAAAACGGCAAAACTCAGTAGCTCCCATCTTCTTTCCACTTCCTGTTAATCGAATCAGAATTTTATCTTCCCAAAACATAAGCTTGTCATTTCTCAGAGGAGTTCACCAGGAGAAGCAGAAAAGCAACTGCACAGCTTTTAAATTAGTAACACATTAGAAGGGATTTCAGGAGCAGGGTAGAGGCTGGGTCCCTTAGAGAAAGGAAATTGTAAACAGGAGCTCCAGAGATAGAATGGGTAAATTACTTTAGAGAGTTAGGAAATAAAGGAGATTCAGGAGGAAGCAACTGTCTCCCTACTTCCTTCACCCTTCCTATTGGCCAGGGGGAATGTCCATCCCATAGTTTCTCTTAAACTCCCAAATCCGAATAAGATGTTTAAGTATTTGATCCACATATGGTAAGAATAAGCTAGATAACTGGAGGAGGGTACAACACCCAGGCCCCTCTAGATAGCTTTGCACCAACATCTGAATTATTAAATACAGAATTGCATAGAATCTCATCAGATGCCAGTGTGTACTTATTTCAGAAAACCCTGAGTAAGGTAGAGTTTTTATGATATTGTAGGATCTCCACTTCCATGAAGCCACAAACAGGTAGGAACACAATATCATATCCCAACTCAACTTCTTTGTATAAAACTCTCTTCCCTGTACTATAGAAAGCCTACTCTGACAGGGCCAAAAAGATGAGAGGAATTATCAAAGTTAAATTACTTTTATGATGGACTGCTTTTCTTAGTCATAGATGACTACATTCTGCAGGTTTGCATGGAATGCAGTTCTTTTTTTTTTTAATACAATGATTTTCTTATGTTAAATGTTAATTTCAGAGTTGGACTCTGTGATGACAATCTTATTTTGCTATTTTCAATTTCTTGAAAGATGTCTTTCTGTTGTCCTCCTCTAACAAAGCACTTGAGGTATAGTCAGGAGTATTTTCGGTTAGAGTTAAAAAAATTGCTCTTGGTCATGGTTGTCCCAGCAATACATGACAGCATACATAAGATTGTGCCCAACCAACTCCATATGTTAGAGAAGTTTTAACTATTAGGGAAATGCAGAGAATCTAGTTTGATTCTAAAAGATTTGACTTTAAAACCTTTCATCTACTGAACAAATGTACATCTCCTAAAATAAAATGTAAAGTAGGATTAATCCAAATTACTATCTAATTGTATTCTTCAACTTGATGGTACGAGGCAGACAAATGTAGATGGAGATCCTCAATGTCTCAGAATTGAGGTCATCACTTTGAATTTCCCATGATCTCTAGTTTCCTTCTACCTATCTTTAAATTTTATAATTTGTGTTTTAGCAATACACTAAATAAATATTTTTTGGATTGCTAAAACAATTCTTTTATGGCTCACCTTACTTTCCTGAAAAATGCACCTTGATCTCTGTCATTTGACTGTAATTTCTTTAAAATTTTTACACAACACTCATGACACAGAGCTAGTACACAAAGTTTCATCCTGTCTGGGAGGTAAGATCATTCAGGTATTGTAAAGCACCAAGACGGGGATTTTGCAATTTCCCTATTTCAAAACACATGTTAAGCAACAGGTTTCTTAGTGGTTTAATCATGGCCAGGAGTTAGATGCGCTCAATACTGACTCTTCATTTTTGTTCTGTCCCTCTGTGACGTTTGAGCTTGCTAGATCACTCTGTGTCACTCACTAAATATCTCGGTGTCCTCCACTTTCCATAAAATAGTACAGAATTGATAAAAACATTTGCTACCTTGTCACTTGATCTTTTTGGAGATCAAGAAGTTTAAGATAGTTAGATGGATCTCAAATGTCATATTTGTCCTTTAATCCCCACAAAACATTTTTCTTGAGTGAAAGATTGGAAAATTCCTTTTCCACCTGTACTTGAAGGAAAATACTTATTTTGTTTGCATTTTAAATATTTTTTCTAACGTTGACAATGGTGAAGTGCCTAGAGATTGTAAATGGACGTTTTTTTTTGTTTTTGTTTTTGTTTTACAAACTGCTTGAATATAACACTTTTTTAAAACTGCATCTAGTCCAGATGTGGGTCTCATAAATGTGAGTGTTCTCTATTTTTTTTAGCATCGTATTATAGAAACATTGGAGAAATATAACCTATAACAAGCACCACCTCAAACTTGTTGAAACTTTATGCCTCTTTAGGGTTCACAAACATTATTTGACATAAAACATTACTGAAATGATGAGTCATCTAATAAGTATGTCCCTTAGTGATATTTCCTTTTATTGTCAACAAAACTCTTACCATGTAGTAAGTACAAGCATTATCATTCTCATTTTATTGACTGAATTCCAAAATTAAATTTTTATTTATCGATGAAGAAAAGGAGGTATGGAGGGTGCAAATGGTTCACTTAAAAATGTATTTTTTATGAGTTTCAATTTCTTAACAGATTTTCCTAGCCTATTGTCTTAACCCAAGCCCAAACTGAAAATCTAAAGGGTGTATTTTTAGGGAATTACCCAACCTTAGCATTCTCAGGTTTTCCAGTGTTATCTCTCTGTGTCAGTATTTTGAAAATACTAGCTCAATAATTTTGAAAAATAAAAGTCTGCTTTTATTATCTGGTAATAAAATAATAGGCATATTAACCATAATCTTGAAAAGTATATTCCTTCAATTCTGTTATAGAACAAAAACAGGTTGTTTTTGGCTAGTCAAGAGGTTTAACATATTGTCAAATAGCACACAATAGACGATCAGTTTAATATTTATTAAATGAACTATTGAAATTTGAATCTTATTTGTTAAATGAATTAGCAAAATTTGAGCCTCGGGGAGGAGGGGCTTAGAGGTATGCGGGAAGTTTGAGAAATAGAATCAGTTGATTTGTCACCCGGACAAGCTGCTGTTTAAGAATATGGCACTACTGCTTTTCAACTCAGAGGATTTATAAACAGAAATCTAGGTTTATTTTCTTAATCTGGGTTGTTCAAATAGAACCAGCATTTCATATATTTTGCAAGTCTCCCTTTGGTAAATCCTCAGTTAACAAGAAAGCTTGAACTTCTTGCTTTTACTTCTGGGTATTTTGCTTTTGACATTATAACAAACATTTTACAACCTTTAGTTTGATGAGGAAACTCTTAATGAGTCATATTAGCTCTTCTAGGCCTATTAAATAGATACTCTGGGTGTTTTATTTGGAGAAACCATTGATCCATTGGATCATCACCAAGAAAACAATGATCAGAATATGGCATAGTTTGTAGCACAAAGACATATGGTTAATCGGGGATTCTGTTTAATTGATTTCTTTGTTAACCAGGACTTTACCACATCTTAGTACATTAGAAAAGTAACATATGCATAAGCATTTACTTTTGGAATCATGTTCCCGTTTATATTTAGAATGGGCCTAATCTTATTTTAAAGTATATTCATACATGCTTTAAGTAGGATTAATATTGTTTAAGGTCTAACTTATTTTATTTTCTAACAGTGTTTATTTAGAAATATAAAACTGACTACCTTGAGTATTCTTTTATGTTTTTAAAAGTAATAGAAAGCCAAAATTTCAAGTTTTATTTCAGTTATTGGCTTAGATTTTTCATTTTTCTACCTATGGAATGCATTGTAGATTTTTACCTTTATATAAACCAAGAAAATGAGTTTTGTTTTGGAATCCTTATGGCTCTTACAACTGCAGGTGTGTCTAAGTGTGAGACTTGGAACATACCTCATAGAATATAGCAAGACAATAAAGAGTTACTAAAGAATTACTGTAAGAAAAAAAAATTACCCATGTAAATGTTGAAGTCATATCCTGACCAAAGGAGGAAGTGGCGGGTCCCTGGGCTCGACCTTATCTGATGCTGTACGTTAGACAGCACACTGCTGACTGTTTTCAGTTGTTTCTGTAACAGCAGAAACTGCACTCACTAGTAGTCTGAATTCAACATGCTCAAGAGAAAGCCGTCCAATGTTTCAGAGAAGGAGAAACATCAAAAACCAAAGGTAAGGTAATTTCATACATAGTTAAATAAAATCACGCTATTTAATAGAAAATTAAAACATATGTGTTTGAACACAAAAAATATTCTAATCTGTCAGTCATAAATCAAACATAGGGTTTAATGCCTTATGGTAAATACAGAAAAATTAAATTGCAAAGTTAGATTTTAAATCACACCTAGCAATTATTGTCTCTCTAATTTTGTCTTATAGTGCATATTGGAACATTTATGTTTGTAAATGAAGTTTGAGTTCAGCTCAACTTCAAGAAAATCAATTTAGTGGTCTTTGAGTGTTTGATATTATAAAATCTCCTTGCATGTTTTTAATGAGTGTGAGATTGTCAACGTCTATTAAACAGTCTACTGAGTGAATTTTATCTCTTAAAAAGATCAGTTCTTCAAGATAGAGTTATGAGAAGGTTGTAAAATGGAAATGTTATGGTTAAATAGAAAGCTTTTCTCATTTCTGAGTGTTAAATCATGATAGCTTGTTGTAGAGATGTATATTTTCTATTCTGTCTCTTGAACGAATGTGGTTACTACACAAAAAAATTGGGCTGTGTTTTGAGAAGCATCAAAACCCCATATATTGGTAGATCTGGCAAATTGGTAATATGTGGGATGTTACTCTGTTCTTTGTCTTGACAATAAGTGCTACTTTAAAAAATAAGTATAACGTGGGATAAAGTTTAGATTCTATTGTAGAACTCTAGATTTATTAATAACATAAAACAACTATTCGTAAAGTACCAATGTCAGAAAGTTTCTCCAATACCTGTACATTTCTTTTCTTAGGTAAATACAATTTTAATCTCTTTCTGAGATAAACAATAGCTGAGTCCAGATATTTTTAAAGGATTTACTTATTGTCTATCAGTCTTTATTTGTTAGGCACCCATTTTCAGAGAAGAGGTTGGTTTCTTTCATTAGTTATGACCTTTTGAATTGATGAGACATTGAACAGTGGTCAATATTTTGAAAGTCTTTGGAAGTTACCATCCAACTTTTTCTGAAGGAAACAAAAATAAATGATTTCCAATCTTTGGAAACTAAGAATAAATGATTTTCAATATTAATCCTTTCTGACACAAATGCATAATAATCATGATCATGGATGGACAAGCATCTTTAGTTTAAAATATAGCCAGATAGAGTATCATAATTTCTTTTTCCCTAATATAAGAAAAACTCAAAGTAACATTTTCCAAAGATTACAAAAAAAGTTTTAAAAACATGACTTGTGCTTCTGTTTAAGATTAATTTAATGTAACATTTACTTGATTAAGTGCAACAAAAAGTTGACAATAGCAGGTTTAGGGAAGATCATAAAAGTTCATATGGAGAACGATATTCCTCAAAGTATTTAAATCTAAAGATAGATTATTTATTAAAGACTGTATTATATAGTGAGTTAGTATCATATTTATGACATTAAATTATTTTCAAAATGATACTTTATCATTATCATTTGGCTTAAGAGCAGTAACTATTATAATACAGGTGGAATACTGTTAATCTTGACCTCCTTATTCATAAAATAAAAAATATATTTGAAAAAATATACATCTTTGAGCAAAACATATCACAGAAAATAGTCACATTGAAAACACTAAGTTTTGTTGT
>NW_016107322.1:7265501-7317184 GCF_001604975.1 Cebus imitator
ATCTGGAATAAAATATGTGATATAAAGTGTAGGTAATATATTAGATTTACTCTTTTCCCATTTAAAAAAAATGGTGTCTATAAATATTTAAATTCTGTTATTACTTCCCTCCCCTCCAAAAAAAAAAAAAAAAAACAGATCTCTCAAAAGATTGTCTTCATTTTTGTGTTTACATAGCATTGATAACATTATTTTAATATTTTTAGTAAATTATATTGCAAACATAAACCAAATAAGACAAGTTAGGAGAAAATGGAGTCTAGAATACGTTAAACTGTATCTCATGGTTCAACGAGGCAGACTTGAATCGAAGAACTTGCTACTTGCAGTCATACAGAGTAACAGCACGGGCATTCCAGGAACTTGTGAGTAATGTGCATTTTTCAGTCTGCCCCAGGACCATGAAATCAAAACATACATTTTAACAAGATACTCAGCAGTTCTGTGAGCACTTTAAAATTTGGAAATGATGTTCTAGATTGATGGTTTTTAATCTAGGCCGAATATTTGAATCACTGAAGAGCTTAAAAAAAAATACTGATGATTGGGGTCCATCACCAAATATTCTGATTTACCTAATATAAAATGTGACTGGGCATCAAGAATTTTTAAAGTTTTGCAACCTGGCAGCACATTTTTCTACTTTTGAAAAGCCTTAGAAGTTAGTTCACTAATCCATGCATTCATTCATTCAGGTATCCTTCAACGCAACAAGTATCTATTAAATCTTTTTTATGGACAATATGGGCAATACACTGAAGATACCAAGGTGAATAAAACAAAGATCCCTGCCCCAATAGGATTTACATTTACTGGGGATGACAGACAATAAATAGGATAAGTAAGTTAAATGTACAGTGTGCTTGATAATGATAGGTCCCAAGAAGAAAAAAAAAAAATTAACAGAAAAGAAGGATTTGAATTATGAGGCACTACGGCAGTCTTGGTGAGAACCGGGCATTTGAGAATAGACTAGAAGAAAGTGAAGGAGCTGGCCTTGGGATTGGTGTAGGAAATTGTACTACAGGCTGACAGAAGAGCAAGTGCAAAGGTCTTGAAATGGGACTGTCTCTGGTGTGTTTGAGAAACAGTACAGCAGAGCACATGGGGAAAGAACAGCCACAAACAGCTGGATCACAGAGGTCATTCTAGGTCATTATAAGAATGTTGGCTAGTATTGACAGATTTTTGAGAAGTGACAGAATCTGACCTACAGTTTAGTGGGTACATTTTGGCTTTTGTGTTTCAAATATACTGAAGGGAGTGAGACAAGTTAAGAGGCTATTGCAGAAACCAGGCGAGAGAGAACTGTGGCTCAGGAAAAGGAACAGCCCAGTAGAGTTGGATGTTGGATGTTGAGAAGACTCTAAATTTGGGATCTATTTGTACCTGTTGTATCCATTTAGATATGATTAAGAAACTTACCACATGCAGTCTAAAGACTGCAAACAGAAAGTTTCCACTGCCCTGTCCCATTCTTCCTTCCAGTTGGTGCCTGCATTCCAAGGAGAAGTGGCCTCGTTCCATTGCTTATTGCCACCAGAAATTCACCGCAAAATTGATGTCTCACTTTCCAAAAGCTTCTGCTGCTTCCTTAAACATACAATTTTCCATTGGATTTTATTTCAATTTGTAGTTCACCTTTTAAATAATTTTTAGCCTTGATCACTTCACTCCAAACAAAGTACTAATTCATTTTAGCTTTTCCATTTTACAGAATATGAATCTGTAATCAAGATTTACCCCAAGCAGGTAGCAAAAGTTTGGGGCCAAATGTATTAGCTATACTTGAAAAGTGTTCAGACAATATGCAGAAAGATCAGGAGATGAATAGCTAGAGAAAAGACAGAAGTTTAGCCTCCCCTTTGTTTGGAAATTTGGATATTGCATTTCATAGGAAGCATTATAAGGTCAGACTTTACCAAGATGCTGGATTTGTTAAAAATCAATTTAATCAGGCACTTATCTCTTTAATCTTTCTTTGTCTTGCTTTGGAGATAAACGGTTTCAAAATTCCTGAAAATTGTGTGTGTGTGTGTGTGTGTGTGTGTGTGTGTTTGTGTGTGTGTGTGTGTGTGTGTTTACAATAATGGAATCAAGTTCTTACTCTACATAGCTGTTTCCAAAGTTAGCATTACCAAACAGATCCATTTCTCTTCCTTTCTAGTGTTAAAGATTTGGATGAACTTTCAGAAACAAGACATTCATATTAGCTTCTTAGTAGAGAACAAAAATGTCGCGTATTAAGAATTGATTAATAATAGAAGAAGTTTTTAAACTGTCTTTGTTGGTAGATGAAGTGATTCTTGCATAGATAGAGAGAGGTGTTTGTCACCACAAGCTGGCTAAGTTCCCCTCCTTTTATGTGAAGAGCTTTGAGGTTTTTCACCTAGTCTGTATTAGTTTGCTGTGGCTGCCATAACAAAACACCACAGTCTGAGTGGCTTTAACAACAGGAATCTACTTTCTCACAGTTTTGGAGGTTGGAAGACCAAGATCAATGTGCTGGCAAGGTTGGCTTCACAGAGAGCTATCAGGGAAGGATTCGTTCTGGGCCTTTCTTTTTGACTTATAGATGGCTGCCCTTTTTACTGTCTCTTCCTCTGTGCCTGTGTGCTCCTGATGTCTCTCTCTCTGTGTCCTGACATCATCTTATAAGGACACCAGTAAGAATGGATTAGGTCCTACCCTAATGGCCACATTTTTTTACCTGATTATCTCTTTAAAGGCTTTGAATCCAAATATAGTCATGATCTGAGGTTCTAGGTGTTAGGGCTGCAAACATAGGAATTTGTGGGAGTCAGTTCAGCTCATATAGTCCATGAGCTTGTACTAAATGGAAGTGAGGATTAGGTTTTTAGTTGCTTCTTTCCTTCCAATTACTCTAGATCTTTCTCCACTTCCAGTTGACCAATCCCCTAATGCTGCCAGCCCCAAATTTGACTTGCCTGCCTTTTGCCTTCACTCTCCAGTCTTTGCTATGCTTCCCTTCCTCCCATCCAAATGCAACTCTGCTACATCCCATAGACCTCCATTAGGAATCATTTGAAAACTAAAAAGTAAAACATCTGTTCAACTCCCTTGATTAGTGCTTTCTGGCTACATATTAAAAGTAATTACAAAAAACGTGATTACTTTTGCACTAACCTAATATTAAACTCATCTGGGGCATTTTCCAAAAATACCTATGTCTGGGCCCTACTACCGGATCTTTTGGTTTCGTTGGTAGAGTGAGGCCCATGTTCCTTTGATCTGACCACTGTCATATGTGTCTGTCTGTGCTTCTCTTACCCTAAAATGCTCTGTGCATTTTTTTCCAACTCATGAACTCTTATCTAATAGAATTTTAGGTGGACTGTCATTACCTCAAGAAAGCCTCAACAAATCACCCCAGAACAATGTATTGGGGGCTGTCTGGAAGAGCAGAAGGCAACATGAACTAAAGGCATAGAGACCTGAGTGTGAACATCTTACTTGATATTTCTTAACCAGGGGACTTTGAACATTTTCTTAAGCTTCTTCAGCCTCATTGTGGCAATCAGGAAAAGGGAAAGTCTTAAAACATGTCACATAGGGTTGATGTGAGAATTAAGTAAATTACCATATGTAAGCTTCCTAGCTGGTAATACATGTCCACTTCATAATCTTTCCCTCCTTTCTGTTTTCACAGTGCTGTTCCACACTTCTCTGTGTGTGTGTGTTTTTTTTTTAACTCATGGTTTATTTCAGTATGTACTCCCAACTAGATTTACCATCAAGAACAGAGGATCAGAGGATGTATCTTACTCATATTTGTATCCCTGTGATTTTTGTTGAGGATTCAAGAGGGATTGAACTCCGTCTACCTAACTTTCAGATTATGTTTGCTTTTTATTACACTTTGGCTACCGCCAAAAACATTCATAATATAAAACGTAGTAGTGATTTCTCAAAATATGTATAGTGAGTGTGAAATGACTAATGGATAATATTAGTCATCTACAGAAATAGTCTGCACCAGAAGATAGTTTGTAAATGGGTCACCGATAAAGATCTGGGCAGCACCCACATCAAAGCAAAGTAACCATTCCTAGACTCAAAATAATCAAGCATCGTAATGCCATCTGTCTTAAGGAAAAAAAAAGTATTAGCAAATGGGTGTTGCTTTGCAGAGAGCCTAGAAATGTGTGGGAGAGTAGAAATTTGCCACTGTGTCTGTAAACAATGCAAAAAAGCTGAAGCAAATATTCCATTTGGCTGGACAGACTTCTTCCCTTAGGTAAGATGTGTATGTAAGGCTAGGAGAAGAACTTCATGTCTCAAGTTTTAATACCATTTAATTGACTTTACTGTGACCACTACATGAATCAAACAAACCTCCAGAAATGATCTGGTGTCCCAGGTAATGCTTCTTCCAGGGGAAATCGTTTTTTGATCAGTCAACATGAATATGCATTTTTCTTGGCAGATGAAATTCTCACAGCAAATCAATGCTTGCTTGGTTAGTATTGCCATTTTTGATATCTTATCAGTTTGGTTTATGAATTAGTCACCCTGAGGTTGTATTATTTTTTCAAGCTTGAAAAATAAAGTTCCCATACTTGTTGCGGTGAGGGCCCGAACCTGGACATAGAGACATGATACCTGACCAAGGTATTGGCTTCCTAGAAGGATTGAGCTAAGTTGCCAACTGGCTTCACTTCCAGGTACATTTTCTCTACATAAGTAAAATGAATACAATAATGAGGTTTCTTTATTATGTTTTTCATAGTTTTAACAGCTTAAATTCCCAGAGTAAGAGTCAAGTCAGATTTACCTTGTATCAAAATCTACATAGTGATATGGTGTTGGTCTCAATATTTGGTTAAAAAGAGCAAATTGGAATTTTCTGGGTTTTTTTCCTCTGAATACTTCACTTGATTATAGCTATGCTACCAATATTTTTAATTAAATAAAAGTGGCTGGGCATGGTGGCTCACACCTGTGATCCCAATGCTTTAGGAGGCTGAAGTGGTAAGATCACTTGACAGGAGTTCAAGACCAGCCTGGGCAACACAGTGAGACTTTGTCTCTACAAAAAAATAAAAAAAATTAGCTGAGCATGGTGGATTGCACCTGTAGTCCCAGCTACTTAAGAGGCTGAAGTGGGAGGATTGCCTGAGCCTAGGAGTTCAAGGTTACAGTGAGCTATGATCATGTCACTGTACTCCAGTCTTGGCAACAGAGCAAGACTCTGTCTCAAGAAATAAATAATAAAAGTAATAAAATATTGAATATATACTTTTTTAATACTTATGATTATAGTTTGTTTATATTGTTAGTTATCACATATTGATCATTGTTTCTTTTATCTTTTGTTTGATTTGTATGTTAGGACATCTAAAAATTTCAAATTACTTTAATATTATGACTATCTCACTGTATTTATTTATCAATTATGAAAAATTCATTACCAATAAAACAAATGTTTATAACTTTAAAAATATAGTTCCTTCAAAGATAACTGTTCTACAGTTATTGAACATTACGTTATAGGTCAAGTAATGATCATAAACTGAGTTCATTTTTACCACTACTCTTAAATTTCAATTCTGCTATTAACCCCTCAATAGACTGAAATATTCATCTAACCAAATCCCAGTTTGCTAAAAGGTAAATAAATATAATTGACAATTAAAAAATTATAGGACTCTATCATCTCTTCCTAACATTCTAACACGACCTTACTGTTTTTTTCCCATCCATTCTTCCCCTATTTGGGATTACATACCATACATTTGCCCCACATAAACATGTCTGTTCTTACTAAGAACAAAAAGCGTTTAAATTCCTAAGATTAGTGGCAGCGGGTGCTGCCTGAGATGGGAATGTTTATAAGCTTTATGATATTAACTGCAGCACTCAACCTCAGGTGGCATAAAGCATGCAAAAAAGAACTTTCTGTCAGTTTTATTATTTCTAAAAAGGTTCCCCTTGAAGCAGAAGAGTGACCTTGCTCAGCTGAGCTGACATATGCCACTGGATTAATGGTCGAGCTCTGCTGGAGGGAAGCTCACGGAAACATTACAACTCCAGAAGCTGCGCTGGCGGTGACCATTAATCAGGGGGACCGAAATCATGCATCAAACACACTCATTTAAAAGTAGTAAAAATGACTCAAAAAAAAAAAAAAACTTTTTGAGAATTAACTTATTGTTTTTCATTACTTGTGTTCAAGGAGATCACAGAATGACTAAATATCCCCTGGGCAGACCTTTGGAAAGGTTACTGCATATCCAGAGGCCAAGTGAATGCAGAGGACTTTTAAGGGAGTTTTTGTTCCAGAAAATTTGATGGGAAACTTGGTTAAAAGGGTTTTGCTTTCCCGACATAATTTTCACCTCTTTATTTAACCATGATTTCAAAGTAATGGGTACTATAAATTTTTGCCTCTTTGTGATAATTTTATTTTATTTAAAAAATTGGAGTGACTGGAATTTAGTAGTGTAAATATGAGATGGGTAAAGTGTTAGGAAATATTTCAGGACACTAAAGTTTTGTTAACATATTCAATTATCGCATATGTTTAAAAGTTTTTAGGCTTAAAAGTACTGCACATTCTTCCATCATGTTAGATAATAAAAAAATTTTCAAGATTTCCTCTCTCTCTGATTATAAAAAAAAAAAAAAAAAAAAAAAAGGCTTACATCTAAGGCCATGAAAGAAATTGCTCAATTTAACTTAGATTATAATAAGTTACTCTTTTTTTTTTTTTTTGGTATCTCCTTTGATTTTCTTTTGGATAAATAACACTATACAAAATACATATGATAAATCATATTAACAGTACAACAAATAGAAAAACCAGTCACTTATTACAAAAACCAGAATAAATTTAATATTTAATTTTATGGTTAATGTAGTAAAGTCTATTGCAATCAGTATTTCAAAGTTATTTTCTTAATTGTTACTTTTTTAAACCATCATCTTCAATATTACCTTCTGTCTATAAGCCATATCCTATATAGGAGTATTATTTAGACAGAATTATTTATTTGTAGAATTATTTGGTTTTGAAGTTCAGTTACAGAATTTAAAAAGTTGATAACTATGTGACTAGTTAAAATATTATTTAATATTCTATAATAAATAGAGAAAATATGCGTGGAACAGTTAATGTCCAAACTTATGGAAGAATAATATATATATATATATTTTATAGATTGAAAATTTGAGTCATCCATCCTTTGAATTGCCCTCTGTTTATCACTAGATAACAAAATTAGTAATGCAAAATTTGCTCAAGGAAATTACTTGAGATGGCAAATGCAAAAAACATGTTACCCATAATTCCTCATTCCTTCCCCACACATCCACTATCTTCTGTAACCTCTGTGGACACAGTTAATCATGACTTTTTAGCTCTGAAAGTGGCTTTGGAACCCTTCTCAACTCAGCTCTTCATGAAACTTTAACAAACTATCCATGCTGGTGCGTGCATTGAAAACTTTGCCAGTTTTACTTTTGAGAGAGAGTTCATCCAGACAATAAAAAATCTCAGTGAAATATTCCTATAACACATACAAAACTTTTTTATAGTGACCTAAATGATGTTTACTAGAGACAGTATTTACTTTTCTCCCATGAAAGCTTGGGAGAGAATTATATTAGATACTAGACAATTTTTTTTTTTTTTTTTAGCACCCAGTGATCTATCTATTTTATATATAGGATACGTTCCACTACTTTTGCTACTTATCATAACTTTAGCGATCACAATCTTTGGATTTAGTGATTATTTCTAAAGAGCCCCTTTTTCAACAATTATACAAATCTACTAATTTTTGAAAATGATTAAACGAATTCAAATTATGTTGATTACAGCTCATTTTCCTCCCAAAATCTGTGATTATTTTAGTGTACCATTATGTAGACAAACTATAAATTAAGCAGGCATAGGCACTCAAAATGCTTTTCATGTACTAAGTAGTCAATACAAATAAGCATAAATGAATGAATGCAAATTTCCAAGTTGACATTTACTATAGATTTTAACTTATTTTATTTTGTATATGAATATAATCTGCTTATCGGAATTGATTCTTTATTTGTCTACCTTTCATTGGAACATGATTCTGTTTAGTTCTTATGGGTTGGAATGATTTGGTCCATGGCACCAATACAGTATACATCTCTCTTAGGGTTGACTCTTATTTATTGATATGGACAGAGTACAAAGTTGAGCCATAGAAGCCACTTAGAGTATTTATGTTAAATTACATGAGGCAAACCCTTATGGTCTTTAAACATCAACAAATTATTGTCATTAGTTGTAACATGATTAAGTTCTAATTTGTTTCTGTGTAACTCTGAGATACATGATTTTTGACATTTAACTTGAGGAGTAATGTGGGATTTGTCATTTGCTATGGTTTTGCCCAAGCCTCACAACTGTAGGATTTTTATCCATTGGAGCTACAGCATGTAGTAACAGCGGCAATTATTGTGCACTAAAATGTTCACAAAAATGGCATCAGAAAAGGGTTTCATAAGTAAGGTGAGACTTAATCCTGCCCTGAAAGAGTAGGCTGGGTTTGAGTAGGTGGAATAAAAAAAGACCAATATTCCTTGAACAAAAAACAGTAAGAGCAAAAGCTTAGAGATATAAATGAGTTTGTCTATAGTGACCAGCAAGAAGTATTAGAAATTCTGTTAAATCATTGTAACCAACATTGCCTGATACCATAAGAAATCACAAATGCACTGCATACTGAGTATGGGTTTTATTTTGTTGACTGAGGAAGAGCTATTTAAATACTCCGAGCCTTAGTTCTCCTCATCTGTGAAGTGGAGAAATTAATGCCTAACTCAGAGGGGGACTGTGTTTATCTAATGAAATAATTATAGTTAAATAGCATGGCATGGAGTTTGGCGATAGAAAGCTCTTGGTAACAGTCATGGCAATGTGGAGCAAGCTTTACATTTTGGAAAGAATAAGATAATAAGACGTGGTACTGTAGATTATTAGAGGGGCAAGAATTTAGGGACAAATGATCTGAAAGTTGTTGCATTGGTTCAAGAATTAGCACATACTTTAGTAAAAATAATGAAAAAAAAAACCTACAATGAAATTTTGAGAAAGAATTGAACACATATATAGGCTGGGAGAATGTGCATTTGCGGTGTATTACATTTTACATTATGTGTCCAAACTCTCCAAATAGAGCAATGAGCAAATGCCATTGTCAAATGGGGCTGGTGAAGGGTTCAGAGGTAGGGCCAAACTAGATCCTCAGGGGGAGCAGGACATTGGCACAGAGCCTTTGGTTGGTACATCTGCTTTGCAGCCTAGAGGCAGGCAGAGAGTGCTAATGGTCTGGGGCAAGCATAAAATTGGGTTCCCTGAGGAAATTCTTAAAGATTTCAAGAAGTGTTGCCATAATGAAAGAGTTCAAGGAGGACCAAGAAGTACCATTTATTTATTTATTTTAGTATTTATTTTAGTGGTATTTATGGGTTTAGTAGTTAGAGAAGAAGAGGGAGAAGGGATCGAAAGTGCACAACAACACAGTTATGCACCTTACCCAAATATTAAGTCACGCTGGAGATGAGATCTTGTTTGGAGACCCCCAAAGTTAGTGGCTGGCTAAGAATGAAAATGAGGGTCAAATTCTTCTGGTTTTGATCAGAAGCTTGATCCAGATTTCTACATAGACTCTCTAATCTTCATTCATGTTCGTAAACACAGGCTGGTCAGTATTCTAGAAAACTGGTTAGTTTCATTCTCTCTATGAAACTAACTTTGCCATAATTTTTATGCTGCTCAGAAAGCAGATCTCTTTGAAAGAAGACAGGATCTAGATTCTGTAATGGAATGGCATTATGTAGGAATGAGTAGACCCAGCAGAATTTTCACAACAGGGAAGACAAATTGAGCAGTTCATGGTAGTGTAATCGTGGCCACATTTTCTAAGGCTTTTCATTTCCTTTTTAATAGCTTTCTAAAGAATTAATGATTCCAATTCTTTTGCCATGTTATGCTTTTTACCTGAAAAAGTGATATTTAAAACATATGACATCATTATTTAATTTTAATATTTAAAACATATCAAAATATTATTTAAGAACTATTTTCAAGTAAAATAGAATTTCATAATATCTATTCCATTCCCAGAAGTATAGCATGATTTATAGTCCATGGGTACATTGTAAATAATGGGAATGACATATGGTTGTAAATTTGAGTCTTTTTTACTCATCAAACTTGTTTTGTTGCATAAAATAGGCTGATATGAATAACCACTTACAGAGGTTATGGATCATGCTGCATTGATTTTTTTTTTTTTTTTTTTTTTTTTTTTTTTTTTTTTTTTTTTTTTTTTTTTTTTTTTTTTTTTTTTTTTTTTTTTTTTTTTATTTTCTTTTCTTTGGGTAATCTTTAAAATGGTTTCAACTTGCAGAAAACATTTCTAGTGTCACATGAACTTCTGAAAGAAAATCTTTACCACGGAAATTTTGATAAAACTTTGTAAAACTGTGGTGGAGTCAGAATCTGCACTTCTTACAGATATTTTTCAGTTGATAGAAAAGTTACTGAACCAGAGAGATAGAGTAGACTAGATTTTGTTCTTAGAGTCCAGATGTACATTGACAATATTTAAAGCATTGATACATGTTTCAACTTTGGGCTGTCTTTATCCCAGGATAAAACGTTAGTGTCAAAGGCAAGGCTTTACAACTCTAGTTGTCTTTTAGCTTTCAGTTTCCTGATATCCCACAGAATTATATTCCTCTGGCACCACATGGCACTGAAGTAATTCTAACTGATTATTTTAAGTGAGTTAAATTTGTTCAACCTCTTCAAAAGATCTGAGCACCTGAGTTAGTTAGAACAATTAAATCCTCCAGTGCCTTTGCATAAAAGCTGACAAGCTTATTGAGATTTAGCATTTTATTATAGTAGAATATTTATACAAGGGTGTGCTGAAACAGAATTCTGATCTTTGAGTGTATTATTAACCAACGCGCTTTGTGCAGTATGTAGAAGAGGTGAAAATTTGTTAGCAGGGTGTGTGTAATTTTTAATTTGCCAGTATATTTCAAGATACTGTAGATGTGTGATTCACATATGCAAATTTTTTCTTTGAAATAGACTGTGAAAGTTTTCCATCAGCACCTTACCCAAATATTAAGTCATGCTGGAGATGAAATCTTGTTTGAAGACCCCCAAAGTTAGTGGCTGGCTAAAAAAGAAAATGAGGGTCAATTTCTTCTGGTTTTGGTCAGAAGCTTGATTCAGATTTCTACGGAGAGACCCTCTAATCTTCATTCATGTTCATAAATGCAGGCTGGTCCATATTCTAGGAAACCAAGTTAGTTTCATTTTCTGTATCAAACTAACTTTGCCATAATTTTTATTCTGCTCAGAAAGCAAATCTCTTTGAAAGAAGACAGGTTCTAGATTCTGTAATAGAATGGCATAGGGGAGGGTCTAACAAGGTGGAGTTCCCAAACTCCACAGCATTAAGGATAGGAATGGAACACACCTGGATGCAGGTATGGTAGAACCCAAAGAGAAAAGAGAACATTTTCTTATGCCTTTTTTTTTAAATCAAAAGGATTTTCCCAGCACAAGGGTGGAGAATTTTTATAAAGGAACTTTTTGCAAGTTCTGGTTCCAACAGTGTCCTTATTGAGAAGAGCTAGATGATATTTAAGAACAATGCCAGCTTTATATCATGAAACAACCTTCTGTAATAATTAGATTGTTTTGCAAAACTAGGGAAGAAAGGAGACTAATTAAAAATCTTCTTAATTGCTTTTATATTATTTTTTGATTGCATAGAAACACACATACACGAATGTGTTCAAACACCCCAGCTGACCCTAGTTCAGCACTATTTTTGTGTAAGCCACGTGGATTCTGTGGAAGAGGGTTAAGTGCACCATGTTATTGCAGATAGTCTTCAAAACAGCAATCCAAGGTCACATGTTTATATCAGAAAGTTAGTTGTACTAAAATGAATTTAGGAAACACAACTTTATTTTCTTCCCTGTCTGTACTTCCAAACAACCATGGTCTAAGCTATATTATGATTTTCTTTTTTACAAATTGATTCCATATTAAAGTTCTGAGACCACTAACTTTTATAAATTATTTTTAGCTATTATATAGAAATATTTCTTTTTAAAACCCAACATTTTTTTATGGAGAATTTTAAATATATGCAAAAGTAGAGAGTAGCAAAATCTATCCCCATATATCCACCACCCAGCTAATCATTCAAGAATGGTCAATTGTGTTTCTTCCTTACACCCACACATTTGCTGCTCCTCACTACATTATTTCAAATTGTAAATAAGAGAGTAACATTACTTCCTTAACATCAAATAGCTAGTCCCTTAAAAAATTTCCCTAGTTGTCTCTTTGTTGTTTTTGGTATAGTGGTTTATTTGTTCTATATTTAAACAAGGTTCATGGGTTATATTTGGTTGATCTGTTTCTGAAGTCTCCTAATTTATACTTTACCTTTCTTTTTTAAAATTTTTTTACATTGATTTGCTGAAGAAACTCAGTTCTTTTGTCCTTTATTTTCTTGTCTGTATTTTTTCTGATTGACTGTATCTTCCTGGTATTATTTAACATGCTCCTTTGTCTCTTTTTATCCTTAAATCTGGTAGCTAGATACAGAGCTTGGTGTGATTGCTTTTTCTTTCTTTCTCTTTCTTTTTCTTTCTCTCTCTTTCTTTCTTTCTTTCTTTCTTTCTTTCTTTCTTTCTTTCTTTCTTTCTTTCTCTCTCTTTCTTTCTTTCTTTCTTTCTTTCTTTCTTTCTTTCTCTCTCTCTCTTTCTTTCTTTCTTTCTTTCTTCTTTCTTTCTTTCATTTCTCTCTCTCTCTCTCTTTCTTTCTTTCTTATAAACAACATTTCATTAGCTGTATTTGGTGCTCCATCACAAAGCATATATTCTGGTTATCTCCCTTTGTGTGATTTTAGTGTCCATTGATGATCATTGCCTGGATCTGACATTGCATTAGGGGTTTGCAAAATGGTAATCTTATCATTTCATTATTTTTAATTGATTAGCTGAAGTATGCACATATATAGAGCAATTTCCCCTCATCAACTGTAAATATTTAGTTGATGAACTATTTAGTTGATGAAGCAGATTTCATACAGGAAAGGCAGATTAAATGTCTAAGTTGTCCCTTTGTTAGTTTTCAGAATATAATTATGACATTTCCCAATGTGACAGATGAATTTTTCTTTTTAGTATCCTTATGAACTCATGAATTTTGACATTAGATGTATTTGAATATATTGCACTTTTCTCCAGTTTACTTTTTCAACTTACACTATATCCTAGAGGTTATTCTGTTGCATATAAAAAGATGTATTTAATTTTTTTACACCTACATACATTTGCATTGTGTAGATTTACCATACATTATTCAACCAGTATCCTCTTGATGAACATTAGGCTTTACATCTTTTTGATAACATGAAAGTGCTACAGTGAATGTTGAATTGTAAACAATTCATATCCAGTTGTATTTCTGGCAAAGACGTTTAGAAATGGAATTCTTGGTCCAAAGGGAAAATGTATGTAGAATTTTGCTAGATATTGCCAAATTTCCCTCTATAGGTATTGTGCCATTTTGCAAATGCATGTTAATTGCATGAAGAAAGACTGGAAACATTTGTGTAGAATATAAAGACTAAATATGATCTAAGGTCAACAAACACAAAGAATTATCTAACGTCAACAAACACAAAGAATTATCTATGTTGTGGCCAGGTGCGGGGGCTTACGCCTGTGATCCTAGCACTTTAGGAGACTGAGGTGGGCGGATCTTGAAGTCAAGAGATGGAGACCATCCTGGTTAACATGGTGAAACCCCGCCTTTACTAAAATACTAAAATTAGCTGGGCATGGTGGCACATGCCTGTAGTCCCAGCTACTCAGGAGGCTGAGGCAAGAGAATCACTTGAACCTGGGAGGCGGAGGTTGCAGTGAGCAGAGATCATGCCACTGTACTCCAGCCTGGCGACAGAGGGAGACTGTGTCTCAAAAAAAATAATAATAATAATAATAAATATATATATATATACATATATATTGTATTTTTTATTTAAGCTCCTCTCCTTTTTGACAGTTATTTGCTTATATGATAACTGTCTTGATAGGAACTTGTATCATAAGATAATGTTTACTGTCTAATACATTACAATTGTATAATGCAACATTATCAATATTCAAACACATTCTCATTTATTAAGGACTTTTAGGAAGCAGGCTTTGTTTCCATATAATCCACCTTGTTATCGTAAAACTTGACAAGAACAGAAGTTACAAATGTGTTCATTGTTCAGACCTCATAGTAGACATTACCCCTTTTTGTCATAAGCCATAATCTATACATTATGAAACCATCTGAGAAACTTATTTACTATCTTTTAAACTAGAGAATAATTAAAAAATATAAATGTTCTTTGAAATATTTAGATTTTCTTCCTAAGGGTGTCTTAGCATGGATTGATATACTCCTATGGCATAAAGCTATTGAGTAATTAGCAATGAGATGACTGAAAAAACCCAAAGTAATAGTTCTGTGTCCTTCTTAAACCAGGACTCCTAAATCTGCTTTTCTTTATTGATATAATGAGTGGAGAATTAATTTTAAAAGGTGGTGGCTATTGATTACTTAATGGAAGATGATAGTGTAGAGAAATGCTGAAGTGAGTCTATTCTGTGCCCTCCTGTGCAACAGGACCCATTATCCAGTGGTGGAAATCATACCCTAACTCTCATTAATATTTAACAGGCTAGATGTAGGCTACAAAATTGCCTTGGGCATGGACTCCAATCGGACATAGAATGGTTTTAAGTATATAAAAGAGTAATAGATTTCCCTGTGTTCAGATTGTTTATAAGCAGGACAACAATACACTCAATTCCCTTCTGTGATTGCTGAGCAATGACGGCCAGATGGAAAGGCCTACTAGGCAAGCTGGAGTGATTAATACTCTGGGAAGCCACTCTAGACTAGTCAGTACTACATAAGAAGACTGTATTTTCCAGTGTGGTTCTCAATTTCAGCTCTTCGCTTCCGCTTCTCTCACCACAGGCTGAAGGGCTTGTTCAGCAGGGGTGGCAAGTCAGCAAAAGGCGCTAATTGTGTCTAACACAGACATCGTCCTTGGGGCAATATTCTGTATTACACCGTCTATCAAGCTAACCCCTTTTCATATGTCAGGATCTTTTTATTTCAGTTCATTTAAAAGGGAAACAAGGATTTTTAAAGATAGCTGGTAGGGAGACAGAGCTTCTAAGGACTAGGAGCCCTTGAAGCTGACTTGTACTAAAATGGACTGTGATTTCTGAAAGGACAATATAGTAGATCCTCCAATAATATCATTTCCTCCAATATCATTTTGTTATAATAACATTGATGGAGGAAAAAAAATCAGTTCCTGACCAGGGTCACTGTCTGTGCAGGGTCTGCACAGTCTTCTCATTTCTGTGTGGATTTCCTCCCACATCCCAAAGAAGTGCATGTCAGGTCAACTGGCATGTCAAAATCGCTCCCCGACGAGTGAGTGTGGATGTGTGCTTCAGTGCGCCCTGCAATGGAACGGCACCCTGTCCAGGGCTGGTACCTGCCTTGTGCCCTGAGTCGTGGGGATAGGCTCTAACCACTCACAGCAACCCTGAGCTGGTATAACTGGGTAAATAATTATGTTAGTTTTTAAAATTAATCTTAAATGTACGTATGGATCACGTTTGTTTCCATGTTTACCCTCAGAAGTGTTTGGGTCTTTATTTAGTAATTTGATGATGTTTTTGTGACAAAAAATAGGTCATAGAAACTTGTTATTTGAACTTGTTATTTCAAGTAGCCTATGGTAAAGTGGATTATAACTGGTTTTGCTTAAGGTAGCAGATTCCAAGATCCTATCAATAGCATTAAGGGAGAACTTGTACAAGATTTTATAGATTACTGACTCCCATTATTAGCTGTCTAAATTACCAGATTATATGTCAGTACCACCCATTTATTCTTAAAATATGATAAGCTTGAAATGAGATAAAGGCCTTTAGAAAGAAAATATTCTTGGGATTTATGGGTACACAAAGAATACAACATCAGATATCCAACTTCTTAAAAATGCATAAAATTAGATAGTGAAGAAATATCAATTTTTTGACTCAATGACTCTAAAGAATTTTAAAATGTGTTTAAGAGATTCATTTATTTTGTCGCCTATCAGGAATTATTTATAATTACCTGCCTAAAATGAGTTGCATAATAAAAATTTAGCTTTGAAGGCAAAAGGTATTCAAGGCAACATCTTCTATTAACATACCGAGCTTTTTCTCAAAACCAGTGAATGAAACTGATGCAGAGGTCTCATTGTAATTCTATGTCAAATGTGGAAAAATTCAGTTTTACTCCCAACCTTGGATTGTGCATACCTAAATGCTGCTTTCAATTTATTAATGAGTCTATGTGTGTGCCTTCTGTTTCTGAAATCCAGCAGAGAATTTCAAATGATCAATAGTTGGTAATAGAATATATACTTGTTCTTTTTTTTTTTTCTTAAAACAAAGTAGATCTTTTATTTTCACTTTTAAGTTTTGGGGTACATGTTCAGGATGTACCCCATTTTTGTTACATAGGTAAACATGTGCCATGGTGGTTTGCTGCACCTGTCAACCCATCACTTAGGTATTAAGCCCATCGCCCATTAGCTATTTTTCCTGATGATCTGCCTCTCCCCGCCCTCCTCCCCACAAGCCCCAGTGTGTGAACAGACTTGATCTTTGTGAGGCATAATGGTGGATCTAGTTAGATGCTTGCTTTTTGTTTGTGTGTTGCGTTGTTGTTATTTGTTTATTGGCTGGTTGGTTAGTACTACATGCCACTAAGTTTGTGGTTAGCTCATTTCAAGGGGCTTTAGTTTAGAATTTATGGATTCTTCAGCTGCCACTTCCAAGAACAAAATTAAAATCATAAATTTAAAATAATTTAACCAAGATTTTCTTCAAGGTGCTTACTTAACACTATAACATAGAAAGACATTTTATCAGCTGTAAGTATAAACATGTTAATTGTTGTATCTTCACAGCCTTCGAATATTCCAGAGAGAAGAGCTTTTTAAACCCTGTATTTGCAAAATATGGGGCTTGTTCAGCTATAATCTAATATATTAATCAGTTTGGGTAGTGAAAATAACAAACTCTAAGTTTCCTTTCCTTTTTCTTTTCTATTTTATAGCGAAGCAGCAGTTTTGGGAATTTTGATCGTTTTCGGAATAATTCTATATCAAAACCAGATGATTCAACTGAGGTTAGTATTTTATTCCATTTTTATGAATATCATGCAAACACATTATGAAATACGAAGACAGTGTCATTTTTGCAAAGTACAATAAGAAAAATAAATACATTTTAAAATTATAGCCTTGCACATATTTTCATGATAAATGAACAAACCATTATTAAGTACTGTTGTAGAGAAAAAGGGGGTTCTTGTCACATGACCAGGAAAATTTAGGCCCACAGACACATTGTAGGGTGAGTAGGGCAGGGTTTATTGTGTGAAAAGGAAAGAAGGAAAGAGGAACTCTCAGCAAAGCGAGAGTCCTCCCTACCTTACAGATTGACTCCTTGGCCACTTCAAAGGAACAGAAGAGGCCAGGCTCCTCCCGCTGCAAAGGATGGGAACTCCCGTAGCTCCACCAAATTCCCCCAGTGCACAGGTGGACATTATTCAGAGAGAAGCAGTTGGGAAAGGGTTGGCTTCATCCAGGAGCAGCAGTCTGGTTTTTCAGCCTTCAGGCTGTTTTAGGCTTGAAAGTGACGTTTCACCAGGGACCCTCGGCTGTCTCTTGTTTCTATCAGTATCCAGTATCATGCAGGGCATTAAAAGTAAAATGCTATTTTAAGAAACCTAACAGATGTTTTGGAAAGCAAAATATACACATAAAAAGATAGAATTCAAAACACTGACAATTCCAAATTTCCTGAGTATTACTGCCATAAAACAATGTGCGTGTGTGTGTGTGTGTGTGTGTGTGTGTGTGTGTGTATATATATATATATACACACATATATATATATATACACACACACACACACACACATATATATATATACACACACACACACACACCCCAACATTGTATTTGTACACATTATTTAGCATATATATATAATTTTATATAAGTTGTAATTGCTTCAAATTAGAAAATTATTAGATGGCTCAACTGTAAATTTGTTAATGAGAGCATATGGCTGTCCAATTGGACTCTCACACTTCAGTGTATACTGAAACATTCCATTGGTGAGCACTACATTCATATTAATAAACTACGGCTGGGCGCGGTGGCTCAAGCCTGTAATCCCAGCACTTTGGGAGGCCGAGGCGGGTGGATCACGAGGTCAAGAGATCGAGACCATCCTGGTCAACATGGTGAAACCCCGTCTCTACTAAAAATACAAAAATTAGCTGGGCATGGTGGTGCGCGCCTGTAATCCCAGCTACTCGGGAGGCTGAGGCAGGAGAATTGCCTGAACCCAGGAGGCGGAGGTTGCGGTGAGCCGAGATCGCGCCATTGCACTCCAGCCTGGGTAACAAGAGCGAAACTCCGACTCGGAAAAAATAAAAATAAAAAAATAATAAACTACAAACATTTTAAATGTAGCTTAAGAAAAGCTTCCCATAAAATTAGGTTTACATACAAAAAATTTCAATAATATGTACATTTAATGGAGCACTCACCATGAAATAAGCACAATGCTAAATTTACCTCTCTATAACAATTTACCTATCTATAACATAGGAAGTATTAGTGTATCTATTTTGCCATTGTGGAAATATGCTTGCTTCATCCAATAAAATTACTTCTAAATTACAGAGTGAATAAATGACAAAGGCAGAACTCTAACTCTTCTCTGACTCCAAAGTTTGCCATACTATCTCATAAAGCAGGGGCCACATTTGCTCAGTGATTAATGACAGGTATAACAACAACTAATAAAATAGTACAGAGATAGGGTGTCTACTGAGAAAACAGAAAATACTGTTTATGATTGAACCTGATTCAGCAAGCTCACAGGCAATATATTCTTTTCAGATCAATAGGTTTTTAGATCTTATGCTTATTTTCAGATATATCTATCTGTAATATTTTAAAATATTTTAATTTTAGTAATTATCTCCTTTTATTTATTATATATATATTCACATTTATGAGTAAACTTGTACATAACTATATAGTTAATCAACATTTACATAATTGTAAGTAATACATGGAATATATACACATAAATCTCTCTCTCTCCATATATGTGTCTGTGTGTGAAGAGAGAAAGAAGCTGTATATAATTTTATTTTCAGTTGGCATCTTGTGTACATTTTTAACTCTCCACAATCATACATATATTCTGCTATTTAGTTTATAATTCTGGAATTAGCCTACATAAGATAGCTCAGGTTCATTCAGGGTCATTAGTTAATAATGGTGGCCTAATAATTTGTAAAAGAATTTAATGAACCTAATAAAGTAGTTTGCATATTTTTCAAAAGTCCAGCATTCATTCAAAAAATATGCCTACTCTATGACAGGTTTTCCCTTACTCAGGAAGTACTGTTGCAATTACACATGAAAATCCTTATCATACCTGGAGTCTACAGGGGAAGACAAATCTTAAAAGGACAACAAACCCATAAGTAATATCTAAATAGAAATTTGATTCAGGCTATGGAGAACAGAATAGAAAAATGTTAACATTCAAAAGACACAAACATAGTTTCTTTGTAGCTACTGTAAATAATGATAGAAAAACGTAAAAAAATATTTGTGGTACATTTTTCTGAAGTTTAGAAATCACAGGGTAACATAAGTAGTAATTAAATAACATTTCTTATATTAGTTAGCAAAATAATTCTACAATGAAGACAGAGAATGTTTAAGTAGAGAGAAGAAAAAGGCTAACTCTAAAATTTTAAAGTGCTTCCAAATTATATTTTATTCGGGGCTTTTGAATTAAGCAAAGAATCTTTGCCTTTATAACCTTGAATGTAGAAATTAATAAAGAGCAATGAGGGTTTAAATTGGCTGTCCATTCATATTTATCATAGGCAATTTGGGGTAAGATATGAAGCAAAATATAATATTGATTAATAATGATATTAACTATGTGGTTAAACTTTTATATTAAAATAGTCAAGTTCACTAAAGAGAAGTTTCCCATCGTTTTTTATATTCAGTGAATGACTGCCTGTCCATCTATCAGGAATGGTGGGCAGTGCCAAACTAGATGACCTTCAAGTTTCTTTTCTTGCAAATATAAGGTATTTTAAAATATGTAACCCAAACATATCCTACAAGAAAAAAATATCTTCAAAGTTCTACATAAGAAGTTTCATTTATTCACATAATATCTAGTGCTAGCTATGTGCCTGGAAGTACTTAGACACTCAAAGAAAACAGATAAAATCTCGAGTCTCATGGAGCATGTATCATAGTAGGAGATGTAGATAATAATCAAATGAAAAAACATATTATCAGATAATGTTAACTGCTTAGACTAATAATTAATCAGGGCCAATAAACAGGATGTATGGAAGTGTGAAGGGTGATCAATCAGAAAATTGCTCTCCTATTATATGACATGTGAGTAGAAGCCTGGATGACTCATGGAAGAAATTCTTGGATATCTAGGGGAAGCCAATGGCAAAAGCAAATACAAACTTTGGTGAGAACCTGAGAGAGAAACTGCAAGGGGATCAGCATAGCAATACTTTTTTACAGTTGTTTTCAAACTTTACTGAGTATTGGAATCACTTGAAGAGCTTGCTAAGCACAAACTGCCCTCAAGTGATGTTGATGCTGCTGGTCCAGGGATCATATTTTGATAACCACTGCTCTAGTGAGCAAGGGAGACCTAAGAAAAAGCTAGGGGTGAGGTGGGTGATGAGGATATTTTATTCCATATAGATTCTATATAATGTGACATATATCACATTTATACATATTAATTTTGTTAACAGAACATTGTTTTATGATATATAGAGTCTTGTGGCTGTGAACAGTGTATTTTATTCTGAGTCATTGGTTTAACAAAATTCCTAAGCACAGACAAAAGCAGTCCAAATAAGATGTTTGATTAATATAGCATGTGAATTACATAAAGATTTCTGTACTGATGGCTGGAACCAATTCATATTTACTATTGATTGAGAATGTGGGAAATGTTCATGCTAAGATGAAAAAAAAAAAAAACCCTAATGTTTCTCAGTGGATTTCATTAACACAAAAAGTTCTTTAAAAATAACCACAATCATCTAAATTTCTATGAGAAGCAGGAGGATATTTTTAGGCCCATTCAACTCAGATAGATGCTACAGCCTATTTAAAGCTTCCAATAAAATGTTTTTTTTATCTGTGTAGATACAATAACTCCTTATACCTGGTATTTAATCTTATTTGTTTACCTCAAGAAGAGGTAATAAAATGGTTCTTCAATACAGCAATTTAAAAAATAGCCAAAATTCTCTAAAAGAGTTGCAGATGTGAGGCTCAAGTCCTTCAGTATCACAAGGTTTACTTTTCAAGTTTATAACAAAAGCAACCAGGCCTAGACAACTTTAAAAATATGTGTATGTCCATGGAGGCTGCTGCACAGAATGCATGGGAAGTTCACAAACTCAGAATGCTCCCTGTAACAATGATTTCAGATGAATGTTTTTTATGGTTTTATTATTTTGTCTTTTATAAACAATTTTAATCTAGGTACGTGATGGAGATCCCATACATGAAAGTGGAGAACCAAATAAAACTTCAAATAATGGAGGAGGTTTGGGTAAAAAAATGAGAACTATTTCTTGGACAATGAAGAAAAAAGTGGGTAAAAAGTACATCAAAGCCCTTTCTGAGGAAAAGGTAAGTATTCTCTATTATATCATTTGTATTTTTTTACTAAATCTTTCTAAAACTGTTCAGCTGGATTATAGAAGTGCTTGGTGCTTTATGAAGTACTTAAGCACCTGTTTTCTTCCTTAGTCATTATGCCCAGAAGTTGGGTGGAAGGAAGTATTACTTTCATTTTAACAGAAGAAACTAACACTAAGAAAGACCATGCATCAGCCAGGCATGGTGGCTCATGCCTGTAATCCCAGCACTTTGGGAGGCCGATGTGGGCAGATCATGAGGTCAAGAGATTGAGACCATTCTGGCCAACATGGTGAAACCCCATCTCTACTAAAAATACAAAAATTAGCTGGGCGTGGTGATGCATGCCTGTAGTCCCAGCTACTCGGGAGCCTGAGGCAGGAGAATCACTTGAACCTGGGAGGCAGAAGTTGCAGTGAGCCAGTGTACTCCAGCCTGGCGACAGAACGAGATTCCACCAAAAAGGAAAAAAAAAAAAGATCACCCATTTCTAGATGCATGTGAACAACATGTCATTAATTTTGTAGCAAGTATCAGTACTTCATTCATTTTTATTGCCAAATAATATTTCTCCTTTATGGACCACATTTAATATATCCACTTATCAGTTAATGATCAGTTGGGTTGCTTTCACTTTTTGGCTATTATGAATAATGCTGCTACAAATACTTCTGTTCAATTTTTTGTATGAAAATATTTTTTCATTGCTCTTGGATATATGGTAACTCTGTGTCTAACAGAGAAACTGGGAAATTGCTTTCCTAAGCAGCTGCGTCATTTTACATTCCCACCAGCAATGAATGAGGGTTTCAATTTCTCCATATCATTGCCAATACTTGTTATTGTCTGTCTTATTAATACTAGCCATCCTAGTGGATGTGAGATGGAATCTCATTGTGATTTTGATTTACATTTTTTTGTACTTTACATTTTCCTGATGACTAATAATGTCAAGAATCTTTTCATGTGCTTTTTAGCCATTTATATATCTTCATAGAGAAGTGTTTTTCACATCCATTGTCCATTTTTAATTGGGTTATTTATCTTTGCATTTTAAATGTTTTTTATATATTCTGGATACAAGTCCTTTATTAGATATATCACTTGCAATATAATATATTTTCTCCAGTTCCATGGATTATATTTTTATTTTCTCCATGGTATTGTTTGTAGCACAAGTGTTTATAATTTTATTGTATTCCAGTTTTCTTTTTGTGGTCACTGGTGCTTTTGGTAACATATTTAAGAAACTGTTGTCTAATCTAATGTAATAAATAATTATTCCTATGTTTTCTTTTAAGAGGTCAATAGTCTCATAAATTTTGGCGTATGATTCATTTCAAGGTAATTTGACTGTATGGTATATAGGAAGAGTCTACCTTCATTCTCTTGCAAGTAGATATACAGCTGCCCTAACACTATTTGTTGAAAAGATGATTCTTTTCCTATTTCATTGTCTTGGCACTCTTGTTAAAAATCAATTGACCATAAATATATTGTCATAAATATACAGATCATAAATAAGTGGGTTTATTTATGGGCTCTCAATTCTACTTTATTGATTTTTATGTCTTATGTCCATTCTCTTTTTCAACCCACTTCAATAAGGCTCTGCCCCCAGTACGCCATTAAAATAGCTGTCACCATCTGTAGTGACATCTGTATTGTCAAATCCAATGGTCACTTTTCTTTCTCCTTACTACTTTTCAGTTGTATTCAACCCAAGTGCTGATATCCTTACATATAAAACATTCACTTTTCTTGGCTTCTTTGACTTGGCATACTTCTGGCATTTATTCTTCCTCATAGTTTCCTTTCTTGGCTCTGCTTTCTTTTTCATCCCTTGAAACATTGGATCTTCCTGAGGCTTGTTTCTGGTTGCTCCATGAATTTACCCTCTCCTCCTAAGTCAGCTCATCTACTCTCATGACTTTGTCTTCAACAAATATATCTCTAGCAATGACCTCTTCACTTATCTGTTGTATTTATATAATCAATTTCTTATTTGATATTCTCATTTAGATGTGCAGTATACATCCAAAACGTAATATATCCAAAGCTAATATATCAATTCTCTATGCTTTTACCAAAAAAAAAAAAAAAAAGGTTTTCTCATCCAGTATTCCCCAGTGGCAGCAGACAACACTGATTTTCAAAACAAATAAAAACAAAAATATAAAAAAGAGGAAAAAAGAAAAGAAAATCTAAGAATCACCCTAAACTTCTTCTTTTTCTCACTTTTCACACAAATTCATCAGTAAATTGTCTTAATTGTATTATCAAGTATATATAAACTCTCTAATTTCTCCATGTAAACTATTCCTGCTTTAGACTAAGTAACCAACTGTTCTTTCCTGGATTACTATAATAATCCCCTGATTGCTTCCCATGCTTTTTATTCTTTCTCACATAAAATTTATTCTCCATATGAAAGCCAAAAATATCTCTGACAAGTAGAAATCTGGTCATGGTTGAAATTTCACAGTGTCTTCATAATGCACCCCTTTACTTGGTGTGCTCATTCTAGTCCTCTGAGAAGCAGATCCTAAGAAAGGAATAGAAACACGAGAGATTTATAGGGGGAAATGCTAGGAAGGCCAAAGAAGAGAAAGCCTTTAGACTGCAATGCAAATCTGACATCTGTAAAAGGACAGGGAAAAGGAAGAAGGATCAGGTAGAGAGAGTCTCATACTTCAGCAGAATTCTGAGAAAGCTTTGGTCAGATTGATGGAGGATTCTTATACTAAAGCCTTCCATTACAGGAGCCCTGCATTCCACTAGGATGGGCTCAAACAATACCCCTACATTTTCAGTTACTGGCAGGGTATATGGCTTTACTGCAAACAGAGTGGTGGATACAGAGGGGCAGTCCTGGGGCTGTTAGTAAAGAAAGGTCCCTCAGCAAGAGATCTAAGTGGCACATTTACGTGGCCACCACACGTGGTCTAAAAAGCTTTTCTTGATGTGGCTCCAGTCTACTTCCCTAAACTTACGCACTAATATTCTCCTTTCTCTCACCACATTAGCCTTGTTGTTTTCCCCTGCACAACCCAAGCTAATTCTGAGTTCAGTTATTTTGCTCTTGCTGTTCCCTTTGCTTAGAAAACTGTCTCCAAAGCTTCATCTAAGTTACATTTTCTTTTCATTTAGGTCAATAATTGGGGGCATCCATTACCGTATGGCAGAGGTCTTTGAAGGGCACTCCATTTAAAGCAGCCAACCTGTAACCCTAACCTCAGCCACACATTCTCTCACATCACCCAGTGTTCTTTCTTAACACTTATTATTTTCTGAAATTGTCTTGCTTATTTTGTTTATACACACCTCCCCAAATACTCTACACACACAGACACGCAGATACACAACACACACAGCTAACACAATAGAATATCCTTCATTATAACAAGCACCCTGTTATCTTGTTTACTGTGATAATTCCGAGTTCCCAGAACATTGCCCAGGAGCTAGTAGGTGTTCTATAAACTTGTGTTGAATGGATAAAAGCAGAGAATCCAACTGAGTGTCTAGTATATGTATATTGTCAAGTTTTATCAACATTTAGAAATGCACACAAAGAATGTTGAATTACATTCTGATAATTATTAAGAAATTCATAAGTTTAATCCAAACTATTGAAATATGGAAAACACTAGAGATGTTTTCAAGAAAATATAATTTGTTTTGAAATTGTCTGTCTTTTCTAATTTTATGCAAGGTTTGCTTTTCACTTGACTAGGTGGCAAGCACAGTATTAGATGTGTAAAGCTTCTTAGATAAGCTTTGCTTTAGAATTGCAATATGTACATGTTTTATTCATATCTAGTGATCTGGTAGGGTGCAAATAACTCACATGAAACAACCATGCAGAGTTGAAGTTTATAGGATCAGTGGATTAGTAATGGTGGTAAAAAGAGGATAAGGACAACATGAAGAAGTAAATGTGTCTTAAAAGATAAACCATAGATGTTAATAAATCTAACATTTTTGATTAAATAGTATTGATATGATATTCATCCTGGTTTATAAAAGTGAGCCATTATAACTTCAACTGAATTCTAGAAAAAGGAATGTGTCATCTGAAGAATTTTTTCAAGTACACTGAAAAGGTTTTGCTAGAAATTGAACTGAAGATCAACTACTATCATATTTTATCCTTATGTATTAAGTATTTCATTGCTAAAATATGTCTTGTCTATTAAATCAATGTACACAATGAACATCTTCATGGAAATCTTCTCTCTGTACTTAACCTCTGGTTTGTTTTTCTGAAGGATGAAGAACATGGAGAGGATGCCCTTCCATATAGGAACAGTGACCCTGTGATTGGGACCCACACAGAGAAGGTGTCCCTCAAAGCCAGTGACTCCATGGATAGTCTCTACAGTGGACAGAGCTCATCAAGTAAGGTTAATGAATCAGGGACAAGATCCTGGGTGTGAGGTCTGGGTTTAATTCATTAAAAACAACAAGTTAAATTAGCAACAAGGTTTCAGCTGCTTGATAAGAGAAATAGTAAAATATTGTAAGATCTATTAAATCTATATAGAGCTGCTATTGTTTAAATAATACATAATCTATTTGACACAGTTATATATTGTGTTGAAACTTTTAACACTGTAGTCAACAACAGTGTAAAAAGTCGTATTAGGTGATTCAATCCGCATCTCTAAAATAAAAATCTTTGTTGGAGTGAGCCAGCTTTATCTTGAGTCAAAATATTTTAAAATTACTTAAAGTATTCAGATAAATGAAATTTATTTTCTGTTCTGTTCTCTGTCCCTTTCTTTCTCCCGCCCTCTTCCCTGCATCCCCCTCTCTCTTTCTCCCCCCACCGCTTTTCTTTTTTCCAGAAGTACTCTGAAAAAATGTAGCACATTTGCATCAATTTACTTTTACTGACATTTACATTTTAGATCTTAACCCAGAATTAATGAGTAAAGAGCGAAGCAATATGCAAATAATAAATGGTAGGAATGTCACCAATTAGGTGGCAAAAAGGGATCCATAACTGACAAACAAGGATTTTCTAATGAACATTAATAATTTTCTAAGAAAGAAATCACTCAGGATTTAGCCATTTTTCCAGCTACAATATTTGGATGAAAAGACTGATATTTCAGGGTTCCTTATGAATTTTTATATGTAGACTGTTATATATCTCACTAATCTTTTCAGAGCTTTTAAATGTTTTTGCAAAGTTTATTTTCCATTTCCTTTTAAATTGACTGCTTGTGTTATTTGAAGATGTATGGCAAGGACCAGATGTTTCAAATATCCTGAGTTTTATTCCTATTTTCCTATTTGCTGTAGAATAGTTATTTTGTGACAAAAGCTAACAAAAACATTTTTAAAGAGTATTTTTTTGCAAGTGTGAAATTCAGATCTCATTAGTATTCATTTCTGCTGGAAGTTTTAAAACTATATTGTGATGCTGAATGTGGGGAGAATTTTATTAACTAGAATGGACTGTGAAAATCCCTGGTCTGGAGTTGTCACAGAAGGGAGGGTGTGAAGAGATGGTGGCCCATTTTACTATTAGCATATACCACTTAATTTATGTGATTAGATGCAACTCACCTGTGTTTTACACCAGTTCACATACAATGTGGAGCATCTTGAAGGGTTTTTACCTTATTTCCACATTGCATGGTAGTGAAACCTGGGCTATTCCCTCTTTGAACAGAATAATGAAAGGCCAGACCAAGGAAGAAGTGATGACTGAGTATGAGGGTGGGGGAGGAGAGGTACTTCCACTGGGAGCCATTCTTGTTCCCACCAGGCAGATGGCAAAATGATATTTCTTTAGTCTTTTCCTTGAAGTTCAGAGCAGTTTTAAAGGCCCAGTTTCGAAGTTTCAAACCACTTGGGGGTGCAGACATTTGGACACACTTCCTCTTTCTTTTACACTCATACAACAAGCAAAAGTGCCACCTGTTATGGCAGAAATACTGACTCAAAATGGCCTTTGGTACACAGTGGGAACTCTGGCCGAAAAGGTTTGTGATAAGTTGTAGGAAACTTTGTAATGTCATGCTTTGAGCATTCATGATCAATAGCACACAAAATTCAAACTTGCTATCAGTTTCTGTCTTTGTTTGCACGTACAAAATTAATTACCTGGCTTGGTCAGTGGTTGTACCTGTACCTTCCTCCTCTTCGGCAAGTGTCCAATGCTTAGTATATTGTGTATTGGATCAGATTATGGAGAATGAAGTGAGAGGGTACTTGGGTTAGTAGTGGAAGAGAGACTGGCCAGATTGGCAGGAAAAAGATTAGAAATGCTCAGAGAACAAAGCTCACTGATAGAGAGCAACTGGGAGACCGTAACCAGGATGAGTCCATTAGAACCTCCTCATGAGCCTGGCATCCAGTGTTCCAGCATTATCAATACTTAGTTGTGTCCAAATGATGGTTCAGAATGTTGGAAGTCTTCAATGACAGCTGTGAACTTCTGCTTTCATCAGGTGGCATAACAAGCTGTTCAGATGGTACAAGTAACCGTGACAGCTTTCGACTGGATGACGATGGCCCCTATTCAGGACCATTCTGCGGCCGTGCCAGAGTGCATACGGATTTCACACCAAGTCCCTATGACACTGACTCCCTCAAAATCAAGGTGAGAGGACACCATATCCCACCTTTTGAATGTTTGTCAAATGCTGGTTATATGATCTGTTACAAACGAGTATAAGCAATGGGAAGACAGGGTGTGAGTATGTTCTTACCAACAATAGAAGTGGAGACTGGCTTACAGCACTAAGAATTTGAATGAAGTAAGTGAGGTGGAGCCGGGATAGCAGTCTGTTCAGGCTAATAGCATAATTTGTTACTATGTAGACAATTCAGGTTCAAAATCTATCAGGGAGGAAGGGATTCTCTCCATTTTCATGAAATCCAAAGCCTCACAGTTGCTGAAGGTGTTCAACTCTGCCTGATACTTGCAGAAATAAAAATAACAAAATCAAAGAGAAGGAGAGAAGGTGCAAATGTCAGGCAAGAATGTAGCAGAGCAAAGGCCTTGGGAACGAGGCTTCGTAAGGCAACCCCAGTACTTTATATTTTTGTTTTTATTTTTATTTCCATAGGCTATTGGGTAACAGGTAGTGTTTGGTTACATGAGTAACTTCTTTAGTAGTTATTTGTGAGATTTTGGTGCACTCCTCACCCAAGCAGTATACACTGCACTATATTTGTAGTCTTTTATCCCTCACCGCCTTCCCACTTTTTCCCCCTGGGTCCTCAAAGTCCATTATGTCATTCCTATACTTTTGCATCTTCATAGCTTACCTCCTGCTTATGAATAAGAACATATGAGGTTTGGTTTTCCATTCCTGAGTTAATTCACTTAGAATAATAGTGACCAGTTTCATCCAGGTTACTGCAAATGCCATTAATTCATTCCTTTTTATGGCTGAGTAGTATTTCATCATATTATTTATATTTATATATATATGAGATATATATATATATATATCTCACAGTTTCTTTATCTACTCATTGACTGATGGGCATTTAGGCTGGTTTCACATTTTTGCAATTACAAATTGTGTTGCTATAAACATGTGTGTGCAAGTATATTTTTCATATAATGACTTCTTTTCCTCTGGGTACTCAGCAGTGGAATTGCTGAATCAAATGGTAGTTCTATTTTTAGTTCTTTAAGGAATTTCTACACTGTTTTCCATAGGGTTGTACTAGTTTATATTCCCACCAGGTGTGTAGAAGTGTTCCCATTTCACTACATCCATGCCAACAATTTTTTTTTTTTAATTTTTCTGATTACGGCCATTCTTGCAAAGGTGGCTTTGCATTGTGGTTTTGATTTGCCTTTCCCAATCATTAGAGATGTTGTGCATTTTTTCATGTTTGTTGGCCATTTGTATATCTTCTTTTGAGAATTGTCTATTTATGTCCTCAGCCCAATTTTGATGGGATTGTTTTTTTTCTTGTTGATCTGAGTTCACTGTAGATTTTGGATATTAGTCCTTTATCAGATGTAGAGATCGTAAAGATTTTTTCCCACTCTCTGGGTTGTCTTTTACCTTTGCTGACTGTTCATTTTGCCATGCAAAAGCTCTTTAGTTTGATGAAGTCCCAGCAATTTATCATTGTTTTTATTGCATTTGTTTTTGGGTTCTTGGTCATGAAATCTTTGCCTAAGCCAACGTCTGGAAAGGTTTTTCCAATGTTATCTTCTAGAAGTTTTATAGTTTCAGGACTTAGATTTAAGCCTTTAATCCATCTTGAGTTGATTTTTTGTATAAGGTGAGAGTTGAGGATTCAGTTTTATTATCCTACATGTGGCTAGCCAATTATCCCAGCACCATTTGTTGAAAAGGGTGTCCTTTCTTTACTTTATGTTTTTGCTTGCTTTGTCAAAAATCAGTTGGCTGTAAGTATTCGGGTTTAATTCTGGGTTCTCTATTCTGTTCCATTGTTCTATGTGCCTATTTTTTATACTAGTACCATGCTGTTTTGGTGACTATGGCCTTATAGTATAGTTCGAAATTAGGTAATGTGATGCCTCCAGATTTGTTATTTTTGCTTAATTAAGTTTGCTTTGGCTATGGAAGCCCTTTCTTTTGTTTCATATGAATTTTAGGATTTTTTTTTTTTAATTCTGTGAAGAATGATGGTGGTATTTTGATGGGAATTGTGTTGAATTTGTAGATTGCTTTTGGCAGTACAGTCATTTTTACAATATTGATTCTACACATCCATAGGCATGGAACATGTTTCCATTTGTTTGTGCTGTCTATGATTTCTTTCAGCAGTGTTTTGTAGTTTTCCTTGTAGAGGTCTTTCCTTGGTTAGGTATATTTCAATGTTTTTCTTTTATTTTTTTTATTTTGCAGCTATTGTAAAAGGGGTTGAGTTCTTGATTTGATTATTAGCTTGGTTGCTGCTGGTGTATAGAAAAGCTACAGATTTTTGTACATTAATTTTGTATTCAGAAACTCTGCTGAATTCTTTTATCAGTTCTAGGAGCTTCATGGAAGAGTCTTTAGGGTTTTCTAGGTAAATGATCAGATCATCAGCAAACAGTGACAGTTTGACTTCCTTTTTAGTGATTTAGATGCCCTTTTTTTCTCTTGTCTGATTGCTCTCGCTAGGACTTCTAGTACTGTGTTGAAGAGGAATGGTGAGAGTGGGCATCCTTTCCTTGTTCTAGTTCTCAAAGGGAATGCTTTCACCTTTTCCTCATTCAGTATTATGCTGACTGTGGGTTTGTCATAGATGCCTTTTATTATATTGGGGCATGTACCTTGTCTGCCAATTTTGCTGAGAATTTTAATCATAAAGAGATGCTGGATTTTGTCAAGTGCTTTTTCTGCATCTATTGAGATGATTGTGTTTTTTGTTTGTTTTTTGTTTGTTTTTTGTAATTCTGTTTATATGGTGTATCATGTTTATTGATGTGTGTATGTTAGCCCATCCCTGCATCCCTGGTATTAAACCCACTTGATCGTGGTAGATTATCTTTTTGATATGTTGTTGAATTATGGTTAGCGAGTATTTTGTTAAGAATTTTAGCATCTGTGTTTATCAGGAATATTGGTCTGTTGCTTTCTTTTTTGGTTATGTCCTTTCCTGGTTTTGGTACTAGGGTGATACTGGCTTCATAGAATGATTTAGGGAGGGTTCCTTCTTTCTCTATCTTGTGGGATAGTGTCAATAGGATTGGTACCAATTCTTCTTTGTCTGGTAGAATTCTGCTGTGAATCAGTCTGGTCCTCAACTTTTTTTTTATTGATAATTTTTAAATTATCATTTCAATCTCACTGATTGTTATTGGTCTGCTCCAAGTATCTAACTTTTTTTTTTTTTTTTTTTTTTTTTNGGTTGTATTTTTCCAGGAATTTAGCCATCTCTTCTAGTTTATGCATGTAAAGGTGTTTGTAGTAGCCCTGAATGATCTTTTGTATTTCTGTAGTGTCAGTTATAATAGCTTCTGTTTCATTTCTTATTGAGCTTATTTGAAATTTCTCTTTTCTTTTCTTGGTTAATCTTGCTAATGGTCTATTAATTCTATTTATCTTTTCAAAAAAGCATCTTTTTGTTTCTTTTATCTTTTGTATTGTTTCTGTTTCCATTTTATTTCGTTCTGCTCTGATCTTGGTTATTTCCTTTCTTCTGCTGTTTTTGGGTTGGGTTTGTTCTTGTTTCTCTAGTTCCTTGTGGTATGACCGTAGACTGTTTGGGTTCTTTCAGACTTTTTGATGTAGGTGTTTAGGGCTATGAACTTTCCTCTTGGCACTGCCTTTGCTGTGTCACAGAGGTTTTGATAGGTTGTGTCACTATTATTGTTCAGTTTGAAGAATATTTTAATTTCCATCTTGAGTTCATTTTTGACCCAATGATTATTCAGGAGTAGGTTATTTAATTTCCATGTATTTGCATGGTTTCGAAGATTCCTTTTGGAGCTGATTTCCAGTTTTATTCCACTGTGGTCTGAGACAGTGATTGATATAACTTCAATTTTTTTGATTTATTGAGGCTCATTTTGTGGCCTATCATAGCATCTAACTTGGAAAAAGTTCCATGTGATATTGAATAGAATGTATATTCTTCAGTTGTTGAATGGAACGTTCTGTATATATCCGTTAAGTCCATTTGTTCCAGGGCATAATTTAAATCCATTGTTTCTTTGTTGACTTTCTGTCTGATGATTTGCCTAGGCCATCAAGTCCCCCACTATTATTGTGTTGCTGTCTGTCTCATTTCTTAGGTCCATTAGTAATTGCTTTATAAATTTGGGAGCTCCAGTGTTAGGTGCATACATGGTTAAGATTGTGATATTTTCCTGTTAGACAAGGCCTTTTATCATTATATAATGTCCCTCTTTGTCTTGTTTAACTGCTGATGCTTTAAAGTTTGTTTTGTCTGATATAAGAATAGCTATTCCTGCTTACTTTTGGTGTCCATTTAGACTCTAGCAAGGCCAGGGAAGTTTTCCTTAATTATTTTCCCAAATATGTTTTCCAAATTTTTAAATTTCTCTTTTTCCTCAGGAACACTGATTATTCTTATTTTTGGTAGTTTAACATAATCCCAAACTTCTTGGAGGCTTTGTTACCTCTCTTCTGGATCTAGCCACCCAGCAAGTCTACCAGGCTCCAGGCTGGTACTGGGGGTTGTCTGCACAGAGTTCTATGATGTGAACTGTCTGTGGGTCTCTCCGCTACGGATACCAGCACAATATTTGGGTTGTCTTCCATGTACTGAAGGAGGAATCCACTTCTTTCATGGGGTCTGTAGGTCCTCTCAAGTTTCCTGATTTATTTCTGTAATTGTTCTGGAGCAAAAATTCATTATGCGAGCTTCCACTCATTATTCTTTCTGCCCAAGTTGGAGCTACAATCCAGTCCTGCCTCTTGTCTGCTGTGATGCCCCAGAAAAGTCTAGTACTTTTTAAGTTGATTGTTATGAGTAACCAGAGACCTTTCTCCCATTGGTATTTCCTCCTGAATTCCCTCTTCTTACTCTTTTCCTCTGTATTCATTTCCTAATGCTGTGTAACACATTGCCCTAATCTCAGAGGCATCAAACAACACAAATGTGTTTCTCACAGTTTCTGTAGGTCATAATTGTGCACATGGCTCAATTGAGTTCTAAGCAGGCTGTGATCTCACCTGAGGCTCAGGGTCCTCTTCTGAGTTCGCTGGCTATTGGCAGAATTCAGTTCTTTGTGGTCATAGGACTGAGGATACCATTTTCTTGCTGGATATCAATTGGAGGCCATTCTCAGCCCCTAGATTCCACCAGCTAGGGCCTTCTTTACAATCTGGCAGTTTGCTTTTTCAGGGTGAGCAGGAAAAAGCTCACTCAGGCTTTAATATTCTTTCTTTCTTTTTAAGTGATCCTACCTGATTTGTCAGACCCACCAAGATAATTTTCCTTTCAGTTAACTCAATATCAAATAATTTAGTACAATAATTGGATCTGCAAAGTCCCTCCTATCATGTAAGGGTAACATAATCATGATTATGAAATCCATGTAAGCAGTTTTCATAGTTCTGCTTACACTCAAGGGGAACAGTCGATTACAATAGCACAAAGAGAAGACGGCTTTGTGCTAAAGAATTCATAGATGTTAAATTAATTCTTTCTAGTATCACAAAGTGCTAAAAGTCAAAGGACATAAAGTATGAATTTTCTATATTGTTAACACTTAACCAATGTTAACTAATAATTATGATATATTATGGAGTATTTATATTATTATTTAACAGTTAAGGTCTTGATCCCTTCCATACTATCAAATCACAGCAAGCTTAACTGGAGAATAAAACATGTACTGTTCCCCATAGTAAGCTCCTTAGTCATGTATATGGAATGATCTGATTTCTAAGTTCAAGTCTTGGGGAAATGATATTGTAATCTAGTAACCATTGTGGAAGAGAGAAATAGAAGGAAATAAACACAGCACAGTTTGACTCAGGATAGCCTTTCAACTTCCCTACAATACCATGCCAGGGTGCCACTGCTGCTGCTGCCTCAGGTGAGTTTTTGTGAAGCTCTTATAGGACACAATAACAATTCCCCAGTTACCCATGAAGATTGAAATACTATTATTTCCATCAAGGGTTTTATCCAAAATGAAACTGAGTCTTTGCTTGATGAACTGTGGGCTTTCCTGGAATGTGCAGGTATATATGTTTAAAGAATAATTTGCAAATTTACAAGTCTCAAATATAATAGGAAGGATGCAGTAAAGGGTTTCCATGCCTAGAAACTTTCTAGAGCTTTGGGAGAGCTTCCCAGTCTCCCTAGCTGATGCCATCCAGCCTATGATTTTATTCCCTTTCCTTAAAGGCAGAAAGACCTAGCTTAATGGATCACAAGACTAGACAGGCAGATGATCACAAAGTAGAAAGACAAGATAGTTCAGTCACAGTGAATTATACCATTACAAGTAAAATCTGTTTTTTAGATGGAAGAACACACATTCCTAGAGCAGCAAGAAAAATATTTTTAGTAGCAGACTTGATGCTTAGTTTGTTTGAGGGTAGACGCTAAAAATGGGCAAAAATATTAGAATCCATAAAGTCCTCTCTGGGGCAGAAACTTTTGTCTCAAAGGAGGAGCTATGACTCTTAAACCTAGGCATCATATTTGCATAGAAATAAATTTTGTTTACAAATAAATATCCCCATGAAGTTTTCTACTTTTGCCAATAACTAGCAGCTTATAATTATCATCTTAGATGTGAGTAAAGAAAAAGACCAATTGTTTTGTCCATACCAATGTGATTCATTCATACTTCAATTAAAACTTTGCAGTGAGCTCATTCTAAATGTTATCTCCTCTTAATAAAAGGAGGGCATGAATACCTTAACAAGAATTATTTACCATAATTTAAACTTAGTGTACACATACTTTTATATGACTTCGGTACAATTTATTTAGATAGATGAAATACTGGAGATGGGTTTATCTTATACTATAGATAAATTTTTCAGATGCACTAGAAACACATAGAGTAACAGACTTCTCCTTCATCTCTGTCCCCAGCTGGGGAGTACCTCCAGGAATGGTGATTTGAGCTTTGTTACATATACATTGCTTTGAAAGTACAAATCATAAGGGCATCATTTTTTAGTTCAGATAACTTAGACTTGAGTCCTGGTTCTGTTATTAACTTCCTTTAAGCTCTTGGGAAGTCATTTAATATATCTGTTTCCTTTTCTGTAATATTTAAATCAGTAATGACGATACCTCCCTTATGTATCTAAGTGATGTGTTATGAGCAAAAATAGAGTAGGCAAAAGTGTTTTGTAAATTACACTATGTTCTACAGTTATAAGTTGACAAATTGATATGATAACAGAAGCATAAACATGTCATCAAACTGTGTGAGGGCTTTTTGTCAAGAATGTTTAAGTTTTCTTCCTTATACCTAGTAAATAACTTCTTTGAATTTATTTTTTAAGACGGGATCTCACTCTGTTGCCCAGGCTAGAGTGCAGTGACACATTCACAGCTCACTGTAGCCTTGAACTCCTCCCACTTTGGCCTACAGGCACATGCTACCATTCCAGGCTAATTAAAAAAAAATTATTTTTGTAGAGATGAGACCTCACTTTGGCACCCAGGCTGATCTTGAACTCCTGGCCTCAAGCAATCCTCCTGCCTTGGCCTCCCAAAGTTCTGGGATTATAAGCATAACCGACCATATCATCAGCCTGAACTTTTGAGAGAAGTGGATGTTTAGATTTATTTCTATTATATCTGAACCCCTTTAGCATAATGTCCTCATTATTCTAGTTTTCTATGATTTCATTCTTTCTATCAATTTTTATAGCATCATAGTTCTCCGAAACCTAATCTGTATGGATTTCTTTTTCCTTAGAAAGGAGACATCATAGACATTATCTGCAAAACACCAATGGGGATGTGGACAGGAATGCTGAACAATAAAGTGGGAAACTTCAAATTCATTTATGTGGATGTCATCTCAGAAGAGGAAGCAGCCCCCAAGAAAATAAAGGCAAACCGAAGGAGTAACAGTGAAAAATCCAAAACTCTGCAGGAGTTCCTAGAGAGGATTCATCTTCAGGTGAGCAAATCTATGATCTGTTTGCTTTTGGTGGCATGTAAATGGAAAAATTGAGGAGCATGGATCAGTATTTGTGTTGTGCTGTTTAAAAATACAAATCTTACAAGCAAAGGAAAACCTGTTTTCCTAGAAGAGCTCTTATTTCTCCTTTATTACTTTTATTATGCAAGGACAAGTCTTGGTATAATATCCCTTGGACTAAACCTTAATAGTATTTAGCAGTGACAATAGAGATTAATGTTGAGAAAGTGCAGTGAAAAATAAAAATACCTTAGAAGAACAAAAGGCCCTAAGAAAATGTCTAAATTAGAATGATAAAGTATAAGGAATAAAATAAGTCTAAAAAAGTGAAAGGAAAAATGAAAAGAGAATTGTATTTTTTACAAAGCAGAAATCAAAATCAAGTTGAGAGAAGATAACTGAATATAATCATTTTAAAAGTAATTTGAAGGAAATAGTGATCATCAAGCCCCATAATGGTTGTGTTAAGTGTGTTGTCTGTATCTATAACCCAATTATTATTTTCTTGTTATATTAGCAAAATTCTTTTGAAATGTTTACCTTGTTAAATGGCATGTACAGAAAATACACCTAGTATCAATCAATTTACAGTTTTTTAATCTATTTCTAAAATCAACTGAGCAGTACTTTGATAGTTTTCAAAATTCATCAAGGCAATAGTCAATTACACTTTTCTTAATTTTTTTTTTCTGAATTATCTAGTTATGTTTCTGTCTATAAACACAGCATCTAAGCTTTCCTGTATTGCTATTGGTACACCCCAAATGAGATATTCCTTAGAGAATGTACGGGTTGGCATCTTGCCTCTGCCTCTTGTTTGTTCTGTGACCTGTGTGAAAACCAAGGGCTAAGAGACTGAAATAACTTGCCCAAGAAGAGTTAAATGCTTCTGTGTCACAACAGGAATTCTTGTATTCTCTATTCTAATTCAGTGCCAAGAATATACTTTTTTAAAGAAAGAGTTGTCACTCCTCTTGTTTTCCTTCCTTTTATTTTTTTGTTAAAAAGTGCTGGTCATAAGTTCTTCCTGATTACTTAAAACTTTTAGACTTCCTCTTATTCTATTTTAGAATTAAAATAAGGATATTGAAATTAGATGAAGTAAACTGGGAGAAATCTTTACGGAAGTTGAAAAAGCACTCCACTTAATATTTGAAATCAGAAACCTCTGAATTTTAAACTAATATATAATGATGCAAATGATGGGCAAAATATACATTCTGAGAAAACAATTCTTTTACCCAACTATGGTGCTTCTATGCTTAATAAAAGCTTTCAATTAAATAGAAAGTCTAGAATTCCTTTGGTTTATATAATGCCTTTCAACCAAAATGCTACAACAAATTTTTAATGTAGAATTACATCTGTTTCAAACTCATTTTTTAACCTACCCCAAGGTTTTGAGAGTAGAAGTTTTTGCGATTATGCAAACAAGAAGAGATATAGATTCTGAAATATTACTGTAGCATGCTAGTCTGCTAGAGGCATTTCACTGATAGCCTTAAAGTAATGCTAGTTCCATCAATTTAGTTGGTTGAGAAGTGAAAAAATGCCAAATGGATGCATGATCCAACTATTTAATTTATCCATTATTTGGAATTGGATACTTAAGGTAATGATTTCTTCTTTACACTTGGCCATACGAAAGGTGAGAATTAAACAACATAATCATTTAAGAGCCCTGGAGTTCATATGTCAAAAACTAATACAAGTAAAGTTAAGCATAAGTTCTACTGGTACCTTTGGTTTCCATATGCATCTCTACACTTTCTTTAAAGAGAACTAAACATAAAATATTTGAATCTGACTAATTTGCATTATTTGTGTTTTTTGTCCCACAGGAATATACCTCAACACTTTTGCTCAATGGTTATGAGACTCTAGAAGATTTAAAGGATATAAAAGAGAGTCATCTCATTGAATTAAATATTGAAAACCCAGAAGACAGAAGGAGGTTACTATCAGCTGCTGAAAACCTCCTTGATGAAGAAAGTAAGTGTGCACACCTATTCTTCTCCCCAGCTGATAATTACAGTTAAATATAAAAAGCATAATCAGTAAAAACAAGCCCCAGTTTTATTACTGAGATCATAAAAGCATGCTTTCCCATAAAATAAGTATTTTCATATAAATCTGAAAACAATAACTCTGGTCAAATATATAATTAGAAAGAAACGTATTTCCTTATCAGACTCAAGAAATGAAGGGACTTTTCTGGGTACCTCATTTCCATTCTGCAAAGCTACTAATTTACATGCAAGTGGATGCTGGCATTCCCAAAGACTGAGGGAGTTAAGAGACAAATGTTTAGTAAGAACATAAGTCATTAGTGAGAAATGTCACACATGGCTTCTGTAGAACACCACAGAATGTGGCTTTAAGATAATAAGCCTTCATGCCACACAGGAAAATTCATTCATTATTATATAGTCACATATTGTACGTGTTTAAGTACTCTTTCAAAATGTTATAATAGCTTGAAAAAATATTCAGCACTTTTAGTATCTGAGATGGTTCTCTGTATTTGTAAGTATAAACTGAAGATGAAATAATACACGCAGATTCACAGAAAACTGGCTACCCCAATCAGGCTTGTAAAGATAGGATGACCTATCTTTACAATTCCCAGACATTATTCCCCTGTATAAAACTTTAGAAAATGATACTTGATACTTGAAGGTCACTAGAAGTTGATCACTTAATGATAGCCAGTAAGGTACAAACATACACAGAGCCAAATTCTGGAAGATGAAAAATGGAAAAAAAAAATACAGATTCAACCAGTGCTTCTTGTCAACACATTACCCTGAGATTTTTCTTATTTTAATCTTATGGTCTAAAGTCGTATTAGAATATACATGTCAAAAAGATGCATATTGCATGTTAGGCTATTCTGACTGAAAGCTATTTATCTTATATAAAACTGCTTTGCTCAAGAAATAAAGAAGAATGACTTCCATTTTTTGATAAGATGGTGAGTTCTGATGATTTGGCACCATGCTGGCTGCATGCTTATTTTTATCTATTTTCTACTCTGTGAATCATATCTCCTACAACCATGCTAAAGATTAAATGTACAACCTTCATGTATCTTGAATGATAAAGACCTTGAATATGGTTATATAAAACTGAGACATTTAAAAACAAATGCTTGTTACAGGTTAAAAATAGTTAGCTTCTTTTTAAGAATGGGGCATGCAAATTTTCTAGGATATTATGTATGCATTTTATTTTGATCATTGTATAATGTCAGTTTGAGGAATGGCAATAAATTCCTAGTTCAGTGTTTCATTGTTAGATTGAGAACTTAAAAAGGTTTGCTTTGCTAATCATTCAATATACAAGTTGAGGAAAATGGGTACATGTCTTGGGGATAAGGGCTACAATTTTGAGATAATGTAGAAAAGACAAGTCCTATGTGAGACTTGAATATATCTAGAAGGACCAAGAGAATGGGGTACAAAACATGGAAAAAACAGACTTCTAAGATTTAAAGCAAAAAAAAAAAAAAAAAAAATCCTTTTCTCTTCTTAGCCCAAGATAGATAGCATTGTACCCACTTTGACCTTGCAACTGTAAATTGGATTATACTTTTTTTTAATTATTATATTTTAAGTTCTGGGATACATGTGCAGAATGTGCAGGTTTCTTACATAGGTATACACATACCATGGTGGTTTGATGCACCCATCAACCCTTCATCTACATTAGGTATTTCTCCTAATGCTATCCCTTCCCACCCCCCTCCCACCCCGAGAGGCCCTAGTGTGTGATGTTCTCCTCCCTGTGTCCATGTGTTCTCATTGTTCAACTCCCACTTATGAGTGAGAACATGCAGTGTTTGGTTTTCTGTTCCTATGTTAGTTTGCCGAGTATGATGGTTTCCAGCTTCATCCATGTTCCTGCAAAGGACATGAACTTAGTCTTTTTATGGCTACATAGTATTCCATAGTGTATATGTGCCACATTTTCTTTATTCAGTCTATATTGATGGGCATTTGGGTTGATTCCAAGTCTTTGCTATTGTAAACAATGCTGCATTAAACATATATGTGTGCATGTGTCTTTATAATATAATAATTTATAATCCTTTGGGTATATACCCAGTAATGAGACTGCTGAGTCAAATGGTATTTCTGATTCCAGATCCTTAAGGAATTGCCACACTGTCTTCCACAATGGTTGAACTAATTTACACTCCCACTAACAGTGTAAAAGTGTTCCTATTTCTTCACATCCTCTCCAACATCTGTTGTCTCCTGACTTTTTAATGATCGCCATTCTAACTGGTGTGAGATGGTATCTAGGTCACTGCCTGGCAGGAGGCAAAGATGCTTCTCCAACAAGCTGATAAAAGGGCTGGCATGTGGTGTTAGAGCTGGTCACAGGATTACCTCTAGAGGAAGATAACCACAATGGGGTTCTGCAATCCCAGCAAGACCAGCATAGATATTTGGAATTTGTCCTGTGTTACATTAGAACTGAAAGGAATTAGGTTATCAGTTCCCTCAACTGGGAATCTAGGTAAGGTTATAGGGAGAAGAAAAATTGGGGTGAGATGCAGCACTTGAAGGGACAAGAGGGCAGGATCCGTTTATTTTGTACACTTTGGGGTTTTTCTATTTATCATATGAATTTAAAAATGTTTTGTTTGCTTTGGGAGTAAATACTCCCAAATAAAAAAGAGAACAGAGACAGAGGAGAGGGGGAGAGAGAGAGAGAGAGAGAGAGAGAGAGAGAGAGAGAGAGAGTGTGTGTGTGTGTGTGTGTGTGTGTGTGTGTGTGTGTGTTTGTTCCATAAACTCAATCTTCAAGTCCCCTTTGCCTTACTCTGAGGTGCCTCTTTAGAATAATAAGTTAGTTTACTGTTGTGTATAGTAAACATTTTCTCTTTATTCTGCACTTGCTCCTCATTTTCCACATTTAGAAGCACTTAGCTGTGTCTTATAATTCTGTCTATGAGAATATGTACTATTGCCCTTGGGGAAAATGGGTGGTGGAAATATCTTGTTTTCTCTAGAGTACAGGGATAATTAAATTTAAAATTGAAAAAAAAATAAGTAACAGAATAAGCAAACTTTGCAGAATCTGTATACAATGCATTTGAGGTACCTGCAAACTCTGGTTACAGTGCCAAATGAGGAGGAAGGGGAAGGGGTGGGTTGTGTGCCAGAATGTTGATACCAGCTGTGGTCACAGCAACCCCTCGTTGCTCAACCATTCCCCAGTTGTGCCTTCCTGCCTGCCTGCCTGCCTGCCCAAATCGATGCAGGGCAAATGGTGGGCCACAGCCAGGAGCCTGGAACACAAGCTGTCAGCAGGGGAGATTTGTAGTTATGCCAAGCAGCAGTCCAGCAGTTGGCCCAAGAGCGTGCCAGCATAGCCTGGTGCCCTAGCCCCTGACATATGTACCTGGAGTTTCCAACCCACTTGCCATATGATTTGCATCTAGATTCAAGAAACATACAGCTTTAAAGAAAAGCTATGCTAGCTGTCCACACAGACAAAGTAGAGAAAGCATGCAGGCATTTTACTTTATGTATTTATCAATACGTATTTAACATCCATAGTCATAGTTGTTTCCCCTCATATAATTTAATTTCTTCAGATTTCTTTTTAACTTTACCCCCAAACTTTTATTTATGATGGATGCCCTATTCTATATCATATAATAAACAATAAAGTATAAGGATTTTTACTTTTTTACCAGAAAATTTCCAATGGAAAGTGTTCACAGATTTTTCACTTTAGTCACATAAGGACATCTCTAATGCCCTACATACAGTGCACTCCTCTCTAATGCTCGTACATATAGAGCACTCCTGTACCTGTGTTTATATTGCATTGTGATTGTGTACTACATATAGCTTTGTAATTATTGCCCTGGCCAAACAGGACCGAATCTTCTATTATCATTTGCTTTCTGAAAGCCCCTGGTCCTGTGCTTTGCATTAGTGGATGGTTAACAATTACACGTAAAATGAGTAAATCATAAATGAGTAGGTCAAAAGATCCCCAAATAGTAAGCAAGTCTTCTATCATTATTATAAAAATGAAGTTGCCTGCAATCCCACCTCACACATACAAGTATTTTTAATAAGAAGATCGGTATTGGTGTATCTTGTCAAGATTTAGTTTATGAATATGCTAACCATGCATGTGTGCAAGAGTGTAAATAAGTACATTTTTGGAGGGCAATAACATAAAACACAAAGTTTAAAATATACACACTTTTATATCCAGAAGTTCCAGTTCTAACTATTTGTCCTAAGTTCAAGATACAAATGCATAAAAATACTAGCTAAAAATCTAGTCATTTTAGATAATAACTAAAAACAATAGGGACTTCCATCAGTAATTAGCCTGTTAAGTGAATTAAGATATACCCAAACAATAAAGTAGTTTTGAAGGCGTTAAGAAAATGATATAGCATGCTGTTTACTGATATCAAAGTTTTTCCAAAACATGTTAAATGTGAAAGCAAATATCAGATCAATAATATGAAGAATAATCCTATAATTATAGACATACTGAAATTAGTTTTGTACTATATCCAGGGAAGGCAAAATTTTGTCTCTGCCCTCTTAGGCTTTTTAAAAGAGCTGATCCTGAAAATTAAATTGACATAAGACGGACCAAAAGGAAAAAATCACAGAAATTTATTTAACACAAATTTCATGTGGCAAGGGAGCCCTCACAGGAAATGAAGACCCAAAGATACAGCTAGAGTTGAACATTTGTATACTGAATTAGACAAAGAATAATAAATTGTGAAAATGTGACAAGTCACAGAAGCTTGAAATAGGGTAGCTAATTAGGTGAAGTGGTTAGATAAGGGTTTGTCTAACATGGCTTGTTTCTAACATGGCTTGTTTGTACAGATTCCCCTCAGCCTCAACTTTCTGTCCTTGATGATAGGAATGATACTTTCCTTCAGGTAGAGGGAAGATAGCTTTCACATGGAAATTTCATCTGCTTTTAAGAAACAGAAGGAAAATCAGGCTGGGCATGGTGGCTCATGCCTGTAATCTCAGCACTCTGGGAGGCTGAGGCAGGAGGACTGCTTGAGCCCAGTAGTTTAAGACCAGCCTGGGCAACCTAGTCAGACCCTATTACTCTCCCTCTTGGAAAAAAAAAAAAAAAGGAAAGCCACAGTGATATTCTTGCACCTGCTGTTTTCAACAGCCTTGAACTCAAAATAGTCAATATGCCAGAGCAGCATATTTTGGGGCAATGTGTTCTTAATTCATCAAGTAAATGGGTTTAATTAACCTGTAAGAAATATGAAATTGATTTTCCAAGGCCCGTAATTAAATATGCGTGACAGTTTTAAATGTTATTTGGTTATTACCAAAATAGTCCAATATGACAACTTTAACTGAGGATAAATATTTCCTGGGACCAAAGCCCTCCATAGGGGTGTATGGTTGGGGAGAGTAGCAGTCTTATGACATTGCCTGGGTAGGTACTGAGTTACCGTGATCTGAAGTGAGTATGCCTCTGCCCCTGCTGAAGTACCCAGCACACTGGACGTGGAGATTGCCCTGGCTGAAAGCGAAAAGATCTACTTCCAGGTACATGTCTCATTAGAAGCTAGGCTCCAAAGAGAGAGATGCAAGAGGAGAAGTCATTTTAACTCCATATCCTCTCATAGCCTCAGGGAGACAGAAGCAATGGGTTATTTTCCTATAAATGGAATCCTATTTTTCATTTGTTGTTGTGTTTCCAAAAGGTGAGTTAGTATTCAAGTGAAATGAACACCAAATAACCAAATATTCACTGTTATTTAGGAGAATTAAAGTGTTCAACTAACTTAAGAATGTGCTTTAGATGAAATAAAAAGTAACTGAGAACCGTGCCACGTTGCCCACTAAATTTTCCTCCATGGATAACCCTGCCTCTGGACAAATAAATATACCCACAGTTACCTGGACAGTGGCTGGGTTTTCATATGAGTGACTCCAATGAGGTTAAAACACGTGGTTGAGATTTTGAGTCATCCTAAGATGTGTATCCCTGGGTTTTCCCTTTTTGGAGACAGCCATAGGATGAAGAAAAAGAGGAGGATGATTGATGGAGCTGAAAGGTATTTTTATTTAATTTTAACAAAATTCCTATTTTGATCTTCTTTAGTTCTTATTTTCTTTACTTAATCTAAACAGCATTGTGTTTATTAAAAAATTATTTATTGAGGAATTCCTTTAGCCGGGAATTTTCCTATGCCTTCCAGGCTGCATTATTCTATAGTACTTGGCCCAAAGAAAGAGAGGCTTCAAACCTAAGGCAAGTGAGATGATAAAGACAAAATCCGAAAGGTTTCGGCAAAGAAATCTGGAAAAGTCAAGCAAAATTTAGTTTTCATTTTTTTTTTTGAATCTTTAACTTTTTAATACGTGAAAGTGGGGCAGATTTCTCCTCTTAGCATAGGAGAACATTTTCCCAGAATAAGGACCTAGTTTTATTTCCTTAAAACTATCGTCACTTTTAGTATAATTGAGATTGCCTTTCTTAATTAATTAAATGTCACAACTCCAATATAATTATTTTGTGAATAATTATATTAGCTGTCTTCTGTTTTAATCACCATGCCACCCTTTTCTTATTCAACATTGATCATTATCTTAAAATGTTGTTCCATGGGCTTTATACAATTCCATAACAATTTTGGTAGGAAATACATTATTTTAATATGCAAATGAGCTCTTCATGATAAAATATTTCCTAAATAATTTCTAAACATTTTATTATTTTTACATAGAGTACAGAATTATACTGTTTTCTGGAGTTCCCACAATGCCTGCTGGCAGCAATAAGAAAGCCCCTTTTTCAAATTATTTAATCATTCTTCAATGTACTCTGATTTGGATATGCATGGCCTTTAAGATCTTTACGAACCATATTGGAAATTTATACTATTTTAAGTTTTTTATTAAAAAATAATGTGGATGACCTGAGAAACAGAGGGAAAATTAACAAATTTGAACACTTTTATTTGTAAATTATATGCATATGTGTATGTTTTTATATAATTTTAATAATAGAATACATAAATTATGTATACTTTTATTAAACCTAGCATATTATCAGAAATGTTTTAGTATAAAAAGATACACTGAAATATCCTATGGGAAGTCTGTAATTTTGTAGGCAAACCTGTTATTATTTCAATGTGTTACTTGCCTGGTTAGCCCAGATGATTGAACCATGGGAGAAAACTGATGACTGTTATGGTTTCAATTTCTGGGTAGCCAGTTACCTTTACTCTCTTTCATGGCAACATGAAGGGACTAAATGACTCAGAAAGAAAATGTGGATGCATTAGTGTGAATTCATCTCCTCTGCAGGAAAAAACACCCATAGCACAAGACCTAGGTTTGCGCCAATCCCTGTCATTAGTGTCAGGATGAAAAGAAACAAGACGAGGAAAATCTTGATCTTCCAAATACAAAAAGTGAATGTGATACAGCTTTCATCTCTGTAATATAACATAATGACCTGCCTTTTTATAGTTACAGTTTAGGGGTTCCAGCTGATCACCTGCCTGAAATTATTGCAAGCCTGGTGGGAAGCATTTGAGGAGGCATAGTCATGTTTTCATTTCACTAGGAAATCGTTTAGCAAATTACTGCTGTTCTGTAAATTACTGTACTGCATAACTTTCACACTGAGAAACTATTTTCTTTTTCCATAAAAATTGCAGATGAAAGGTTTCTACAATAAATGACCTGTATTTAAAACAAAACCATTCCTAGAATTTAGAGAATGTGATATAGCATTTCTCATATGGAAATAAAAACAAATACATTTTTATTACTAATATTACACAATGACATATTCTCTGGTAAAGACAGTTTTTAAGTTATTTACTTTGTTACCCGTTGAGATGAATGCACAGAAGCTTCTGAGAGGGAAATAACAAGCTAAATACTTATTTTATTTTTTAAGGAAAAGAACTAAATTTGGAAATTATAGTTCTTAATGCCTCTGTTTCATACCCTGAAGAGGGCCCCACAATTGGTAATCAACCTAAATAGAACAAAGTATTGGGAACAAACAGTTTTTATTAAGCCAGGTCTTGTTTAGGATATCAATGTGAGAGGAAGTAGATCAGTTCTTTTAATTTTGCATTGAGGTAATATTGGCCCAAACATAATCTGGGGAAATGTGGCCTTATCCCCACAAGCATTATGACTAAGAGAGGGTCACACTCCAAATAGGATGATCATTGCTGATGTGGCAGAATGCTTACAAAAGGACTAATTCCTCTGGCCTTTTCTAGAAACACTTGCATAATGGAACACAGAGCTGGCTCATTTCATTTCAGTGGCAATAAGATAGAAAAGCAGAGGCAGGAGAAAACAATTCTTTAGACAATAAGGTCCCATTTAAGTGCTGCCGTTTCATAAAAAACAGGCTTAGAAACAGGAGTGAATGACTGATACTCAGAAGATTAGTGAATAGTAAGCAAATCCCCCCAAACTTAAAGATGGCTATGAATAATGAACACAAACGCTTTCATAGTAGCTAAAATTTAACAATCACAACAGGCGCATATTAAAATTGTCATCTCATACCTAGAATTAGTTATAACATCACAAGACAAATACCTGACATTTGAATCTATAGTTAAATAAAGTTGCAGGACAAATGTGAAGATTCAGAAGAATGGCATAAATATGGTTTCACTGCTGCAAATAAAAGCCTTTAGGAAAAGGTTAAAGGAACTGTTATGACTCATTTTGAAGATGAGTAGACCAATTTTTATTATCTTCCAGCCTTTTCTCAACCAGTGTTCTTCTAAACTACAGAATTTAGAAGATGTTTTAAGTAACACTTTTCTTTCTCCCATGGATGGTGCATAAATAGCATCATTTCACATACATTAAAGAGAAGTTAATTCATTACATAAAAGGATGACTAAAAGCACAATTCTCTCATGTAATGGAGGTTGATGGCAATTGTATACATAGTGGATCATAAACTAATGTTGGCAAAACATATGGAAGCTAGAAAATGCATTTTGAAGCAAGATATATATATATATATATATATATATATATATATATATATAAGATAAAGAGCGGATTTTCTAGACATAAAAACATTTCCTTCTTTGAAGGATTTCGAGGTTTGGATTTACTTTCTTCTCACTGGAATGGGATGAAGCTTATAGCCTGTGAAGGCAGAGTCCTTTCCCCAACCTTAAATGTGTGCTTGGTTCTTTCAACATGGAGCTATTCAAAAATATACAGTGGTGAAGCCCCAGGGTTAGAAGGGGAAAGAGGAAGATATGGTACTGCAGCTAAGAGGCAGTGCCTGAGATCCATTTCTTCTCTGAGCTCAACTCAGGATACAAAGAAACACCAACCAAGAAACTTCATGAGGACAGAGAAAAAGTTGACGTTAAAGGAATCGAGAGGAGTAACACTTGAAATATAGGCTGTTTAGGGGTTCTTCCAAAATATGTTTTGTTTTATCCCTATTATTAATCTTTTTCTAAAAGATAATGCCTGTTGTATATAGAACACTGCTTTAAAAAGGCAGAATTATCAGTCTGAAAATAAATGATTATTATTCAGGACTACAGACAAATATATGGAAGACAAACGAAATATTCATAAGGTAGATTCGGTGGAAATTTTGGTGTTTTACTTTCTAAAAGCAATCTGGTTTCTTATATCTATTTTGTGATAAATGCAAACATAGGAAAATTCTGAACACTTAAAATTTTATTAACTTCCAAATAATTGAAGTCCTACTGTACATTCTTACCCATAATGATATTTTATTAATTAATCCACATTATCATGAATCTAAAATTGTTCACAAAGATCACTATTGACTTGGATTGTGCATTTAAACTATAAGTGCCTTTATCTAATGATACTTTAAGGAGTATTTGGACGAGGCATCAGTCACACTGTGGATACAATCTGCTTTCTCTGGCAACTTATTATTAATGTAAAATGAGAGTCCATATTGATCTTTGCTTATGCAGGCAGTTCACATAAATTCCATGAAACTGAAAGTGAACAATGAAGGGCAAACTCTGGCTTCTAATCAAATAGTAATTTGAAGTTTGAGTGCAAATATCTCTTTTGTAATAAACAAAGATATCTTTCATGTGAAGAACTTTCCATTGAAATGAAGTCATGGTTGGAACGGTTAAAATAGGATAATGCTTGAAAGTGAATGAGTACATGAATAAGATTTTTCTTTGCTTTACCTAACTCCTGCCCTTTTTTCCATTTACAGTTATTCAGGAGCAAGAAAATGAGCCTGTGCCCCTATCCTTGAGCCCAGACATCTGCTTAAATAAGTCACAGTTAGATGACTGCCCAAGGGACTCTGGTTGTTATATCTCATCAGGAAATTCAGATAATGGCAAAGAGGATCTGGAGTCTGAAAATCTGTCTGACATGGTACATAAGATTACTATCACAGAGCCAAGCGACTGAACACACATTCTCAACTATACACCTACAGATGTGTTCCATTTTAACTCTTCTTGAGCAAAAACATCAAACAGGACAGGAAATAATTTGTAAATAAAGCCTAGAGTTTAAATGTTTTAATCTGAATTGTACATAAAATTTTGTATCTCTAACATTCCAAATTATTGTCAATAAAACATATTTATTATTTTAAATGCTATATGTTAATATTTCACTTGCCTGTATTAGAAAGGTATAATGTAAGACTTCAGCATGTGTGACATATGCTTTATTTTATAAATACAATACCTGCAAAAAACAAAGTAACCTTTTTTCATACCTGCCCGTTTTGAATTTGTATATGTTATTGAATGAATAGTAATAGAGAAATCTCTGTGGAAACAAGTGGTCCAAGCAATGTTATAGTCATTTTTATACTTACTGGGAAAGTGTGAGTTAATATTCTACACATTTTATCCTGATCCACAGTGGAGTTTTAGTAATTATGTTTTCTTGGTTTCTTCACTTTGTTTTCTGGTATAAAAGTATAGATAATGTGTTGTCACTTGTGACTTAGTGAAAACAATTGTAATAATTATGCAGATGTTTTTGTCTTTAAGTGTAAATATTTTTAAGTTTGACATACCCTGATGTTAATAATAAAAAGAACTATTTGCACACTGCATTTTCCAGAGTAGTGGTACTTACGGGGTTTAGTATTGGACTTTAGAGAAAATACCTCCTCCCAGAAATCCCTCACATTTTGTAATATAAGTGCCTCCCATAGCAATAATCTCAGCCTCATCTGTCCCCTAAACCCCGGTGATATTTATCTGATTCACGTGATATCCCCAGGAAACTTCAATTCAACAAAACCAAACCACTGATTTTCTCTACAAATTTTTCTCTGCTTTTTTATTCTCAACTTCTCTTTACTGCTACTAACACCCAGCCAGTCATCAAAGCAGAAAATCACTTCTTGCTTCATCTCACATATATCCTCCTCAGACAAATTCAATAAGTAATCAAGCCCTATGGATCCTACCTCTAAAAATGCTTTCATATTCATGGCGTTCTATCCATTTTCATGGTTGTTGTCTTGCTTTGGATCCTCATGATCTCATGTGTGGAATATTGCAGTAGCTTTCCAACTGGCCCCTACCGTCTCATCCATCCTCCACACAGCCTCCAGATAAATCTTTCTAACCCACAAATCAAATCAGGTACTTTTCTGCTTGAAAGTTTTGGATGGCTGCTCATTGTCTTGAGTATAATATTCAAACGTTCTTCCAGGCTGTGTAAGGTCTTTCCCAATTACTTTCTACCTAGCCTATGAATTGTAACTACCCCCTCACCACCACCACCATACAAGCACACCTCTCAATATACACTCCTGTCGTAACAATAGACTTGCAATTTTCTTCTCTTTGTGACTTTGCATATGCTATTTATTTTCCTGGAGTGTCTCCTGCTTTTTTCCACATTAGGAAGTCTCCCTCCTTTCTCCATCCTGAAGGTCGCTTACTCTGTGAAGCCTTCCATGATTCCCTTTGGTGCTTCCATAGCAACTTGTAAATTGTGGGTCATAGCACTTGTCATATTATGCTTTATCTAGTTGTATGACAATTGCCCTTCCGTAAAACTGTGACCTCTTTGTGACAGAGATTATTTTGTTTAGCCTTTTAAATCTCTGGTGCCTAACAATACCTGGCACAGAGTGGGGACTTTGGAAATATTTGCTAGAGGGCATTGAATATGATGATTTTTCTCATATAATAGAGTCCATCTCTATTTAAATTGATCCACTCCAACTAAAGGTAAGTACCGTCCAAAGTGACCTATTTTTTTTAAACAAATAAAGCATAATACCTTAGAAAAAAACAGGAAACACAAAGTGTTCCTTCAAATGCTAGAGGACAGCATTACATTGTTAATGCCTGCCTATTTTTCCAGACCCCCGAGATTTAACTGCATATACAGTGCCCTGGTGAGGCATAAAGCACATGTCTAGCTCTATTCTTCCCCCTTCATGGTGTGAAATGGTGTTTCAATTTTAGTTTTCCAAGACGCTGCCTCCATCATGACCCCTCTCTTGCTAAGGCTATCCCTCCAAACCGACTATTCTAGGGTGTCCTTAAACACAGCAGTCACTAGCCATAATTTTATAACTTTAATCAACCCACTGCCTCAGGGAGATCAAGAGAGGATAGCTTCTTTATGGAGATGCCAGGAAATTCTAAGTTGGGAAGCAACTAACAAACTACTTGACTTTAAAACAGTGGCAATTGCCATGACGTGTACTCAGCCACAACTTCAGTCCCTTAAAAATAAAGGTCTGGTGAAGGATTTAGGGAAATACTTTTGAGGGGAAATGCAGCAGAGGCCCAGAGGAGATTGAAACAGAGGAAGAGAGATTGGATTCCTAAAAAGAGAAGACACCATGGGGTTCAAGTGGTCAGCAGGAAGTCTTCATCCTGCAGTTCTGCACTGGAAAGGACATGTGTATAGTGGCATATATTCCACATTAAGGGTGTGCTGCTGTCCTCACTTTACTCACAGCTCCTTACAGTGCCTCTGCAGCTGAAGCTTCCTCTATGTGGGGGAGGGAACATCAACAGAAGGAAGACAGGTTTTTCGCTTGGCCATGGAAAGCTGAATAAAGCGGAGCAGGAAGATAAGAAATAGCTCATTCAAGGTTGGGAAGTAGTTGAGGAACTTGGACCTTCTGCTGCTTTTGGCTGAGTGAGAAAC